>NC_060119.1:59068055-59386805 GCF_021461395.2 Schistocerca americana
CTTTTTACCTACTTGATCCTCTGCTGCCTTCACCATTTCATCTCTCGAAGGTACACATTCTTTGTCCACTATATTTCTTTCCCCCTGTTCTTGTCAGTCATTCCCTAATGCTCTCTCTGAAGCTCTCTGCAACCTCTGGTTCTTTCAGTTTATCCAGGTCCCATCTCCTAAAATTCCTACCTTTTTGCAATTTCTTCAGTTTTAGCCTACAGTTCATAACCAATAAATTGTGGTCAGAGTCCACATCTGCCCCTGGAAATGTCTTACAATTTAAAATCTGGTTCCCAAATCTCTGTCTTACCATTATATAATCTATCTGAAACCTTCCAGTGTCTCCAGGCTTCTTCCACATATACGACCTTCTTTCATGATTCTTAAACTAAATGTTAGCTATGATTAATTTATGCTCCATGCAAAATTCTACCAAGCAGCTTTCTCTTTCATTCCTTACTCCCTTTCATATTCACCTACTGCTTTTCCTTCTCTTCCTTTTCCTACTATCGATTTCCAGTCCCCTGCCTTGTTCCTTCTGCCACCAAACTTCACTAATTCCCACTATATCTTACTTTAACCTATCCATTTCCATTTTTAAATTTTCTAACCTGCCTGCCCAATTAAGAGATCTGACGTTCCACACTCCTCTGTAGAATGCCAGCTTTTCTTCTCCTGATAACGATATCTTCCTGAGTAGTCCCCGCCTGGAGATCCGAATGAGGGACTATTTTACCTCCGAAATATTTTACCCAAGAGGATGCCCACATCATTTAACCATAGAGTAAAGCTGCATGCCCTCAGAAGAATTTATGGCTGTAGTTTCCCCTTGCTTTCAGCCGTTCGCAGTAGCAGTATATCAAGGCTGTTTTTTGTTAATGTTACAAGGCCAGATCAGTCAATCATCCAGAATGTTACCCCTGCAACTACTGAGAAGGCTGCTGCCCCTCTTCAGGAACCACACATTTGTTTGCCGTCTCAACAGATACCCCTCTGTTGTGGTTGCACCTATGGGTTGGCTTTCTGTATCCATGAGGCATGCAAGCCTCCCCACTAACAGCAAGGTCCATGGTTCATAGAGGGGTGGGGGTGGGGAGTTTTATTTAAACGCACAAATTGTAATACCATGCAAACTGGAAACCAGTATGAAGCACAAGCCATTGTCAGCCTAATGTAGAATATTCAGAGAGCTAGTTCGAAACAAAACAATGAGATGTATCCGAGTCCTTTCCAAAATATCAAATGACGTGTTACGTATAACTTCATTACTACTGGAGAGTTACTGTCAAGCTGCTTCGTTTGGGTCCTTAACGTTGTTACCTGGAAATACTCTATGGACACCTGACACATTACGAGTGCTGTGCTCAGGAATGATCATTTATTGCCCATTTCCTTGTGTGAATAATATCAGTACTAAAAATCTAGTTATTTAGATGGATAAAAAGTGTAATTAGAATGTGGTTTTCTCCATTATTACCAGTACAGTATACACAGAAATACAAGTTAAAAATGACCATTGATCACAAGGACAGATCCTATTTGTTTTACCCATTATCTCAATTAATGAAAATGGCTGTTAGTTTATTCTGCAGCTTTCTTCATATACATACTTACTCTGTAAGACACTGAACAGTGCATGTCAGAGACAACCTCATACCAGTAATAACCCTATTCTCATGGTTCCTATGCAAAATGTACATAGTGGCCACATAGTCTTCTTTGAATGCTGTGTTCCCAATATACGCAACATGGTTTCATGAGAACTACATCATCTTTCTTCCATTGATTCCCAACTAATTTCCCCATGCATTTTTGTTACACTTTTGTATGGGGATACCGACTTGATAAAAGATCCTAGCAGCACTTCTCAATTCTACTTACCACTCTGTTTGGAGGCATGTAGTTCTGGCCATGAAAGGGGAAGAAGAGACGTATATTATTGAATTGTGTGCTGTTTTCCAAGAACACTGTAGGCATCACCATCATACAACTGTATTTATTTTGGCTGATGCAAGAATCTGAGAACAGATGTGTAGCATTGGCGCCATCATTTGGTTATTTTTTATCTAAATCGGAAAGAAAGTCCAGCAAAGCCAGAGCAACCTAACTGCATTCTCTTGAAGAGTCTGTCTCCAACCAGATACAGAAAACGATGCTTTCCCTTTTTTGCTTATTAGTATGAATCATGATGCACAGATGGTATAACCATACTTGTGTAACATAGAAAACCTCTCTGACTGATAGTTCAGAATACGGTGGTTTGCTTACACATCAAAGCAAATATTAATGACAATAGAATTATCTTCCTTCATTATATCGAAAACCAATTTACACTAATTTTATACACTATGTGTTTAGTTCGTAGTTGATTATTCTTTTGCAGATGTGTTTCAGCTTATGTTTCCATTAAACCAACTTTACAAGTGAATCAGGTATCAGAATGAGGTGTGCTGAATGATGGATTGAAATGTTTGTAAAATATATGCTTGTATTGTGAAGAGGAATTTTGTTTCAGTCCAAACTTTTTCTTTGTTCACAGAATCTCTTGAAGATTTTTGTGACTAAGATCTGAAGGCAAATAATCTCTCGTAGACTTCCCCCTTTCATGGTGGTTCTGTCTGCATTTTTATATATATTTTTAACCTGATCAGATTAGGGCCATCAGGCCCTCTCTTACATCGGACCAGTGTTCCACACATGCAGCATTTCACACATCAGAGTTACATCATGACAATAGTTTAAATAAGAAAATTAGGTTACTCTAGTGACAATATGAATAAAGAGTAATGACTAAGACCTAATAAAGTAAATGCTGGCAGTATTTTTACAACAGGTGCTATACATACAAATTATGATAAAAGCAATAATAATAACAGTAAAAAAAAAATCAAATAGTAATGATAAACATGAGAAAAATTGGCAATAGTAATGAAGATTTGTGCAGATGTACATTAATATCTTGGTGTGTAAAGTAGATGTTTACTAGTACAGCGAGTTTTGGGGAAGGGAAATTTAAGGAGGGGGAAAGAGGTAAGTAATGAGTTGAAGTGCATTCGTGTACAGAGGAAGGCATTACTGTTGCTTAAGTAGATATGTCATTAACTGTTTTTTGAAGCCGGACATGTTTTTAAGTTCTCTGACATATCGAGGGAGGTTATTCCAGAGTCTGGTTACCGCTACTGTAAAGGACTTGGAGAAGGTGACTGAGCGGTGCAGTGGAACAGAGAGGATTTTATTATGATGGGAACGTGTGTTTCTGTCATGTTGTTCCGACATAAGTGTTAAGGACGAGGAGAGATATGAGGGACGGTGTACACTGATAAGGCAGCAGATGAGACAGAGTGTATGGAAATCTCTGCGTTTGTCTGCACGCAGCCAGAACAATTTTGCACATGCTGGTGAAATGTGATAAAAAAGTTGAACGTCACAGATATATCGGACGCAGGCATTCATGACCAGTTCCAGACGTCTCGAATTTTCCTGAGAGAGGCCTTGTAGGATAATATCGCTGTAGTCAATGATTGGGAGCATAAGCGTTTGTACTAATTTCTTTTTCAGATCGAAAGGGAAGAGTTTTTTATATTTTTGTAGGACATGAAGGGATGCTGATGCTTTTTTGCACACTGCAGTTACGTGCTCTGTCCATTTTAGATTTTCATCTATTATTACACCCAAACTCTTTGCTGAGGGAGAGAAGTTAATATTTGTTCCATTTAGGATAAGAGATGGTACGAATTCCCGATGTTTTGGGCTAATGAGCTTAGAGTGACCATCAAGTACCGCTTGGGTTTTAGATGGGTTTAGTTTTAGCCCTATGTCCTGTGCCCATTTTGATAGTGCATCGAGGTCAGTATTGAAATTTGCAATAGCTTTCTTAAGATTGCTTGGTTTCGCACTTAGATACAACTGAAGGTCACCAGCATACATTTGATATTTACAATAGATCAGAACTGATGACACATCTTTGACATACAGAGAGAAGAGTATAGGACCTAATACTGAGCATTTGGGAACGCGTGACACTACTTGCTGCCATTGTGATTTTATATTCCCGGACAGGACGCGTTGCTGACGAGACGTCCTGTATGAGTGAAACCATTGCACTGCGCTTGGTTAGAAATATAGACCACTAAGTTTGGCTAGTAAGATGTCGAAGTCAACAGTATCAAGTGCTTTGCTGAAATCTAAGAAGCAAATGTTAATCGCTTCTTGTCTGTCCATGGCAAGTTTCAGGTCATCTGTCGTCTTTATCAGTGTGGATGTTGTGCTTCGATGTTTACGGAAACCTGATTGGTATTCATCTAGTAGGTTGTTAGTAGTTAGGTAGTTGGTGAGCTGGTCATGGACTATATATTCTAAGGCCTTTGACAGTGCAGGAAGAAGGCAGATGGGGCGGTAGTCAGAGGGTGCTGTGGCGATGTCCTTTTTAGGCAGTGGCTGAATTTGTCCCAGTTTCCAGGCCTCGGGGAAGACACTTGTGATTAATGAATCGTTGATAATGTCTGTTATGGAGGGCAGTAGTTGATCAACAATAAGTTTTACCATCTGGATAGTGATGCCATCATGTCCAGTAGATGCTGATCTAATCTGCATTATGGCTTTCTTGACAGTATTGCAAGTGACGTGCTGTAGATAGAATTTTTTCTTTGCTACAGTCGTTCATCCCCATGAAGTAGTCAATGATTCTCTGTTTTTTTTCCAGTTCAATTGTGGTTGTAAGTACTGTGAAGAATTGGTTTAGTTCTTCAGCTGGGACCATGGGATTTTGTGCAACTTTTATTTTGCCTAAACCGAGACTACGGAGATTTTTCCACAGGATGGCTGGTCTACATCTATTGTCAGCTAATGTACGGGCATGCCTGAGCTTACTGTTTCTAACCGCTTGACTGACTATGTTTTGTTTCTGCTTGTATACAGTATGATTTTCAGGTGTAGGGCGTCTCTTGTATGCCTGATGTGCAGTGTCTCTGAGATTCATGAGCTGTTTTAGTTCATCAGCCAGCCAAGGAACAGGTTTCCTTTTTACTTTTCTGGTTTTTATTGGAGCATATTTGTCATATAGTTAAGTAATTTTATTAGTGAAATCCTGGAGTTTGTTGTTTATGTCCATGTAGTTAGGAGAGGTCATCCCCCAAACTACGAGGGCGGTTCAGAAAGTAACCTCCGATTGGTCACAGTGCGGGTTGTGGGGGGAGTAGCGACGCCATCTGTGCGTTCACGCACTCAACAGGTCAGTCGGCATCAAGCCGTGGTCGAGTGAACATCGTACCTGCACTAGTTTAGTTTTTGTGGCAGTTTGAAATGTGTGCTGCAATAGAAAACCCCGCCAAATGTGAAGTGCGTGCTGTCATAAGGTTTTTTACAGCCAAAGGATATTCTGCAGCAGCTATTCATCATGAGCTTTGTGCCGTGTACGGACCAAGAGTTATGAGTGAAGGAGTTGTCCGTGAATGGGTACGTTTATTTAAAAGTGGACGAGAAAACGTTCGTGATGAAGAGAGGAGTGGTAGACCATCATTGGTGACTGACGAACTCGTTCAGACAGTTGATGCAAAAGTTCGTGAAAATTGACGTTTCTCAATGTCGGAGTTGTCTACTGGTTTTCCACAGATTTCTAAGACTCTCTTGTATGAGATAGTGACAGCAAGATTGGGTTACCGTAAGTTCTGTGCATGATGGGTGCCCAAAATTCTTACCGACCACCACAAAACTCAAAGAATGGCCTCTGCATTAGACTTTCTGTCACGTTATGAGGACGAAGGAGAACCATTGTTAAACAGAATCGTGACCGGTGACGAAACCTGGATTAAGTACGTGAACCCTGAGACAAAAGAACAATCAAAGATGTGGGGACATTCAAATTCGCCTACCAAACCAAGAAAAGCCTCGCAAGATTTTTCTGCCAGAAAACTGATGGCAACGGTGTTTCGGGATGCCAAAGGGGTGTTGTTGGTTGAATTCATGGAACGTGGTACGACCATTAATCAAGACGTGTACTGTGAAACAATAAAAAAGTTACGACGGGCTATACAGAACAAACGCCGTGGTATGCTGACTTCCGGTATCGTTTTTTTGCACGATAACGCCCGTCCTCACTCTGCTCGCAGAACAACGGCCCTTCTTGAGTCCTTCAAGTGGGACGTTATCAACCATCCACCTTACAGCCCAGACCTGGCGCCAAGTGATTATCACCTCTTCATGCATTTGAAGAAATGGCTCGGGTCACAGTGGTTTGATGACGACAAAGAGCTCAAAGATGCAGTCACAGGCTGGCTCCAGGCACAAGCGGGTGATTTTTATGCAGAAGGAATTTCAAAGCTTGTGAAGAGATATGATAAGTGCCTCAATCGCTATGGAGACTATGTAGAAAAATAGTGCAAAGATGTAGTTGTTAGATGTATATATTAAAATATTTTTATTTAACTTGGTGTATTTTTTTAAATCAACTGGAGGTTACTTTCTGAACGGCCCTCGTATTTCTTGTGGCTCAGTTTCGAGTTCAGGCAATTTTTTTGTGTTTGAAGTCTCGGTATGTAGACGGTTTTTGTTTCTTTTTAGGACATTCTAGTGAATACGTCATGATAGTGATGTCATGGTCGGACATGCCAGGTGCAGATATTTGAGAGGTGCAGATTATTCTGTTTGGAGATTTCGTTGCGAATATATCTATGAAAGTGTGACTGGTAGTAGTGTGGTGGGTAGGTGCCAGCTGAAGTAGCGCCATATTTGAGGAAGAAAGCATCCTCTTAAATTTCCCAGTGGAAGGACTATTGCGCAGAAAATTAATGTTAGTGTCACCTGCTATAATTACATGTTCATATGACGATTTGAGACTAGAGAGGGCAGTTTCGAAGCAGGCGAACCCACCTACTTTAGGAGGTTTGAAAAGGACACATATTAAGCACTTTCTGTTAAGGAATTTGATCTCTGTGAACATATATTCCTCTTGTTTATCTACATTGTTGTTAGATGTATGTAGTACAGTATATGACTAATCAGAGCGTATGTACGCCCCTACTCCGCCCCCTCGTCTGTTGCATCTGTCGTGCCTGAGAAAGAAATAACCATCTAGGTTTATGGAAGTTGTAGGAATACTTGGTTTGAGCCAAGTCTCTGACTAAAGTATTGCATGTATGTCAGTAGTTTGAAATATAGATCTGAACTCGTCGAAGTGAACTGGCAGAGATTGGACATTTGCATGTGCAATATGCAGCTCGGTGCGTTCGGGTGTTGATTGCCCGAGGAGGCTGCCGACAGATGTTTGCGGGTCATGGTTAGCGGTGACAGGAGGGTCTGGCATGAGGAATGCGGATGGTGTGTGAAAAAGGGGGGGGGGGGGGGGGGTGTCCTCCCAGTTCTGTGCAGTGAAATCATTCTTAAAGGCAATAGTTACCTCCTTATGATCCTTTCCCTTCTATCGCCTCTCCTCCATTCCTTTGGCAACCTTCCTCCTTCATGGAACCTGCTTGCTAGACGGGGTAACCTATCCTTTGGCATGCCAGGTACTCCTTGGAATGTGACAGCACAAACAGACACTGCTTCACCATTCCGTTTGTAATGGTATACTTCAATGTCACTGTTTTCTTCCATTTTGTGTTTTGGGTGTCCACTACTGTGCACTGAGGTGGAGAAATATTAAGAAATTTTAAGATACTTATCTTGATCCATTTTATTTAATTATTTCACGTGATGATGAAAGTGGGAAATATCTTCATAATAGATTTCAGGAGCTTTGCATTCTTTCATTCCTGTAGATTTTGAAGGTGAAATCTCAAGTCCATGATTGCATTTAATTGTAGGTTCCTTTTTACACTTTTTTCTTTGCATTTCAGGTCATTGTAAGACACTTTTGAATCGAGATTTTCTCCCATCGGAACATTCTGTGACCTGTAAGTTGTTTTCAGAATCACAGAATCATCATAATTCTGCTTTTGCTTGCAGTATTTCTTTGTAGATGTACATGTGAGCGTCAAGTGAATCCTTGTGTAAAAAGGAGGCTGCTGGTGTCCCAATGAAGATGGAGTCTGGTTGCAACACTATTCCCACCAGCAAATATTGTTACAACAATGAAAACCGACTAAGGCAACCATCATATTACATTAATGTTAATTGCTTGCTGCAGCAAGAGAACCCAGTCATAACAGAGTAATTTTATTGGATTTGTCTGCTTTTGCTATAACTGTATGAATACATATATATTGTCTTATGTTAAAATCTTGTTATTTGGGGTATTCATTTACATGTCAGTAGTCGACTTTTGCTAAAACTTGATTCAGTGGTTGATGTAAAAGGTCAGATAAGCCATTACCACACCTATGCTTTTTGCATATATCGAGTTTTGAAAAAATGCTCCTCATTTCTGATTTAGATGAGTGTCCCATTTCATATCACTTCTTACTATGTGCACTTCTAACCTTGTAATAAAATACTATCAGATTCTTACTCTTTGTTATAGGCATTATCATACATGTATGCACATTGACAGAGAGCTGTTATTCAAAACACTAAATAGAAATTTTGTGCAAGTCTTTCCATTATTTCTTATATTTGTCCAATGACAATACTCTGCTGTACACAACAGTATTGTCAGCAAACAATCTTACAATGCTGCTGATCCTGTCGGATAAATTGTTTGTGTGTATTGAAAATGTTAGAGGTCATATTACACTTCCTTGTGGCAGATCTTCCGTTACTTTTATTTCTGTGGACATTTGCCATCCACTAGAATGTATGGACTTCTGTTAATCAGATATTCTTCGATCCAGTCACATATTAGCAAAGATACTTCATATGACAATATCTTGGTTATTTCTTGACAATGGTGTCGTATAGCTTTCGGAAATCTAGGAAGATAAAATCCATCTCTTGAACCGCATATGTTATTTGTAAGATGTCATGTATGAATAAAGCAAACTGTGTTTCACACAAATGTTTTTTTCCGAATCCTTGCTGATTCTTTGAGGGTAGCTTGGCTTCCTCCAATACCCTTTTTGTGAACAGGTGTAAGCTACTCTCTTTTTCAGTGGCATGAGACTATTTGCTATACAACAGATTATCAATAAAAATGAGGTAGGAAAGAAGCTGTTTCTGCAGTGTATTCATTACTACTGCTTCTCCCGTTCCTACCACTCCCCTCAGCTTCCAGTCAGTGCTGTCATGACTTCTTGTTGCTAGCCTAGCAGCTACCGACAAGAGGCACGAGGAGTGGTTTGTTTGGATCTGATTCTCAGAGACTGTAGAGTGTAGGCACAGAGGCCTTAGACAGTGGTCATGTGTGCAGAAGTTGTGGTTGTGTGAATGCGTGTGTGCTCTCGTTTTCTGACAAAAGCTATGGCTGAAAATTTAGTTGTGAGGGGATGATTGTCTTTTCTGTCTGCCTGTCTGTGGCTAAGCAATCATCTTTATGCTATCTATCCTCATTATTATTGATTCTCAGAGTATTTGAACAAGTTATCTGTTGCATTTCTTTCAAGATGGCGCCCAGTGAAAAGTACGGTGACACAGTGCTCTCGGAAAAAAACAAATTAAACAGTTCGTCATGCAAGAAATGTGAAAAACTTGTAGTGAAAGGAATACTATGTGTTAAGTGCAACTTTTGGTTGCATGAGAAATGTGCGAAAACGTGCCTTAAATTCATAAGTGAACATTTTAAATTGTCTTGTTTTGATTGCTTACACAAAGAAAATGTTCGTGTAGCATCGGCTGTTAAGACGAAAGACGAAATCATGAAAGTGGTGCAAACAGAAATTGACACTCTAAAATGTGAAATATTGTCACTTAAGCACGGAAGGATGCAACAAAAGAAGGCATGTGAACCTGCAGGTTATAACTGCAACAAGTGGGATACCGATAGTGTAAACAATCTAAATGTCAAAAATTCAAGTGCCACTGTTTCACAAAATACATCGACAGCAGACTCTGAAAAACCGCTAGAAAATGCAAATTCAAGAAACAAATACCATTGGAATAGTGTTACTTACAAGAAAAACAAGGATAGTCGTCGTGTTGGCGAAGTCAAAAATGAAAATAATGAATTTCTCTTATTATTGGCTATTCTATGCTGAAAAACATCATCATGCCGAATGCAAAGATCGACGTATGTCCAGGAATCAGGACACAGCAACTACACAAACATTTAAATAATATTCAAAACTCAAAAGAAGAATCTCCACAAATTTCTCCAAAAAACTACTAGGGCGTGTACATTTACGTAGGAATGAATTCTCTTTGCAGCTCCAGTGAAGAAGACCTCATCAATGAAACACGAAACTTAATTCGAGCAGCAAGAAGCTTATACAGGACTTCAAAAATTGTTATCAGTGGTATAATATAAAGCAGGTCAGTAAGTTATAAATATGTAAACAGGATAAATAGTAATATCAGGGGGAATTGTAATGATCTTGGAGCAATATTTATAGACCCAAACAAGTTCTTGTGTAACAAATGCCTGGGGATGGATGGCCTTCATCGAAACAGGCTAGGCTCCAAATTGCTTAGTAAAATGTGTATTGATATATGCCACATCTCAAAAAGTACTAAAAAGGGAAACGAATAAGCAGAGAGGGGGATGCATAATTACACGTTAGCAAAAAAAACCTAATAATATCAAAACGCTTACCAAATGAAAATCTACCCACGGTAAGAAATAAACCTGGAACCATGTATATTATGCATTACAATATAAATGGTCTAAAATATAGCTCCTCGAATAGCACATGTAAAATAGATGAATTGCAGATATTTCTGTCTGAATGCAAATTTGTAAAAATTGTATGGCTGAACGAACATTGGTTGACGAAAGACATTCTAAAATTTCTAAATAAAATCCACCCTAGCTGCTAGCTTCACATGGAGGCTCATGTATACTTGTTCATTCTAACATAACGTTTAAAATAGGGAATGAATTTGATCATTTGAATGAGGAATGTAGCTTTGAAAGTTGCTGGGTACAACTTGTACATCTAGGTATTTTTGTAATTTCAATTTATAGAATCCCAGGAAATCAAATAACGAACCACTTCGTATACAAATTAGAAAATATGCTTGAAAGCCTAATTAAAGAAAAAAAAAGAAAATAGTAGTAATAGCAGCTGACTTCAACATCAATGTCTTAAGTGAATGCCATGAAGCTGATAAATTCAGTGATCTAATAAATAAATCCGGCTTCAAACTAAACTTCTTAGAATACACTAGAGAAAATGCCCAGTCAGCAACCAGCATTGATAACATTCTGACAAATTATGTGTTTGAAGACGTTCATAAATTTTGCTTAGATATAGGAATGTCTGATCATAAAGCACTGTTTATTGAACTGGCAAAAACAAACACAGAAACCAAACCCAAAAATAAGCCTAAGTACTTTAAAAGAAATTTCAACTCAGAAAATTTAAATGTAATCCAGGACAGATTAAAAGAGATAGACTGGCAATGTAACAGTAACAAGTCAATTAATGAGAACTTTCAAAAATTCCTAAACAGCTTCCCTCTTGTATTCAATGAAACCTTTCCACCTAAGTGTGCCAACACCAAAGTGACAAGTAAGCTAACTTGGATAACAGAAGGAATAAACATTTCTAGTGCTAGGAAACGGCAGCTGCACAAAGAGCTGAAATATAACAAAGATCTAGCTTTTATTGAATAAGTAAAGCATTATAAAAATGTTTTCAAAAATGTTGTAATGGCAGCAAAACAAATGTATAACAGCGAACTAATCTCAAATCATAAGAATAAATCAAAAGCAGTGTGGTCCGTTGTTAAATCAGAATTGGGCGTTAAAGTTGGCAGCCATGAAATTTGTAAAATAAAGCATGAAAACACCACCATTGTAAATCCTACTCAAATATCGGAACACTTCAATGAATTCTTTATCAATATGACAAAATCAAACGTCAATGTTACAAATTACAATAAAAATGTATGTCCATATGGGTTTGATGAAAAAAATATATCTCCCATGAAATTTAGAAATATTACAATGAAGGAAATGGAAGACATTATATTATCACAAAAAAATAAAAATTCGTAATCCTGGTTCATACAGCTCACTGTAATTTTACACAAGTCATAAACATTGGTATGGGTCACTGAAATGCTGGTTTGTAACACATTGCCTTGTATGCACATGTTGAACAATTCAAACACGTCTAAACCAAATATGTTTGCACTGTTTATAGAACATATTATGTGAAACAAAACACTCTTTATAATGTCATGAAAAGTTTCTGTCAAACTGCACATGCCAAGGACTGGATTTCATGTCCATTATATGCATACGGAACAGAAGTAGGCTCCTGTAGCTGTGGGCTACCGATCATTTCATAGGTGTCTTTATTGATGAGGGAAACAGATGCAACTGTGCCTAATTAAAACATTATTGTCTTGTAAGCCACAAATAACGGGACAAAAATCCGCGTTAGAATGCGCTATTACAATCCAATTTTTTTTCTGTGCCATTGATGATAACTTTTAGTGAACGTATTGTATGTTAAAAAGAGGAGGCTTACACGCACATCTACACTCGCCAGTGGGAACTGAACCAACACATGAAGTTTAGCCCTGTCAGTATTAATGTCAGCCATTGTAATATGACAAAATGGGACAAATTCTGTTGTGTTGGTGTAACTATGTGCTGTGCAGTTTTGGTGTCAGTTCTTGCTGTACCTTCCATAGCCATTGTTGAGCAGTCAGCAACATAGGATTTAACTTCCCATGCACCACATGATGTACCATGTATAGGAATGTGGTCACCTTCACCCTTGTGTCACCTGAGCCTCTTGCCAAGGATCACAGCAACCTTGCTATGGCTATCCTCTCATCCAGTGATGTCAGTTGAGCATGAACCGTATTCAGATCCCAATTAATAGTTCCCATAATTATCTTCATGTACCTTGCTGATTCCACAGTCAATTCCCATATCACCCTGGTTTTATTCAATACATCTCACTCCAGATTTGTCAGCTGCGTGGTATGCCCTTCAGCAGTTACTCTGTTAGTGTCCAATACTCTCTGTACTTGTACCAGCATGCTGTTTAATTCCTGGATGTTGTCATTATATGCTGTACCAAGCAACGTCTTTAGTAACTCTCTGCCTGGTTCTAACCATCCCTCTTCCTCTGTAACTACATATATGGTGCTAAATCTATCACTGGTCCCTTAACCGCTCATAAGGAAATCACAACCCCTAACTGATTTGTGCAGGCTAACAAAATAACAATGGTCTTAGCCTTCTATTGTCTACACTGCAACTTAGTTTATTGCATTGTTTCTCTCACTGTGATTCTAGTGAAACCAGCTGGTACCCTTAAAGAGTAGTAGAAGACCATTTACTAGTTCCTTACTAGACGCAGTTTCTTCAGGAAATCGTGTGTCTTCTGACCTCCAATGCTTTACATTGGAAAATTAAGTATGGTGTGGTGTGGTTTAATCCCCTTCACCACAAAGTTTACACTTAAGGTCTTCTTTGCTTTGCACTTTGTGTGTAGATGTTTCTTAAAGTTTACATAGCCAATTATTAGTCTTACCATGAGTTTAATCTCACTTCTGTTCAAGCTCAAGATTAAACAACTTCTCTTGACATGTGGCTTCAGCGTAGTAAGCTTTACCTGTTTTTGTTTTTGGATCTTGCAAGGTTGGATAGCCAACTGTTGTTGTGCATTTTGAATCTATATAGTGTGTTGAATAGCCAGTATTGAAATATGCATGCTATGCAAATTACAGCTGCTGTGGGCAAGAAATATGAGCTATCAGCTGCCAAATATGGACTAGGAGTACGCATGAAGAAAGGAATCCTTGTGCATTTTAGTCCAAAAGCGGCTAGATTAGTCCAAAAGCAGCTGAATATTGTAGGTTAATGAGTAGATGCCTTCAGTAATGTTTAAATAATGGAAGTAAATGACATTACGCATCAATGGCCATTCAAGTACAGTAGTCATGAAAGTTGATGAGTAATCTATAGTGTAAACACAAACATTTTTCACAGTGAACGCATTAAATGAAGGCTAGCAGAACACGGTCATCTATGAAACATTCTTCTTCTAAACTAATTTTGTAACAATGTTCGAAAGGTGTCTGAAATGATCCTGGATTTTCATTAGTGTAAACAAATTTGAAGAAAGTAAACGGAATCAATTGTTTGAATCTGTTTTCTGAAAACTGGATGTGCACAAATGATTGCATGTGAAGAAATTGTTCACATTTCCATACTTAACCCGAGGAGGGTGTGGTGCAAAAAGGGTGCATCAAGGATGTGAAAGGTCATATTGACCCTGTTTTTCATTTATATTTTTTAAGTATTTATTGGCGCTTTCTAACAAAAGATGGGAATTAAATTTATGAATTATTAATTAATTAAAGGATTTTCACAGAAATAAACACCATTAAGTGTACAAATGTTTTATTACTTAATTTTTACATTGTTGTTGTTGTTGTTGTTGTGGTCTTCAGTCCAGAGACTGGTTTGATGCAGCTCTCCTTGCTACTCTATCCTGTGCAAGCTTCTTCATCTCCCAGTACTTACTGCAACCGACATCCTTCTGAATCTGTTTAGTGTATTCACCTCTTGGTCTCCCTCTACGATTTTTACCCTCCACGCTGCCCTCCAATACCAAATTGCTGATCCCTTGATGCCTCAGAACATGTCCTACTAACCGGTCCCTTCTTTTTGTCAAGTTGTACCACATACTCCTCTTCTCCCCAATTCTATTCAATACTTCATCATTAGTTATGTGATCTACCCATCAAATCTTCAGCGTTCTTCTGTAGCACCACATTTCGAAAGCTTCTATTCTCTTCTTGTCTAAAGTATTTATCATCCACGTTTAACCTCCGTACATGGCTACACTCCATACAAATACTTTCAGAAACGACTTACTGACACTGAAATCTATACTCGATGTTAACAAATTTCTCTTCTTCAGAAACGCTTTCCTTGCCATTGCCAGTCTGCATTTTATATCCTCCCTACTTCGACCATCATCAGTTATTTTTCTCCCCAAATAGCAAAACTCATTTACTACTTTAAGTATCTCATTTCCTAATCTAATTCCCGCAGCATTACCTGATTTAATTTGACTACAGTCCATTATCCTCGTTTTGCTTTTGTTGATGTTCATCTTATATCCTCCTTTTAAGACACTGTCCATTCCAATCAGCTGCTCTTCCAGGTCCCTTGCCGTCTCTGATAGAATCATAATGTCATCGGCGAACCTCAAAGTTTTTATTTCTTCTCCATGGATTTTAATTGCTACTCCAAATTTTTCTTTTGTTTCCTTTACTGCTTGCTCAATATACAGATTGAATAACATTGGCGATAGGCTACAACCCTGTCTCACTCCCTTCCCAACCACTGCTTCCCTTTCATGCCTCTCAACTCAAATAACTGCCATGTGGTTTCTGTACAAATTGTAAATAGCCTTTTGCTCCCCGTATTTTACCCCTGCCACCTTCAGAATTTGAAAGAGAGTACTCCAGTCAACATTGTCAAAAGCTTTCTCTAAGTCTACAAATGCGAAAAACTTAGGTTTTCCTTTCCTCAATCTATTTTCTAAGATAAGTTGTAGGGTCAGTATTGCCTCACGTGTTCCAACATTTCTACAGAAACCAAACTGATCGTCCCCGAGGTCGGCTTCTACCAGCTTTTCCATTCATCTGTAAAGAATTCGTATTAGTATTTTGCAGCCATGGCTTATTAAACTGATAGTTCGGTAATTTTCACATCTGTCAACACCTGCTTTCTTGGGAATTGGAATTATTATATTCTTTTTTAAGTCTGAGGGTATTTTGCTGTCTCAACATTTTTCTCACCAGATGCTAGAGTTTTGTTAGGACTGGCTCTCCCAAGACCATCAGTAGTTCTAATGGAACGTTGTCTACTCCTGGGGCCTTGTTTCGACTCAGGTTTTTCAATGCTCTGTCAAACTCTTCACGCAGTATCATATCTCCCATTTCATCTTCATCTACGTCCTCTTCCATTTCCATAATATTGCCTCAGTACATTGCTCTTGTACAGACCCTCTATGTACTCCTCTCACCTTGCTGCTTTCCCTTCTTTGCTTAGAACTGGGTTTCCATCTGAGCTCTTGATATTCATACAAGTGGCTCTCTTTTCTCCAAAGGTCTCTTTAATTTTCCTGTAGGCAGTATCTATCTTTCCCTAGTGATATATGCCTCAACATCTTTACATTTGTCTTCTAGCCATCCCTGCTTAGCCATTTGGCACTTCCTGTCGATCTCATTTTTGAAAAGTTTGTATTCCTTTTTGCCTGCCTCATTTACTGCATTTTTATATTTTCTCCTTTCATCAGTTAAATTCAATATCTCTTCTGTTACCCAGGGATTTCTACTATCCCTTGTCTTTTTACCTACTTGATCCTCTGCTGCTTTTACCATTTCATCTCTCAAAGGTATGCATTCTTTGTCCACTATATTTCTTTCCCCCTGTTCTTGTCAGTCATTTCCTAATGCTCTCTCTGAAGCTCTCTGCAACCTCTGGTTCTTTCAGTTTATCCAGGTCCCATCTCCTAAAATTCCTACCTTTTTGCAAGTTCTTCAGTTTTAGCCTACAGTTCATAACCAATAAATTGTGGTCAGAGTCCACATCTGCCCCTGGAAATGTCTTACAATTTAAAATCTGGTTCCCAAATCTCTGTCTTACCATTATATAATCTATCTGAAACCTTCCAGTGTCTCCAGGCTTCTTCCACGTATACGACCTTCTTTCATGATTCTTAAACTAAATGTTAGCTATGATTAATTTATGCTCCATGCAAAATTCTACCAAGCAGCTTTCTCTTTCATTCTTTACTCCCTTTCATATTCACCTACTGCTTTTCCTTCTCTTCCTTTTCCTACTATCGATTTCCAGTCCCCTATGACTATTAAATTTTCGTCTCCCCTCACTATCTGAATAATTTCTTTTATCTCATCATACATTTAATTGATCTCTTCGTCATCTGCTGAGCTAGTTGGCATATAAACTTGTACTACTGTGGTAGAGGTGGGCTTTGTATCTATCTTGGTTACAATAATTTGTTAACTATACTGTTTGTAGTAGCTTACCCACATTCCTAATTTCCCATTTATTACTAAACCTACTCCTGCATTACCCCAATTTGATTTTGTATTTATAACCCTATATTCACCTGACCAGAAGTCTTGTTCCTCCTGCCACCGAACTTTACTAATTCCCGCTATATCTAACTTTAACCTCTCCATTTCCCTTTTTAAATTTTCTGACATACCGCCCAATTAAAGGATCTGACATTCCATGCTTTGATCCATAGAACACCAGTTTTCTTTCTCCTGATACGAATGTCCTTCTGAGTAGTCCGCGCCCAGAGATCCGAATGGGGGACTATTTTACCTCCGGAACGGAATATTTTACCCAAGAGGACGCCATCATCATTTAACCATACAGTAAAGCTGCATTCCCTCGAGGAAATATTGGCTGTAGTTTCCCCTTGCTTTCAGCCGTTCACAGTACCAGCACAGCAAGGCCATTTTGGTTAGTGTTACAAGGCCAGATCAGTCAATCATCCAGACTGTTGCCCCTGCAACTACTGAAAAGGCTGCTGCCCCTCTTCAGGAACCACACGTTTGTCTGCCCTCTCAACAGATACCCTTCCATTGTGGTTGCACGTTGTGGTTTTTTTGGGGTGGGGGATTTTTACATTATGTCTACAAAATAATCATTTTAACAGCTCTTAACATTACATATTTTTTAAAATCTACAATACCGTACATTCTCATTAGTAATTCAGATTTTCTGCCAAGTATTTATGAGATAAATCTTCTTTGAACACAAAATGGACAATAATCTTTTGACGCAAGCTGTTAATCAGAGATGTCTAGCATAGGGATTCTTGACATATTTTTCGTACACCTTGGACTCCGGCAGTCGATTCTTGTGATGATCCTCCATTAAATTCTCTGATTCTCTTATGCAAAGTGTTTGGCAGTTGAGGTATTTCTTGTCAGGCACTTAAGTGTTCAGTGACGAGCATATGGCCTAGTGTTTTTATGAAATTATGACGCTTTTGATTTTTACTGTTATTTGATCGCTGAACAATAGCAGTATTTATACTGGGCGTAGTCAGTATTGCTGACAGCTCACCTGCAATGTCAGCTCCACCTTTCGTGGAATTATAAAACATGTTTATCTCTGGTTTGTTTTTATCTCCTATTGATTCATCAATTTCAGCATTGTGGTGAAGACTAGATATGAGGAAAACAACTTTTTTTTTTTGTTTCCTATGTGGGAAACAAGTGTAATATCCTTTTGGAAATTGATAGAAATTCTTTGTATTGACCAAGGCAAATATTTTTATGCCGTATTTGGCCAGTTTTGATGGAATGTATGGTCTAAATTTGCAGCTGTCTCTGAATGCAAGCAGCATTTAATCTAGGGTTATATATTCTCATAGTACACTGGCTTCCTTGCAGTTTTCAACAAATATTTCAAATATCTAATGTATTGGTGCTAAGTTGTCCAGCTGTTTTCTTTCTTCACCTGTGGATTTATCGTCAAAATGAAGGCAGATTTGAATAAAATGAAAACGTTGCTGTGTCATTGTCAGACGAAATATTTCAATGCCTGTTCCATCTGAAGCCCACAGGTCAACAGTGTTCTGCCTCCCAGATTTGTAAGATCCAACTATGTACAAGAAGCCTACATAAGCCTTTACCTCGCACATGGTCATTTCGTTCATGAAATAGTGATTTGCAACTACTTCACAAGCTGCTTTCCTTTCTGCAGTTTGCAAGTTTATGTATTTGAAGATAACACTAAGCACATTTTCATTGCAAAACAGACTCCAGCATTCAAGCACTGTCTTTGCTAATCTTGCGACTAATCTCACGCCAGGTACCTGCCTGATGGTATTTTCAGAATGGGTCTGAACTTGTTGAGATGGATTGTTGCGCCACTTGAATCCATCTTTACCAAAATAAAATGAACTATGTACCTGATTTTCTGATTGCTCAACTAATTCTGGTAATGCATCATTGTGGGCAATATTTTGTTGATCATTTTGTGGTAGATTATCTTCTTTATCACTGCCTTCACTTGCATCTTGCTCAGTACCACTGTGATCACTTATTCAATTTTCATTTTCACTGCCATCTGTCGTGAAGTCATTTTCACTGTCTGATAATTCCACCAGCCAATGACACATACGCTCAGCCTACATTTCTTTGTTGTCAATTTTGACTAAAAACATCAAAAAATGTGAAACATTCATAAAAAAAGATAAATTGAAAAATGGTACAGAAATACTACTTTGCACTCGTTTATCTCCTTTCACAGTTGTCAGCCGACTGAGTGCGTGCACGCATTAGCAAGGGGGGTTGAATAATTACTGAGAACTTCGACAGTGTGTAACTGTGCAATAAAGAACTGCCAACAAATAAAAATGAGCTGGGTAAAATTGACCCTACCACATCATTGCTGGGTTAAACTGTGGATAATATCACTATAATATCTGTGATGACCCATACCATGATTTTGAGTGGTTGGAAAAAGAAAACGTCCACTGGTTGTACAAATCCAGTACATTTTGCAGGCATCAGCACCTTGTGAAATTTAGCATTTGCTTGAACTGTCTAATTGTAGAGAGCATCATCTTTATTTGCTGTCCAAGAATCAAACAAAAGATGGATTCGATCCATGCTGTCCAAATTCACAAATAACCTCTGTTTCAGTATCACTTTCAAGTCCCATTTTGTCAAGTTTCATGATTTGCTAGCATGTGCTTTCACATTGGATAATTCAAGTGTCATGCTTGCTAGAAATTTTCCACTGTTTCCTTTATAACAAGAGACATCATCATATATCAATGGGTAGTTGCTGCAATTAAACCCATGGCACCATAAATCATCTTTCCTCCCCTAACACTAAGAGCTTTCCCAGAATGTAACTCTTCAGCAAATCTTGAGTGATCTGCATTAAGTCTTTGCTTTGGTGTAAAATTATACTCTTCAGTGAACTGCGTTTTAGAACAAACTCGGTAGCTTTCTTTTCTATATCAGCAGCATCATCAACAAATCTGCTGCCCACTTTATGCATGATCATGCAAGAATCAATCTTATTTCCTGCTGAATCACTGTGGCTGTGTTTTGAAAGCCCTGAATGTTAAGGTGTTGTTTGGATCGATTTGTGCCATAAAAGATATTGCCCGAAACGTAGCATACAGTTGTGTATAATTCCTCGTTGTTTTCGCATTGCAATGAATTGAGCATGTACCTCATTATTTATTCTTTCTTGTAGTGCATGCTTGTTTCTTCCATGTTGTTTCATTGTCTTTTCAAAGTTTTGCAAAACTGTTTCATTTTTTGTCTTTCTTTGTGTCATTACAATAGTGAATTTGACTCTAGGGGACATGTCCAGGGCTACTCCAGGAGGACTCGTTGTCCAGATTTTGTAAGCATTAGCCAAGTAATGTTCAGAAATATTGTTCCGTTCTTCGTTGGTGGCGATGGATAATATGAGAAACCCCTGCTCTTGTCACTTCCATGTTGTGTTGGACTGCTATCTGAGGTTGATTCATTTTCTAGCTGTATCGCTGGATCAACCCTAAAATCACGTTCCATATCATCTTCATTGGTGATTTCGTCATCTACCATAAGTGTTCTGTACTCTTCAGCAGCAATGTCCTCATCAGGTAGCTGTTTTATAATCTGTTCAAAAACTATGTGATCAACCCTGGTTGGCCTTTCCTTCAAAGTACCGAAGAAATCCACCAACAACTTAGTGACCACAGCTGGTTTCATTGTGTGACAGGGTATGCATACAACACATCCAGTTCACATCTAATATGTAACTAGAAGACTGGCTTCACCTCTGTTCCTTACTTTGCACACCACATTCTCCTCCTCCTCCTTCCATTTCCAACAGTTCGTACCATCAGATTGCACCTCTTTTTTTATGTTCTGAAACATCAATAAACTGGTCTCATTTAAAAGTTAGTGACAACTATGGGTCCTTTTCGTTGTTAATCTGATACTGTTGCTTTTACCTAGCATGACAAGAGCTTCATGGAAATTTTGTAAAGATTTTTGATCACATTGCATAGGTTGACAGAGATTTCAGAGCTGCTTGGCTCTCTGAATGAATGTAGATCCCATGATCCTTGTAACATCTGTGCACATTGTCTTCCACCCATGCTCTGACAGCAGATTTTTCTGCCTATAATACTGTGACCAGCTTTCGTAGAGAGGCTGCTGTCTCTAATCTGGACTATACCCCACTTACCTTGACCCAGCATCTTTATCTGTGTTTGACCCATCAGTAAACCAGACTATGTCTCCTAAATGTATCATGGTTCAATCTTTCAGTACTTCCAATTTTTACCTTGAAAGGTTTGTTGAAGAAGCTGTAAGTTGTATAGTCAGCTGGCATTTCGTTGACCATTCCTGTACTTACCGCATTCACTATGTTGGTGTGAGATTCTAGGTATACTTAGGATTTCCAGTTTCAAGCTGTAGCCCCCTGCCATTGCCTCCATTGTAACCCGCAAGTGTAATGGTATCCATGCCAGCAGTGTGTGTGCTGCTAATTCCACTTGTTGCACCTAAGCAGTGAATCTCTGCAGCTAGCCTAGCTCCTAAGCAGCCATCTTCTGTTCTACTTTATTCCACCATACTGTAGCCCCATAAATTATCAAAATTCTTATTGCAGTGGTGTATATCTATTATATATTTGTGTGGCTTCGACCCCAGCTTTTACCACAGTCCCTTCTAGTGCATGTAAGAGCACTGTTTTCCTCAGAACATATATTCTTTATGTGAGGGGTCCATGATAGTTTTGGATCCAGAGTTACCTCTAAGTACTTCTCTGCCCCCTCTACTGGTATAATTCCTTGTGAATGGGAGTGTAATTGTTTTCTTGGCCCTTAGATCATGTTTCCGGCATGAGTTTTGCACAATGTTCAATACACATTGTGCCATTGTTCCAACAGTACTAGCAAGTTTGCCAGGCATTACTATGATGGAATTGTCTGTATATCCTTAGGAAACGCAATCTCTAATATTTAATTCTTTGATGAGTTCATTCACCACTAGGTTCCACAGTAGTGGGGACAAACACCCAGCTTTTGGACAGCCTCTGGTGCTGTTGATCACCACTTTCTCATTAAACACGGTTACCCCTATATTTTGTCTACTCAGCATGGTCTCAATCCACCTGCATTATGCCATGCTCTTCTGCAGCTCTGACTGTGGATTCAAAGATCATATTGTGAAAAGTCACCTCAATGTCTAGGAAGCTGAAGAGAGCAGTCTCCTGAAAGTATAGAGCATTTTCTATGTTCCCAACAAGTTATTGAAATGCAGTTTCACATGACTTGCCTAGCTGATATGCATATTTCCCTAATGTGCACATTAAATAGTTTTCCTAATGTCTTTAGGTGAAGGGAGGACAGACCGATTAGTCACATATCATCAATCTTAGTACGATAAATTCTCCCAGGCTTCAGAATGAAAACAGCCTTCACTGTCCTCCTACTATTAGGAATGACCCCTTGCTGCTAGGCTGTCTGCATAGCAATCTAAACAATCCCTCTCCTGCTTGTTGCAGACAATCTGGAGAAAATCCATGTGGGAAAACAGTTGAAACATTCCCACCGTCCACAGGATATTTTTGAAATAACATATTCTCTGGAAAATCCCCAGTTCTCCCTTTGGTTACATGTAAACCAGTACCTCCCAGGTCTGAATTTTGGTCTGTGTTATCTGCCTGAATGCATTGAGGGAATGAGTGTTGAGGAGCATGTCCAGCTCTCACATGCTGTTCTTATATATCTTCTGTCTTCCCTTGTTAGATGCCTCCTGGATTGGTTGACATGCTAGTGAGGGTTTTGTGCAGTCTGGTGCAAGTAGCTTTACCTCCCATCTCCTCACAGTATATTTACCAGGATGATAGTTTTGCTTCCTTAATCACAAGGTTGTGCTTGGCAGGGACCTCCTGATATTTTGCCTCTTGTCTTTTCCTTCTTGCAATGTTGAGGAGATGCACTTTTTAGTGAATGGACAGTTTTCTAAGTCCAAGGTCATAATGGCAGATGGCATTTCTTCTGCCATTTTCTCAAGATCCACTGACTGATTTCAATAAGTGTAAGTCTAGGTCTTTGCTATATGACACCCAGTCTTATTTTTGTAGGATTGCTATAACCATGGTCTGTTTAGCACCCATGTTAACCTCAAACTTGATGTACATATGGTCAAATACTGATGGCTCCAACACCATATGTGATTGTTTTACATAACTACCCTTTAAGATGTGCGCAAAAATCACACGAGGTACTTTTCGTTTATTCCTGAAGGTAGATTCCCTATTGCTATTCAGCAGCTCCGAGTTTCTCTCAAGTAGGTATTTAATTCTGCTGGTGGCGTCACTGCTTTGGCACACTAGGTTGTGGGCATTGGTGTTAATAATCAACAAACAGTTTTTCGTTCACTTTTGAGCACCTGTCTGCCAGTCTCCTCACTTCCTGGGAAGAAGGAGCACTGTCCATGAAAGGAAGATAAACTGAGACCAATGCAATTTCCCACATGCTTTCTTTCTTACGCTGTCTCATGCTGACAGTCACTAAGTTGCTGGAATGAAAGTTTGCCATTGGTATGAATGTAATTCCATTTTTGAGAGAAATGCTTATTCTGGAGTGCATTTTTTCCCATTTTAAAAGGTGTACAACTTTGCTTCCACCGTTTGCATATAGGTGGTGTCAACGATAAGAAGCAGTTGAAAGAAACATATCGCACGTATCAGGCAGATAGCTTGGACCCCGGTCAACATAACCTCATTCAAACATTAGTCGATTTGTGTCGGCATCATACAGTTGTTGTTGATCAAAAATGTCAGTTTACGAGCCTAATTCTTGTCATTTGTGGGAAGTGTTACTGTTTTGTTTTCAATATGAAGAAAACAGCAGCTGAGTCTCATCAAATGCTCTCAAGTATGTATGGTAAGGATTCTATTAGTGAAAGAATGTGTCGTGAGTTGTTTCAATGCTTCAAGTACGGTTATTTTAACGTCGTAGACTAGCATAGTGGTGGAAGAGAGAATGTTTTCGAAGATGCAGAATTGGAGACATTGCTGAATGAAGACTCACATCAAACTCAAGAATTGACACGATTAGTGGGAGTGACACAGCAAGCCATTTCAAAATGTCGCAAGGCTATGGGCATGATTCAGAAAGAAGGAACTTGGGTCCTGTGTGAGCTGAAACCAAGAAACATTGAACGGTGTTTGTGTGTTTGTGAACAGTTGCTTCAGAGGCAAAAATGGAAGGGATTTCTGCATTGCATTGTGACTGGGGATGAAAAATGGATTCATTATGATAACCCTAAACATAAAACATCATGGGGATATCCCGGCCATGCTTCCATGTCAACGGTCAAACCAAATACTCACATCTCCAAGATCATGCTCTGCATTTGGTGGTACCAGCTCGGTGTCGTGTACTATGAGGTGTTAAAACCAAGTGAAACAATCACAGGTGCTCGTTATCAAACAAATTAATGCATTTGAGCAGAGCATTAAAAGACAAACGGCCACAATACAGCAAGAGTTACTCAGCAGGGCACTGAGTTGTTGGGTATCCTCCTGAGTGATATTGTACCAAATTCTGTCCAATTGGTGCATCAGATCGTGAAAATCCTGCATGGATTGGTGGAACCTCCTTTTAGTGCTCTAAACTATTTCAGTTGGAGAAAGATCTGGTGATCTTGCTGGCCAAGGTAGGGTTTAGCAAGCACAAAGACAAGCAGTAGAAACTATGATAGTGTGCAGGGGGGCATTATCGTGCTGTAATGTAAGTCCAGGATGGCTTCCTATGAAGGGCAACAAAAAGTGGCACAGGATATTGTCGACATACCGCCATGCTGTAAGGGTACTGCAGATGACAATCAAAGGGGTCCTGTTATGAAATGGCACACTAGACCATTGCTCCTGGTTGTCGGGCCGTAAGGTGGGGTTTACATTTCATCAAGATTATGCCTCCCCACACACAACGAAAGTTTCTGCTGCTTGTCTTCATGCATGCCAAACCCTACCTGAGCTGGCAGGGTTGCCAGATCTCTCCCCAGTTGAGAATGTTTGGAGCATTATGGACAGGGCCCTCCAACCAACTAGGGATTTTGGTGATGTGATGTGCCAGTTGGACAGAATTGCTCAGGAGAATATTTAACAACTCTTATCAATCAATACCAACCTGAAAACTGCTTGCATAAGATCCAGAGGTGGACAAATGTGTTATTGACTTATACAATTTCTGAAGCTCGTTCTCCTGAATAAATCAAATTGTGATAATTTTGTGTGTCTATACATGTACATCACTTCTACAGACTACTGTTCCATTAAGATAATTCTTTCATGGTGAGTCATTTTTTCCTCTTAAAGTGTACATAGGTACTGTCAGCAAAATGTGATGTGAATAGAGTTGGTTGTAAAGCAGAAATAAATTAAAACATCATAGTTGGTGTTGAAGTTTACTGCATGTC
This sequence comes from Schistocerca americana, assembly GCF_021461395.2. NCBI lineage: Eukaryota > Metazoa > Arthropoda > Insecta > Orthoptera > Acrididae > Schistocerca > Schistocerca americana. The sequence goes on from NC_060119.1 coordinate 59,093,538, forward strand.
ATTTTAAGCAGAAGTTAGCTTTCTGTGCACCTAAATGTGTATGGTGTCTATCTCCTGGACTATGTGTTTACAATGATAAAATTTTGCAGGTAGCTTCGGTGGTATGGACACTGTGTGCAGACTGTATTGCAAATAGAATAAGTAGTAAAAAAGCAAGCAATTAAAATGTCATGTCTGATGCTGAAGTTTTACTGCATAAACAGTGAAAATGTAGTAAGTGATAAAAAATTTTCTTGATTTTTTGGGAGATGTCAGTGAGAAAAAGTTTCATAGAAGTTTGAATTTATTAGTAAAGCTTGTTGGAAATTGCTAGGTGCTCTCATTCTCAAATGCTGCATGTTTGTAGTCCAGCTTCTGTGTGCCACCAGGTATGCTGTGTCAAGACAAACACAGAGTTTCAAACAGCAATACTTCTCTTATTGTGTTAAAATTTTAACATAAGATGATACCTCTTCCAAGTAGGCTCATACTGTGAAGTTCCTTGTAAATTTGAATTGATTTAATAATCACTGAAATAACACCACAAACACAGTCAGCTTATGAAATTTCATTTCATTTCATCCTCCCCTGTATATTGAACTTTTGACGTATGATCATACCGTTCAATGTGTAGATTATGATAGCATTTTAAACTTGTATATTCAGTCAATAAGGTAATCAAAATACTCAAAATCAAATTTTGTTGCTCCTGGAAGCAGTAAGGTTGGTTGGTTGGTTGGTTTGGGGGAAGAGACCAAACAGCGAGGTCATCGGTCTCATCGGATTAGGGAAGGACGGAGAAGGTAGTCGGCCGTGCCTTTCAAAGGAACCATCCCGGCATTTGCCTGGAGTGATTTAGGGAAATCATGGAAAACCTAAATCAAGATGGCCGGACGCAGGATTGAACTGTCGTCCTCCCGGCAGCGGTATATGAACAATGTCTTTAGTACATACTGTAGTCTGGGTTTAGCACTCTTTCTGCTACCATCTTAATGCAGCTAGTGATCACAATTTTTCTAAACTTGTGTTCACACAGTTTTTTGTGTGTGTGTGTGTGTGTGTGTGTGTGTGTGTGTGTGTGTGTGTGTGTGTGTGCAAATTTTAATAACCTTCGTAGAAATGTCCCAGAAGATAAAGCCACAAGAAGATGACCATAAGAGAAAGAAAATGACCTTGGAAATGAAACTAAATCATTGGAAAACATGAATGTGGTGTGAGTTTTGCTGATTTAGTATGCACATACAATCTGTCTACATCAACTATTTGTGCTATCCTCAAGAAGAAGAACAAGATTAAGGAGATAGATGCTTCAAACGAAGTGACAAGAATATCTGAACAATGGTTTCCTATTCTGGACGATGTCAAAAGGTTGCTCCTTCTATCGATAAATGAAAAGCAATTGCAAGGTGACACTATTAATGAGAACATCATTTGAGAGAAGGTGAGAATGATTTTTGGCGACCTCAATAAGAAGATGCCAAGGACATCAGCAGCTGAAGAAGTGTTTAAGTGAAGCCATGGATGGTTCAAGAAGTTTAAAGAGAAGAACTGGCATCCACAGTGTTGTGAGGCACAGTTTAGCAGTCAGCTCTGACACAAAGGCACCAGAGAACTTCATCAGCTACTGAAGATGCTCATAGATTCTGAGATTTATCTGCCGCAACCTGCAACAGGTTTTCAATTGTGATGAGACTGATCTATATTGGAAAGAGATACCTTTATAACAGCGGAGGAGAATGCATTGCCCAGTCATAACCCAATGGAAGACCATCTCACATTGCTATTCTGTGCCAATCCAAGCGGCGACTTGAAAATTAAACCACTGCTTGTTTACCATTCAGAGACTCCATGAGCTTCCAAGAAGTGGAAAGTCCAGAAGAGCAGGTTAAATGTGATGTGGAGGTCTAACAACAAGGACTGGGTGACGTGATCTTTTTTGTGATTAGATCGATGAATTATTGGTCCTTCGGTGAAAAAATCTTTGCTTGAGATGAATCTGCCACTCCATGTCTTATTTGTTACGGGCAATGGTCCTGCCCATTCTCCAGGCCTACAAGACCACCTCCTTGAAGAATTTAAATTCACTGAGATCCAATTTCTGCCTCCCAACACTACTCTCTTACTCCAGCCTATGGACCAGCAGATTATTTCTAACTTTAAAAAGCTCTACACTAAAGCACTCTTCAGGCATTGCTTTGAGTTGACTGAAGCTATTAACCTCACTGTCAGAGAGTTTTGCATATATCACTTCAACATCGTTGCCTGCATCAAGATAATCGGAAATGTGTGGGGAGGGATTACCAAGAGAACTCTCACTTCTGCTTGGAAGAAGCTTTGGCTGGAGTGCATTGTCAAATGTGACTCTGAGGCACTTGAGTCACTGCCTGTGTAGCCTGTAGTCAAAGAGAATGTGTCTTTGGCCAAGAGCGTGGGACTAGAAGAGGATAACAATGATATTGATGAGCTTCTGGAAGATTACAGCCAACAAATGATCACCAAAGAGCTTATGGAGTGGCAGTGTGTTTCATAGCAAGAAATTGTGGAGAGGAGTTCTTCAGATGTGGAGGAGGTGGTGGTAAGAGCAAAGCAGCAATCTTCAGGTGCAATAAGAGAAATGCTGAAAGCATGGGAATCGGGTGCATTGAACATTGAAAATCATCACCCCAAAAAAGCAGTAGCTATGCACGCGACAAATTTATTTGATGATAATGCTGTGTCACGTTTTTGCCAAGTGTTGAAGCTTCAGTAGAAACAAATGACTGTAGATACATTCCTAGTAAAAAAGGAAATAGTTATGTATCATGAATAACAAAGTACATAAGCAGTATGCGTAATTTCCTTTCAGCAAATGGCATGAATAAGATAAAACTTTTTGTACTTTTTCTGCATCGAACGCATTATCATATTTTACATTAATTTATATGGGCTAAACTGTTTCACTTAATGAGTGTTTTGCACTAAAAGTAAGATTCTGGGATGAATTATGCTTGCTATGCGGGGTTTCACTGTACTGGCATCCCACTGGCTGCAAGTAACATTCTGTACAATCCCCTTTAAACTGTGAAATATCCACGGGTTCCTCCATTTAATGAACTCTGCATTCGTATGTCTATGCACATCCTGTCTATTTACAATGGCCTTTAACTCAAGAAACTGAAAAAGGCCACAAAAATGAAAGCTCACTCTCCAACATCCATTCTGCTGGTCTACATATTGCAGCTGGAGATGTGGTACTGCATGCCTGCTGCAGATGTCAGTGACCATTCTGACACAATTTGTAGTAAATGCATAATGTATTTAACTCATCATATAAATGTAAACACGTGGGCAAATGTACAGTCTTATGCAATTCAACAACTAATAAACATTATAGGAACGATATGTGTGTGGACACCCTTAGTTATGCAAAGTTCTTTTTAGCTACATTGGTTTTATTTGTGACAGATGTGTGTGTGTATTTTTAAGAAACTTCTGTGGAATGTGCTACACACTATTCAGTATAATGTCAACATGGCATGTGAGATACAGTCATCTTGGAACAAGGGCATATAACAACAAGTTCAAAACATGAAATTCTTCACTGTTGAAACTGGTCGTCTGGAATAAATAGTGTTGAATGCTGTCTTGGCTATTAAAAGTCTGTTCAAAGCAAATGGAGACTGCTCCTTCCAGTCTCCAAATATGAGAAATTTCAGTGTTTTGTTTAAGGTTCTCTATGGAAAAAATAAGTAAAGAAGATTATAATTTGAAAGCATGTTTTGTAATGACAGAGATGTTTTATAATGTATTACATTTATTGCCAAATCCATGTGGTGCAGTTACTGCATCTAATGTGGGTTGCTATTAGTTATACATTACAGCAGTTTGACAGTGTGCTTCCCATGTTCATTTTCAACACTCCACCACCAAAGCTGTAATTATTGTGTTAAACTAGAAAAATGCCCTAAAATACATATCAAAAATAAACATTTAGCACCGAGTGTAGTCTGACTGTGGATATACAGGGTGTTCAAGAAAAGTGTCGAATACTTTGAGAAGTGGTAGTATTCATCAAAACAAGAATAACAAGTCCAATAAACATGGGTCCAGGAACGCATACTTTTGAGATAAGTCCAGTAAACGTGGGTCTGGAAATGCATACTTTCTGCAATAAACATCTGTGTACAGGAGGTGTTCAGTGTGCTGTCCATTCATGGCAGTGCACCCCTGTGCCCTCCGACATAAGGAATGATGCATCTTTTGAAATATACTCAGTTGTTGCTGTACCTGCTGGTGTGCGTTGAAGACGTGACCCTGTAGTGTTCACACATTATTGATTGGCTTAATGTAGACCAATTCCTTCAAGTGTCCTCATAACCAAAAGTCTAGATTATTGAGTTATGACTAAGGTGTGGGGCATCCCGACCATTCCAGTGGCCCTAAAAAGTCTGCGTCACATGTTCACGCACATTGTGACAAAAGTGTGCTGTTGTGCCATCAAGTATGAACCACATTTGTGTTCTTTGCTGCAATGGTACAGCCTCCGACAAGGTATGCAATACATAAATGAGTAAGTGTAGATAATGTGCCGTAGTTAACCTTTGTCGTAACATGTATGGCCCTATTAATCTATCGTCAACTACGCCTCCCTGTACATTGATTGAGATTTGATGTTGATGCCCTCTTTCTTGAACAAGTGGTGGAAGAGAGAAAATGTAAATGTACTACACCACTTTTATGTAAAAACAGCACAATAACAGCAAACACATAAGTGAAATTGTATTTGGAAGAAAACAAAACACCGTGATACGTACCCAGGGTTGACAGTCTGTACAATAAGGCACACAAACGTGACGAAAACTAACATAGCCTACAACACAATTCAAACTACACAACTGACTGCAGACTGCGTAATGGTAGGTAGGGAACTGTGAGTAACATATCATAATATACTGCTGACACATTTGATGGAACACTAATACAATGACTGCAAATATCCACAACCAAACATCGTGCAGCCCTTCCTTTAGACATGTGCTTATCTCAGAAAGTTTGCGTTTCTACACCCATATTTATTGGACTTATTTTTCTTGTTTTGATGAGTACTACCACTTCTCAAAGCATTTGACACAAATACTCTGTATTTAGCCATACTTAAAGTACATTAAGAACTTGCACAAATCTGAGACGTTGGTATTTCAGGTTACAACAGCTTTCTCCCATGCAAATGTTCCTCTACCTTTCTTTCCATACATATGTATTGTTGTGATATGTTTTCTTGGGAAGTCTGCCTATTTCCAGGATGAGATGCAATTTATGGAATACTTACTGCTATGACCAAGCAGGTATTTCATCTCACTAAATCACTGCTACTCCTGTTCGCTGCTGAAGACATCCATTGTTCCTCAGTATTGTTCTCCACATGCACAAAAAATAAAAGCATTTAAAATATCAGAATATTTATAGTACAAGGGGCATTCAATAAATAATGCCCCACAATTTTTTCTCAGAACATATTTATCCTTAAGAGTTGGAATTTGGTGACTATATGAGTAAAACTTTATTTTACACATGCCATTTACCTATATAACCCACATCACATTCTGTGGCCTTATGCCAGTGTTGCATAAGAGCATGTATTCCCAGTTGGTAATTTATTCTTTTGTGGTGTCACTCAGATAACTGCCTTTTTGTTTCCCACTCAAAGTGATGCACCCAGTTTTCACCAGCTGCAGGGATCTGTGACAGAAGGGTCTCTCTAATTGGCCTCAAACTACCCCAACAGCTCATATGAAATGGCTTTTCTTAACATGTACATTTCTAGTTTATGATCTTTTTATTTTTTTCCCTTTCTTGTTTCCCCCTTGGTTACCATGGGCCACCCAACATTTGCTCATCAACTAAGGAGTCCATTGCAAAAATGTTCTTTTTTCTCTTTTTTTTCTTTGTGATTTCAGTGCATGTTACCATGGACTCACCATTTACATTAACCAAAATTTGGCAAAATCAGCCCATATCCTAAGTTGTTGCAGCTCAAAAAAATGGGCTATTATATGAAACCAATCCTTATCAAAAAGTCTTGTATTTTAACAGAGGCTATTTTTGTGTTATAATTGAAAACAACATAACCTGAATGTTTATTATTGGGGGCCTAGTGCTTGCATTTATTAAGGTTCAGTGTCTATAAGAATTCTGAAGATAATGCTCAGAAAAGTGGTCCATATTCAGCTGAATTCAGAAGAAAGAAGTAGTAGTAAATGTACTGACATGTAAGTGTAAGAATCACAAGATTCTTGAAGAGACTCTTGCAGGAGGTCTCACGTTAGAGTACAATGATGCTGCTTTGTGCTAGAAAACATTCATGTTGACTAGCTGTGAAAATCTACACAATTACATCAGTACCCAGTATGTGAGCTTTACTTCTTTGTGGCTTGTCATAAGGTGTGAGTGGAGTGCGTGAAAAATGTGACATGGGAGACCCATTACTATAGGCTACTACAGCTCAAGCACCTGCCTGCGAGAAGCGAGGTGCCCACGGGCACTGGTGGGCAGGGACTGGGGGCAAACAGCTGGCGTGCAGTCACAGAGGTGGGCTGTATCCTATGCTATGCAAATGCTTTGGCTGAGATCCTGCTGTCATGGAAGACCAATTGGCTTGCACATGGGCAGAACACATGCAATAGGGGCACCTGATTGATAGCCTATACTAACTGTGCCTGTCCTTTGATTAGCTGAGGGCGTGCTCATGACCCATGAGGCAGTATTGTCGTAGCAAGCATTGATGGATAAGTGTACCTGTCTGTGAATGGGTAAGTGAGACCTTCAGCATTTCGGTGAAGGGACTGTGCACAACTGAAGATGTGGTGCAAATGGGTAACAAAACTTAGGGACGAGATTCCTTGGTGCTAATTGTATATTAGGTGTCAAAATTGGAATGTTATTGGGTGGTTTTATACGAACAGAAAGTTTTTTATTAGAGTGTTTAACAGATGAAAGTCTACTTGTAGGAAGTTGGTTCTCTATGTAGAAACAAATCAGAGAGAAACTGTTAACCTTCTTCAGGAAAGAGGACAGCGAGTGTTAGCCTTATATCCAGAAATTAAAGGTGTTATATGCTCATTGAATGGTCAGCGGTAGCTGTTATCTTTTTCTCCTGTCTTATGCATACTGTAATTTGAGACAGTGTGAGACCAGATACATTTTGCTTTTATTGATAAACCATTATCAGAGTTGTTTGTGTAAATACAGCAGACGTAATATGTTCGTACATATTGATACTTATACAGAGAAAAAACAATTTTTCCTTATAAACGCTACATACAAATTAGTCGATAAAGTGTAAAAGATTATTGACTTCAAAACATGTAAAAAGTAATAATAAATGCTACAAATGAATTGTACCGTACATTTTGAAGGAAAATTGTATTTAGTGTTGTGACAGTGCCACGAGATTTAAAAGTTCCACTACGTCAGTACGCGACACGATGATAGAGGCGTTCCGCAGCTCAGCCAAGCGCGGGAGCGCCACCTGGCTATGAACGGCGCTGGCCGCATGTCACGGCACGGCAGTCGAATGACAGATACGGAGTTAGTAGCATGTAACCCGCTATTGTTTCTACTTTTGGAAATCCGCGCAATTTATTAGTGATTAAAGGTTATAACATTTAGTCTACAAAAATAAAATTTTATATATAAAAACAAAGATGAGGTGACTTACCGAACAAAAGCGCTGGCAGGTCGATAGACACACAAACAAACACAAACACACACACAAAATTCAAGCTTTCGCAACAAACTGTTGCCTCATCAGGAAAGAGGGAAGGAGAGGGGAAGACGAAAGGAAGTGGGTTTTAAGGGAGAGGGTAAGGAGTCATTCCAATCCCGGGAGCGGAAAGACTTACCTTAGGGGGAAAAAAGGACAGGTATACACTCGCACACACGCACATATCCATCCACACATACAGACACAAGCAGACATATTCTTCCATATTCTTCCATATTCTGGGTCCTTAAATATGTTCCATATTCTTCCATAGTCTGGGTCCTTAAATATGTCTGCTTGTGTCTGTATGTGTGGATGGATATGTGCGTGTGTGCGAGTGTATACCTGTCCTTTTTTCCCCCTAAGGTAAGTCTTTCCGCTCCCGGGATTGGAATGACTCCTTACCCTCTCCCTTAAAACCCACTTCCTTTCGTCTTCCCCTCTCCTTCCCTCTTTCCTGATGAGGCAACAGTTTGTTGCGAAAGCTTGAATTTTGTGTGTGTGTTTGTGTTTGTTTGTGTGTCTATCGACCCGCCAGCGCTTTTGTTCGGTAAGTCACCTCATCTTTGTTTTTATATATAATTTTTCCCACGTGGAATGTTTCCTTCCATTATAAAAATAAAATTTTAGGAACATATAATGTATGCTGTATGTGCCAAACCACCACTGATGAAGCTTTGTTCATCAAAATAAAATACATTTGACATGACACACTCTTAAATTACAGTACACACAGAAAAAATTGTAATTAATAAAAATATTTTGAATGAATCTGATTTAAATGAGGAATTTCTTTGGGTGTCACATGCATTGGAAGGGCCCATTTGAATGTCTGTGATGTAACTGCAGTTTTGTTTGTATATTTGACCTTTGAATGGGAGGTGAGTGTGTTATCATGCAGTTCATGATATTGATGGGGAAAGAGATGGGATGTTGGAAAAGTAGTACTTGATGGTGGTAAGGCCATGGGCATTGGTAATCATTTTTTGTTACGTTTGCTCCCTGTTCTTTTTCTCAAGTGCCACTTTATCCAACCACTTGCTAGTAGATTGTTAATAGTTGTACTAAAGAATTTGTATTTTGTCAAGTTGTTCATAGTTAATACTGAATTGTTTCTGTATCTCTTGATCTTGGGTTTGAAACCATTTACCTTCCACAGTAGGATTTCAAATAATAGTTCGAGACAAAAACTGCTGTATGCAGTGAGATTACCATTGTTTTCTAGACTGATTGTTGACTAAAACCTTTGCATTATGGATAACAGATTTTAAAGATAAAAAAGGAAAAAGGTGAATTTTAGGATAACTTGTCATTGGGGAAGAAAGTGTTTGTTCCACAAAAGTGTGGCCTTTATGTAAAAGGAATGATATTTCACTGGTACATAAAAATTTTACAAGAATTCGTTCTTGTAAAGCAGCTTGTATAGGCCATATTTCACCTGCACATGGATTTCTTACCTTCTCTTACCATTACTTGCTTTTTCTTCCAATCTACTCTGTATTCTAGTCTGTTGCAGTGTGGTACTGATTTAAGTATCATAAATGTTGCCACATTCCTGCTGTTGTCAAACCTTTGTAGGCTCTTCACCTACTTATGCAAGTTACGTTTCATTTCTGTAAATTTAGTGATAGTTTGCCAGCAGTCGTATGGTGCTTCAATAGTTTATGATCAGTGGTAGTAAATCTTTGATATCGTCCTCTACTGTAGATATATTTTGTACTGAGTTATGTAACTTTTTGTGTTATATTGGATCTTGTATGTCAGGCTAGTTAAATTCCACTATTTATTTTGCAGCCAGAGCAACTACAAGAAATTCCACAAAAAAGAAAACGGAGGATAAATAACTTGTTAGAGGATGAAGAGGTGGAAATATCTAAGCACCTTTTGAGGATACAAATTGGAAAAGATGACAGTGAGCTACGAGCTACGGTGAAGTATTGTTATTGATGTTGTAAGATTAATATAACATATTGATGTAACTTGACTAAGAAGTGCCTTTAAATTCATTACAGGATATAGAGAAAGAAATTAAATCTTACGTTAGCCAAAAAAATACTAAATTTTTAATTGAAAATCCTTGTTGCCTGGATCTGCCAGAGATCTGTCAGATTTTAATTACTAAAACATTTCAAATGGGTGGTGGACAGCTCCATGAACAGCAGCGAAAGTCTAATTTGGAAGAAAGTGTTGAGGTAGGCATAAAATCTACGAGCATCATACATGCATGATCTGACATCTAAGGTCTCTTAAATTCAGTTTATATTGTTATACAGATTCAGCGAGGGCAACGAACACCTACACCTCCTCAGTCACCTCTACAGTCACTCAGAGGAGAAGGTTCTTCTTTGTTGTAAGTATAGGAATTTTTATTTAATCAATGTAAATTCAGAAATTTTTGCAAGTTTACTTTCTCAGGGTACAAGGAAGAGGAAGAAAGTGAGAAGTATATGAAAAAGGAAAAAGTCAATCAGAACCCATGTGAATCACTGCAGAGACAATTAGAGAGGGAAATCCAACATCATTAGCAGCAGTTAATGTACAATATCCTGAGAAATTGACAAATTTGTATTGAAAAGGAGCCATTTGATAAATCAGGCTAACAGTATTGATAAAAAAAATGGGGGATGAATGCTTGGAATTTTGTTTTTTATTGATGTTGAGATCATTGGAAGAGGCAATTCCAGAATTAGCATGGAGCAGGAAGCCATAAAAAACCTATAATCCAGTTCACAAATGATGGCGGTTCACGCAGGTCAAGGCACAAATGGGGTTGCAGTGTTGACGGTTCCAAGCAACAGCTCTGGTATGTGCATACACGTACTTTGTGCTTGGAAAAAATCATGTATCATGTAGATTGTGGGTCTTGCTTGCATGTGTAGAATTTATTGCTAACCACCACCATCAGCAACGACAGCACACAACAAATGGAATAAAAATTAAATAAATAGCTTGCTACCATCACGTTTAATGCTCACATTCACAGCAGATCACTCGATACGCTACTGAACACTCTCTGGATTTCAGAGAATGCGTGACATAGGCACACAGAACCAGCCTAAACTCGACTGCCATGGTTCGTGACTCCAACTAAAGATCAGAGTTTCTAGAATGAAATTTGTACACTATCCTCAAGATTGAGCATCTAGTGTCCCCTCCTTACTCATTGCAAAGAAAGTGAGGAATATGGAAAGAGAGATTGGATTAAGAAAAAACTGAGAGACGGATGAGGTTACTGTTCATTAAATTTAGGAGGCTTGTGGTGATGAACATGTTTGACCACAAAATACTGTGCCCACCAGTATGTACTCCTTACTGAATCCCTTTCTTCCTATAGATAGTGCAATAGTGACTCATTAACGAATCTTTCCTCTGATACTTTCTTCTTGCACACACTATTATTTGATATTGAATGTATCAGGCCAGCTTCTGAGCCATAGTTTTGATTTTCCCTGGTCTTGCCCTCTCATTACTGCCTTGAGTGCCAAATAAAAACGACTTAACAGTGTGGGTATATACTCAGGGCACCAGTACTTGCTTCATGAATTAACTGTTGTTTTATTTGTCACCTTACTGAGACATAATGTTTAACTCTCTCTAATGGCATGACCACTATGAAGCTTTGTGAAAACGGTGAAAGTAGTCATACAGTGTGTATGGAAACCACTTACTACCAAGTTTTAGGTGGGTTCTGGTTCCTTAGTTCAACACTTGAGCCATCTTAATGCATCTTACTAGCACAAACACTTACTGAACTTCACAAACGAGAACTTGTTTAACTTTTCAAGGATGAATTTGTGTTGTTTTGAAACATCCTGCCACATTAAAACTGCATGCTAGACTGGGATTTGAACCAAGATCTGTGACTTTAGTGGACAATACACTACTGACCGAGTATTCTGTGACTGACGCTGATGTTGACAGCTACAGTTCTGCCAATACCTCTCTTCTACATTTCAGACTTTTCAGATTTTTTCCTGTTTACCACCTTAAACTCCTGAGAAGAAAAATATTGCAGTGACAAAACTTAGCCACAGTCTAAGGATTGTTTCCAGAAACTATTTATTTCTCTTTTCAGTGGAGTGTGTGCAGTTATGAAACTTCATGACAGATAAAAGCCGTGTTCCATCCTGAAACTCAGTTGCAAATGTCCCTATTGACTAAGATATCTAGGAACGTCCCATGGCTTGGCACTTTCTATGCTTCATTACCTATTTGTACTTTCCAGACACCTTAGGAACTCTTCTGGACACCTTGGTGCACTAGCACTCATGGGGAAGGAATCGTGATTCACTACTGTTCATCTTTATGAGATGGGCTGCATCTTAAGTGTATAATGATAGTATAGGCAGTTTAGTGAGTACAATTACAATCTTAAAAACTAAAGTCAGATCCTGTAATAGACTGTCTGACAGCCAATTACACAGTTTTGTTTTAAAAGTTCTTCACTTGCACTTGGTGGCCGAACTTCCCCGGATGGGACAGACAACAATGTCATACAATCATTTCATTTCATTTCAATGATACTGAGCAGAGAAAGCTAAAGTGTTATCATTTTGATGGCATACCCCATTTATTAATAGCCTGTGTCTTCATGTGTCGTAATTTGCTATAGTTATGATATCATGCAGATAAATTTCTTCCCTGTCAACTCATTGTTCTCCACAGAGTACTAGATTCACAGTTGTTAGTACTCTGAGCTTGATAAAAATGAGGACAATGGTGTTCTGTAGAGCCTGCCTTAATTGATCTGTGCACGGCAGTGCACAATACCAATACATTCCAAAAAGCCGAGCGCGAAAATGCCATTTTTCAAGGGGTCATATCTCAGGTTCTGTTGGTCACAGAGATAAGGAGGTCAATTGTTTTGGATAGCCCTTGTGACCTAGTGACCATTTGTATACTGTCAGAAGAACAGTCATATTGTAGCTATTATGCAGTACAGGGTCAAAATTTTTAAATGTTCAGTACATCCTGCAGCCGATGCCAGTTGAACAAATCAGTTGGTTCTTTTCCATTAGGTGTGGTTTAGCGTGTACCTTAGGTGGCCTATAAAAGCACTATTTGTTGATAGGTGGTTGCTGAGAAAACTCCGAAAAACCACGATTTTTGGGCACGAAAAGTACCAATTGTGGGTATGCAATTTCTATAATTTCTATTCGTGGAAGATTGTCAAAATTTTTTCTATATGTTCTTAAGGTGGAATTCTTGGTAAATTTTAAAACTTTTTTCACGTTACAGGGATCTAGGGGTTCAAAGTTACCACACTTATGCAAAAAAATTTTAGGCATTCATCTAGAAACACATTTTTTTCATTTTTGAAAATCTTTATCCATTATCAGAATTTGCCCAGAAGATTATGATTTTGAGATGCCAAAAGTACCAGTTGCTGGGATGGCCATTTCTATGATTTGTATTCATGGCAAATTGTCAAAATTTTTGCTGTATATTTTTAAGATGATGTTCACAGGGAGCCTTAAAACTTATTTTGATATCATTATCCATTACTGAAATCTAGAGTTCAAAGTTGCTGCATGTATTCATGTAAAATTTACACCAAGTACCCAGTCTGAGACGTAAATGTAGTTTTAACTGACACAGTGAACACATGGCAAGGGTTCTAGGGTAATTACAAGGATTCTAAGGTCACCATACTATTTTTTTAGTCACCAGTTTTCACCAATAAAATTTTATGACTTGATGTCTCTGTACAATGGTCACTTCATGCATATACAGACATGCCCAAAGTGGTATTGCAGTGCCGGCCGGGATGGCCGTGCGGTTCTAGGCGCTACAGTCTGGAACCGCGTGACTGCTACGGTCGCAGGTTCGAATCCTGCCTCGGGCGTGGGTGTGTGTAATGTCCTTAGGTTAGTTAGGTTTAAGTAGTTCTAAGTTCTAGGGGACTGATGACCTCAGAAGTTAAGTCCCATAGTGCTCAGAGCCGTTTGAACCATTTTGGTATTGCAGTGTCAAACCACAGGCTGAAACATGACTGAAATGAACTTAAAATAACTGCCAAAAATTATGTGCTGTTGAACTTTGATTTTTCGACCTTTGATTAACTGACTCCTGGGATTACCTGACCATTTTTCTGTGCTCCGCACCAAACAGCGTGCCAGCATCGTTGATCAATTTTACTCATGTTACAACAGGGGTCCATCTAAGTGACACTCCTCATGTGTGCTCAGTTGAGACTGCTGTACCACTGAAATGTTCCTTTACTGTACTCTTTAAACTGCTGTTTTATTTGTGTGCTTTTTTAAGTTATTCAACCTTGAGAGGAGCATAAGAAAACCACTCTACGATTATCGTAGAAGGAGGTTTGTTCTGGTGTAAACCAAGAGCAAGATCTTCCAGAAACTAATGACTAAGACACAGCAGATTTAGTCACAGCTTTTCAAACTCTCCAGAATGCTGTCTGGCCTGCTGATGTTGCAGAAGGTGACATTACAGCTGTTACCAATCAAGAACGTGAAGATAATCAGGTCATGATCTTGTTTTGCAACAGTATTGTGTTGAGCAAGAGGGTTCAGATGCTAAAGAAATGGAATAGAAGATCAACCGCTCTACAGTAAAGGATACATTCCAGACTACACTCAAATATACAGCGCAGCCAGATTAAAACCGAATACCCTCCGCAGTGGGACCGTGGAATATTTCTACTCAATAGTAATAACCACACATGCTAAGACATTTATGCCACTGGGAGAGGCGATGATCAATTCCTGTTTTGTATAAGGCAGTCGGTCGCTGACAGATCCACAACTACACCCACTCTGCCACTTTCTCGTCTGATTGAAACCAATGTCCACACGTCTTTCTTCAGGTCACCATAGATGTGAAAGTCAAATGATGAAAGAGCTGGGCTGTATGGAAAATGTGGCGTTGTTCCCCAACCAAATCACTAAAGTGTAGCCTTTGTCTGATTGGCATTGTGGGGGGCAGGCGTTATGATGCATCAGAATGTTTCGTTGGCTTATGGAGTTCCTCGAGCGTGGAACCACAATCAGTGGGTAGTGTTATGGAGACAGTTTGTAGAAACTGTGATGCATCATAAAGTTGAAACACACAGGAATGCTGTCAGACAGAATCATTCTGTTGCATGATAGACAACAGAAAGACATCCGTAGACATTGGTTTCAGTCCAAGGAGGACGTGCAAGAGTGGGTGCACTTGTGGATCTCTCACCAGCCAACTACATTCTATGACACAGGAATTAATCATCTCCTTCCCCAGAGAGATGAATGTCTTAACGTTAGTGGTGATTACTTTTGAATGGAACCATTCCATGGCACCATTGTGGTAGGTGTTGGTTTTCATTTGACTGTCCCTCATATTTGGAATAGGAGCCAACTGCTGCAGCTATGGACATACTGTGGGCAAGGAGGTGGTGTGATGCAGGTACATTTTTGGCATCTCCCTCTGCTCTGGTTCATGATGAAAAGAACTTTTATGTGTATGGTTCAGTAGGACCATGTTTTCTTTAATTTGTGCTTTTATCTGAATACCAGTTTCTTTTATTTACATGATCATTTGGGAAGCTATTTTTTGAACAATGAACAAAAATACATTGGATCTCTCATATTTTTAAGAAAATGTTATCAAAAGCATGTTAAATGGTTGGTTGCTTATGATTACAGTAGTAGGATCAACAAGTCATGGTCTGAAAAATACTTACCCATAAAGCTAATAATATGAGAGAAAATATATTTCGAAGAAATGTCTTATAAACAAAATGTTATGATCTTCAGTCTGAAAACTGGTTTGATGCCCGCCCACCTCCATCATTAATGTACCTTGTGCAAGCCTCTTCATATATGAATAACTATAGCAGCCGACACCTATTTGAATGTTCTTATGGTAATCAAGCCTTAACCTGTTCCAGCTACATTTTTACTCCCTCTGCCAATATTGCAATTCCTTGATGCCTCAGGATGGATCCTGTTAGCTGATCCCCACTTTAAGCCAAGTTGTGACATAAATTTCTTTACACCCCAATAACATACAGTAACTCTTCATTAGTTATCCCATCTACCCATTCAGCATTTTTCTGTAGCACTGCGTTTCAAAAGCTTCTTTTCTCTTTTTTGTCCAAGTTTGTTATCATAAATATTTCAATTCTGTACTGTGATACACCCTAGTCACCTCCAGGGATATTCATTGTTAACACATTTCATATTTTCAGAAATGCTTCGATAGTTATTGCCAGTTTGGATTTTATATCCACTGCACTTTGGTCGTCATGTTATTTTTCTGCTCAAATAGCAAAACTCATCGACTATAGGTAATATTTCATTTTGTTATCAACTTCCCTCAGCACCATATGATTTTATGTGTGCATTGCATTACTCTAGTTTCACTTTTTTTAAATTTGTCTTCTAATATCCCTTCAGGACACTATACATTCCATTAAGTGATTTTCCAGATCCTTTGCTTCTTTGACAGAATTAAAATGTCATCAGCAAACGTAAAAGTTTTTACTTTTTGTCCCTCAACTTTAATTCTCTTACCAAATTTCATCTTGGTTTCCTGTATTGTGTTATAGATTTTGCAGCTAATGAATTGTCTTTCACTTTTAATTCACAAATATTGTAAATTGTAAGTCAGTGGTGGTGTGAATGTACATCGATTTTGCTTGCTTTACGCCATTGAGCTTTACGGAATTTGATTATATGTTTCTTCTTCCGCCGTAACTACTTCTCATTTTTGACCGTGAATACAATACTGATTTTTATCAGACTTCCTCTTCAGATGCAGGCAGCTACAGTGACATGACATTAGCATAGTGCACGGAAAAAAAGAAAACTTTCATAGTTTTGCACTAAAACGAACTCTCACACTTCATACTTTCATAAAATTATTATTCAGGTAACACAATGTGTACTACACACTTCTCACAAGAATACGTCTTCTCCCCACGAGAACTAAAGACAAGGGTCCTGTAAAATCATTTGTCCTTTGCCTTCCAGTGTACCAAAATACATCTTTTCTGACACTTACAGTGTTTGCGCTAGTGATTATCATTGGTTTTAAATTTTTGTCGTAGCTTGTTGGGGCTTTTCCTTATGTACCTGTACAATTGCCCCCACACTATGCGGTGATATGCATTTGAGGTGCACAGTGTTTTGTACACACTTGTACAGCTTAAATTTTGCCAAAAAGGGTACAATGACCTTTATTTGTCTGCGTATTTTTCTTTGTATATTGGGTTGGAGATGTCAGCTTATTTTGCTTACACATTATTTTACAAGGAAACACATAACTTACATGTGTTGTTGTTGTGGTCTTCAGTCCTGAGACTGGTTTGATGCAGCTCTCCATGCTACTCTATCCTGTGCAAGCTTTTTCATCTCCCAGTACCTACTGCAACCTACATCCTTCTGAATCTGCTTAGCGTATTCATCTCTTGGTCTCCCTCTACGATTTTTACCCTCCACGCTGCCCTCCAATACTAAATTGGTGATCCCTTGATGCCTCAGAACATGTCCTACCAACCGATCCCTTCTTCTGGTCAAGTTGTGCCACAAACTTCTCTTCTCCCCAATCCTATTCAATACTTCCTCATTAGTTATGTGATCTACCCATCTAATCTTCAGCATTCTTCTGTAGCACCACATTTCGAAAGCTTCTATTCTCTTCTTGTCCAAACTGTTTATCGTCCATGTTTCACTTCCATACATGGCTACACTCCATACGAATACTTTCAGAAATGACTTCCTGACACTTAAATCTATACTGGATGTTAACAAATTTCTCTTCTTCAGAAACGCTTTCCTTGCCATTGCCAGCCTACATTTTATATCCTCTCTACTTCGACCATCATCAGTTATTTTGCTCCCCAAATAGCAAAACTCCTTTACTACTTTAAGTGCCTCATTTCCTAATCTAATTCCCTCAGCATCACCCGACTTAATTAGACTACATTCCATTATCCTTGTTTTGCTTTTGTTGATGTTCATCTTATATCCTCCTTTCAAGACACTGTCCATTCCATTCAACTGCTCTTCCAAGTCCTTTGCTGTCTCTGACAGAATTACAATGTCATCGGCGAACCTCAAAGTTTTTATTTCTTCTCCATGAATTTTAATACCTACTCCGAATTTTTCTTTTGTTTCCTTTACTGCTTGCTCAATATACAGATTGAACAACATCGGGGAGAGGCTACAACCCTGTCTTACTCCCTTCCCAACCACTGCTTCCCTTTCATGTCCCTCGACTCTTATAACTGCCATCTGGTTTCTGTACAAATTGTAAATAGCCTTTCGCTCCCTGTATTTTACCCCTGCCACCTTTAGAATTTGAAAGAGAGTATTCCAGTCAACATTGTCAAAAGCTTTCTCTAAGTCTACAAATGCTAGAAACGTAGGTTTGCCTTTCCTTAATCTTTCTTCTAAGATAAGTCGTAAGGTCAGTATTGCCTCACGTGTTCCAGTGTTTCTACGGAATCCAAACTGATCTTCCCCGAGGTTGGCTTCTACTAGTTTTTCCATTCGTCTGTAAAGAATTCGTGTTAGTATTTTGCAGCTGTGACTTATTAAGCTGATAGTTCGGTAATTCTCACATCTGTCAACACCTGCTTTCTTTGGGATTGGAATTATTATATTCTTCTTGAAGTCTGAGGGTATTTCGCCTGTTTCATACATCTTGCTCACCAGATGGTAGAGTTTTGTCAGGACTGGCTCTCCCACGGCCGTCAGTAGTTCCAATGGAATATTGTCTGCTCCGGGGGCCTTGTTTCGACTCAGGTCTTTCAGTGCTCTGTCAAACTCTTCACGCAGTATCATATCTCCCATTTCATCTTCATCTACATCCTCTTCCATTTCCATAATATTGTCCTCAAGTACATCGCCCTTGTATAGACCCTCTATATACTCCTTCCACCTTTCTGCTTTCCCTTCTTTGCTTAGAACTGGGTTTCCATCTGAGCTCTTGATATTCATACAAATCGTTCTCTTATCTCCAAAGGTCTCTTTAATTTTCCTGTAGGCGGTATCTATCTTACCCCTAGTGAGATAGGCCTCTACATCCTTACATTTGTCCTCTAGCCATCCCTGCTTAGCCATTTTGCACTTCCTGTCGATCTCATTTTTGAGACGTTTGTATTCCTTTTTGCCTGTTTCACTTACTGCATTTTTATATTTTCTCCTTTCATCAATTAAATTCAATATTTCTTCTGTTACCCAAGGATTTCTACTAGCCCTCATCTTTTTACCTACTTGGTCCTCTGCTGCCTTCACTACTTCATCCCTCAAAGCTACCCATTCTTCTTCTACTGTATTTATTTCCCCCATTCCTGTCAATTGCTCCCTTATGCTCTCCCTGAATCTCTGTACAACCTCTGGTTCTTTTAGTTTATCCAGGTCCCATCTCCTTAAATTCCCACCTTTTTGCAGTTTCTTCAGTTTTAATCTACAGGTCATAACCAATAGATTGTGGTCAGAGTCCACATCTGCCCCTGGAAATGTCTTACAATTTAAAACCTGGTTCCTAAATCTCTGTCTTACCATTATATAATCTATCTGATACCTTTTAGTATCTCCAGGGTTCTTCCATGTATACAACCTTCTTTCATGATTCTTAAACCAAGTGTTAGTTATGATTATGTTGTGCTCTGTGCAAAATTCTACCAGGCGGCTTCCTCTTTCATTTCTGTCCCCCAATCCATATTCACCTACTATGTTTCCTTCTCTCCCTTTTCCTACACTCGAATTCCAGTCACCCATGACTATTAAATTTTCGTCTCCCTTCACAATCTGAATAATTTCTTTTATTTCATCATACATTTCTTCAATTTCTTCGTCATCTGCAGAGCTAGTTGGCATATAAACTTGTACTACTGTAGTAGGCGTGGGCTTCGTATCTATCTTGGCCACAATAATGCGTTCACTATGCTGTTTGTAGTAGCTTACCCGCATTCCTATTTTCCTATTCATTATTAAACCTACTCCTGCATTACCCCTATTTGATTGTGTGTTTATAACCCTGTAGTCACCTGACCAGAAGTCTTGTTCCTCCTGCCACCGAACTTCACTAATTCCCACTATATCTAACTTCAACCTATCCATTTCCCTTTTTAAATTTTCTAACCTACCTGCCCGATTAAGGGATCTGACATTCCACGCTCCGATCCGTAGAACGCCAGTTTTCTTTCTCCTGATAACGACATCCTCTTGAGTAGTCCCCGCCCGGAGATCCGAATGGGGGACTATTTTACCTCCGGAATATTTTACCCAAGAGGACGCCATCATCATGTAATCATACAGTAAAGCTGCATGCCCTCGGGAAAAATTACGGCTGTAGTTTCCCCTTGCTTTCAGCCGTTCGCAGTACCAGCACAGCAAGGCCGTTTTGGTTATTGTTACAAGGCCAGATCAGTCAATCATCCAGACTGTTGCCCTTGCAACTACTGAAAAGGCTGCTGCCCCTCTTCAGGAACCACACGTTTGTCTGGCCTCTCAACAGATACCCCTCCGTTGTGGTTGCACCTACGGTACGGCTATCTGTATCGCTGAGGCACGCAAGCCTCCCCACCAACGGCAAGGTCCATGGTTCATGGGGGGATAACTTACATACGTAATGATAATTCATTAAGTATTTACATGTGAGTGCTGCGAGAGCGGCTACTTGTTGTTTTGGCAACTTTGTCAGCCTCTGTGCACATGTGCACAAAATATATTTGTTGGCTGTGCTCCACGTATTATTGTGTACGGTCGTTCACACTTCCACTCACACTTTTAGTGTCATTTTCACACTGAGTGCCATACTATCCATCAAATAATTTGCTGTGGCGTGGTTTTCCATTGTGAGTGTGGTGCAGGAGTGTTTACTCTTCAAGAACCGATGCTGTGGCAGATAGTTCACCTTTGATACGGCCCGGGAAGAAATCTTCTCCATTGTATCCACATTTTCAGTGGGGTGAATACTGCACATCAACACAAGATGTCATGATATGTGATGCTTGCACAATTATAGTTTGCTGATTAGTATATCAGACGTTGCATAGCATAACATTGCCAAAATTGATTTGTTGTACTATTGCACACGCGTTTGGATACCACTATATATTTCATCATTCACTTTGTTATGAAAATCCTTTTAGTCCTTGAGATCTTTTTTCTTTTTTTTTAGGTTTTAAAGTTCATCTTTCACATATGGCTTGATATACACTTAAAATTCACATAAAAATTTTGACATAACAGTGCATATTACAACGGCTTACATCTAAGGCTGACATTTCACCCGTTATTTGTATTGAACGTAGAAAATTCTTAAATTCTAAAACATTACAAAATTCCTTCTTCAATTGCAGTTACTGGTTAGTATAGTTTATTTGATAACCTCACATTTCATTACATTGTGTTACTATATATGCATTTAATGCATCCACATTTTATTTTCAAGTCATGCGTTCATCAGTTATGAGAGTTTAATATTTTCTTAGGGATTAATAGAGAAAAACATTTACATCAGGGTTCTACATTATGCATTGCTGGCTTAACTACACTTTGTCGCTGCCTCCTGCGTTGGGGAGGGAATAAGGAATTACTATTCCACTGGTTTATGGATTACTAAGGAAATGCTGTTCGTCCTTTCTTAAATCACTTATCAAGGAACTCCTTTTTCATGGAACCGAAACATATTAACGACTCAGGTACTATATACCGTAACGTTGCTTATATTTCTTTACGTGTAGCTTAGTGTTTGTAATGCAGAAGTTTTTGCATTACTTCATGCTTATCTCTTTACAATTATGTGGAAATGCTGTCATTTATATTCACATGTGACGCGATATGAATTGATTAGTTTCATTTGATGTCACACGGCTCTGTCTTTATGTACACTTTGTAGTCAGTAGGTACAGGTAAGTGTTTTGTAGTTGCACTGCAACAATGTATATTCTTATTCTTCATTTGCTTGATGACTGAAATATACACATAGACATACCGATAACTAAATCATTTCTTTGAGGTGCGGTTAGTTTTTTCATTTGGTACCTATAACACCCATTGTAAATCTCTTCTTCTGCACAGCATCGATGCAATGGTTGCTGCAATTTATAAAAGAAAAATTTATAAGTAATGTAAAAACTAATTGTGTTTCGTAGCTCATAGGCCACTCATATACTCGGTCATCATATTCATTTGCAGATGTTTTTCATATTTTATTCTTATTTGTTTATATATTTATTCACTTGCATCTTAATTCTTTTTGTTCATTTAACCTACAAAGAAAGTTACTGTGACATCTCCTATGGTGTCTTATCTTTTGTTAGCTAACACGTCCTGTATGTTTTGTTGTAATGATTTCTTTTAATTCTAGTTACAATGTATATATCTTAGTATTGACGCAACTTCACATGTTGATATAACATTATATTCTTCCGTTCCCTGATAGTGAATATAGTTATTACATGTTATTATTTATTTTGAAATTGAGTCTGATACTTGTGTAGCTTTGCATTTCTATTTGGTTGCACCACGAGTTAGCCTGTTGCACTTGTGCAAGGTCAATGTCTCTTCCCTAGTACTGATGTAAGCATGCATTGTTGAGCGCGCACAGCTGAGTCATACGCTGCTCCAGTTTGCATTTCACTTTGCGTGAAGCTGTGTTTTTACACTTCCATCATGTCAAATATTTGTCTTTGCTTACAAAACAAGATAATTACTTAAGTCTATACATATTTCTTTCAAAAATACACATAATAACTTTTTTTACTTATAAAACTATGACATTACTTACCTGATTACTGCTTGCACTTGTTCTTCTAGTGTATTTTTGTTGATTCTATTTCATGTTGGTATAGATCATATTTTATGTCTCCTTGCTCATTGAATCATTCGAAATATGTTTGAAAATCTGATTCGCCCCCATCACTTGTAAGGTCTATAGTATGGGGCTCAACTACGACCGATTCGGGTTTTCCTGCGGTGTAGCCTGATCTACGTCTGTGCACAGAACAATTTCTTTCAGTTGTATTGTGTGATTGTTTCTCCAATTTGTATCATTATCAGCTCGCGACATACTTTCTCGTGTGTTCATATGGCTGTCATGAAATGTTGCTGTATTGTGATTTTGTTGCGCAAAGGTTGGCTGCGGTACGACGTGCGGCATGTTAATGTTTCGGCCTTGCGCTTGCCATTGGTGCGGCTACCTGTTTTTCTTTACATGCGGTGCATAGTTTTGAGAGGAGGGATTAAAATTAGCTTGTGGATGGTAATCGTTCCTGTTATGCAGAAAGTTTTGTTTAAATCTCTTGTTCCTGCCATTTCCATTCCAGTATCCATTACCACGAGTAATATATCCTTGCAGTTGTGCGTACCAGCCTTGCTGTATGTTTGCAACTGGCTTTTCGTATTGACCATTCGATTTATTTTGTTGTGGTGTTTGGCTGTCTGATGCCCTATCTGTTATTATTTTCTCCTCATATATTAGGCCAATTGAATCTAAAGTGGATAGAAAATATTCTATGTCGTGCTTAGGTTAGTAATTAATTTTTCATGAATGTGTGATTGCAAATGACTTTAAAAAATTTTTTAGAGATCAACATGAGAAATAGGATTCATCCAATAATGTGTTTTATTCAGATACTTCTCAAAATACCCTCGCAAATTACCATATTTGCTATTAAAAGAGGCGGGGTTAAAAACCTCTCACCTAAGTCTCTCCTGTATGGCTTCTGACCAGTATTTGTCACGAAATGCCCATTCAAATTGTAAATATGTGGCACAATGCTCAGCTACCTCGGTCGCCCACAAAAGTACATTGCCTGCGCGTACCCGACTACAAACCTGATCTTTTGTGCTTCCGTCCAATTTCTATGGAACACATGTCGAAAAGCACTAATACATACAACAGGATTCCTCTTGTTACCTACACTCATAAACATTGGAAATTGATGGTGTCTTAAGAGACCTTCCTCAGCAACTATAGTGGACAAGCTGTTTGCATTTTATGCTGTTTTTACATAGCTGTCATAATTATTTACATTTCTCGTAGGTACTGGTTCTGGTGTTATGCCATGTAAACTTACACTCTGCAGTCTGTCATTACTACTGGCATTGTTTGTAGGGTTTGCAATGATTGGTGTGCATGCATTACTTTGGTTTGCTCGGGCTGGCTCTTTGTTTATGTGTACAATTTGTGTCTCTGTAACACTTTCACCTAAATAGTTATGTATCCCGTGCAATGTAGCTTGCAAATTGGTGTTCACTTTGTCGATAATGTCATTTTCCTTTTGCTGGATAATTTTTATCTACATCATTGATTAATCTACATTCCTTCACTACCTTTTCTGCTGCAGTACTGGTTTTGTCCAAAGTACCTACTTCAACTTGTTAAATTACATCAGATAAATTTTCACTAATTTTGTCTCTTTCTTTTTTGGCACAGGCTGATTCAGTTTCAAGTGATACTACTTTTAAAGTGCATTCATCAATTGCTATTGGTATATTTTCGTAATGCTTATGCAGTTTGTTCACTACGGTAGAGATGTTCTTTACTGTGGAAGTTAATTCTGTTTGTGTAGCTTCCAGGTGTGTGTGTGTGTGTGTGTGTGTGTGTGTGTGTGTGTGTCTTTAGTTGCTTTCATTTTCTGCTCTTCTGTATCATTCTGCTCGTTAAGAGTGTCTAATTTCTGTTTTATTTGCATAATGTCATTGTTTACTTCTGAAAGTACATCTTGCTTTAGCTGTTTTTCCATGTCTTTAAATTTTACATTCATTTTCTCGTGAAAATTCTTAGTCAAATCACTGATCTGTTGTGTGAATGTATCCCGAAAATCTTTTAAAACTTGTTTCTGCTCTTGTTTTATGTCGTTTATGTCTTGTGTGACTATGGTAAGGTTTTGCAACAAACTGTCAAATTTTGTATTTATGTCTGCATGCAAATTGGTGTTATTGATGTTTGTATTTTTTATTTCGGTGCTCAGGCTAACGAGTTTTTGAAGTATCGTGGCAAGTGCGCTATTTTGGTTGCTATCTAATGAACTTTGGTTGTTAACAACTGTACTTTGTAAATAACATTTGGATTTTTTATGATGGGTGATGGTAAAGTGTCATCAAAAATTATGTTATCTTTGCTTTCTGTGTTTTCCTGCGCGAGCAGAATGTTGCTCGCAGAGATACGTGATGTAGTTTCATCTATTGTCATCAACGTATCATCAAAGTGAGAACTCTGTTAAAGCTCACTACCACTTGTTACTTCGGTTAATACTTCTGAATGTGGAAGACATGGCGCTGGTACTTCAGATGTTCTGTCTTGCAATTGTACACCGTCTTGGCTCATTGCATTTTCTTCATTGTCAACAATAATGGCAACTGATTTTTGTGCCATTTTGATTGAATATTAAAATGAAAATTTTGAAAAATAGAAAATTGAAATATGTTACTTTTGGAAATTTAAACATACAATTTACGTGTCATCAAGCGTTAATTGGCTACTTTTATGATACATGAAATGTTATGACACAAAAACTTCAAACTTTTCTCTTGCTAATCATTACATAAAATTTCTGAAAAATTCATTACAATACATTTAGGAAGGGAAATTAAGGAAAAGGATGTCTAATTACTACACAGGCGGTGCTACCAAGCATAGCTAAGCAAGTGGTTGCGTAGCAGTCGTACCTTTGCTGCGATGAAACAAACAGCGCATTTCCAAAATTTTCCATAAATTCCGGTTTCACTTTTGATTCCTTTCTGAATTGATTGCTTGAACCACAAAAATTTTTGGTTCTTGTTATTTTGCTCCCAGTTGCAATGTTGCACATCAAAATTTAAAAATAATTAGTAAATGCAAAAAATTTCGTACAATGTCATAAATAATTTTGAACAATTTACATAACTGGTTTCATGGCTTTCTCAATGTCATGTCACCAAATCGCCAGTCGTGCAAATATATATATATAAAAATATAATTAAACAAATTAATTACACCATTGTCATGTTTGAGTTTTATAGATTTTGCAGCTAATGAATTGTCTTTCACTTTTAATTCACAAATCTCATAAAAGTAAGTGGTGGCGTGAACTTACGTCGATTTTGCTTGCTTTATGCCGTTGAGATTTATGGAATTTGGTTATATGCTTTTTCTTCCGCCATAACTACTTCTCATTTTTGACTGTGAATACAATACTGATTTTTATCGGACTTCCTCTTCAGATGCAGGCAGCTACAGTGACATGACATTAGCATAGTGCGCGGAAGAAAAGAAAACTTTCATGGTTTTGTGCTAAAAAGAACTCTCATGCTTCATACATTCGTGAAATTATTATTCAGGTAACACAATGTCTACTACACACTTCTCACAAGAATACGTCTTCTCCCCACGAGAACTAAAGACAAGGGTCCTCTAAATAATTGGCAAAAGAAAATGATTGGAGTTTCTATCATTTGTCGTTCGCCTTGCGGTGTAGCAAAACACATCTTTTCTGACACTTAACAGCGGTCGCGCTAGTGATAATTATCGTTGGTTTTAAATTTTTGTCGTAGCTTGTTGGGTCTTTTCCTTATGTACCTATACAATCGTTTGCACAGTATACAGATTTAATAGCATGGGGATAGGCTAAAACTAACTCTCTCTCTCTCTCTCTCTCTCTCTCTCTCTCTCTCTCTCTCTCTCTCTCTCTCTTATTGTTGCTCCCGTTTTATATCCTTTGACTCTTATAACTGCAGGCATCTCTTGTATTTTACCCCTGCTACTTTCAGAATTTTAAAGAGTGTACGTAAGTCAACATTGTCAAACAGCTTTCTCGGTACCACAATTGTATCCACACATACTTTATCTAAAGTAAATTGATGGCAACAAATTTATTTCGTCGGGGCTCAAAAAATATGGAATTACTCGGGGAGAGGTCCACAGATTTTTCCATGAAGGCACTGACAGTCTTGTCTCACAGTGGGATAAATGTATTGACAGTTATGTTAAAATGCAACCTGTTATATAAATAGAGAGAGTACATTAAAATAGAGAGAGTTCGTTTAAGTGGAGATGGCTGCTAGAAACGGAACATAATATAAGATTGCTAGCACACTGGTGCATACAAGAAGAGCAGCTTTGAATGGTCTGATGTAGAGAGGAGGGCCTACTTCCAGTGAGTGGATGACTCCACCATCAGTGTCTTCCAACTTCTTTTTAATGAAATAGTGCTTTGTATCATAAAAATGAATGAAATAAAAAGAAAACATCACTTGGATTATATCATTGAAGGCAATTATTGGTATGATGTATGCAAGAGGTTTTTTTGTGATGAAAGCATTTCGTTGTATTACCTTGGATCATGCTGTTTTAGCAGGGATAAAATGACAAGAAACTAATCCCATGAACTTAAAAGATTTCTCTGCTTCAGTGAGAAATCATTGCAAACTCAACAATATCACTGCTGACAAGTTTGCTGTGATGGAGCAAGTTCATGAAAAACTGGCTCCATTGTTACCATTCTGGTGAAAATTTACAGTTGATGAGCAGTTGTTTCAAGGCAAAGCAAGGTCCAGGTTTCCCCAGTTTCCCATACCTTGGTAAGGAGGAAGACTGAGCATACAACCAGCCATGGAGTATATCGTTCCTCACCTCATAGAGCATTTCTAAAACAAGGAAGGAACGTAACATACAACTTTTTCACAACCCTTCAGCTTGCCAAGAAATTTCAATAGAGTGTCATGTAGGTAGTGCGAATGATGAACAACATTGTCTGAGAAATGCCCAGCTGTATGAGGAACAACTCTATTTTATCTTTCACCATTATCTTGAAAAAGAGTGATCAGCCAGATTGATCCGTGACTGGGTACCAAGGGAAGAAGAATAAGAATATTAAGGTTCTCAGCACACAACATCTTGAAGTAGCAGTGAGCAAAGAAGGAAAGAAAAAAACCAGAAACAATTACCTTCTGTAATGCCACAGAAAGTATGGTGTGGACATTGTTTATCAAATGACTCGTAAGTGTCCAACTAAGGTTACTTTAAGGAGGGAGCCAATGCATGTCATTTACAATATCCTCGGCATGGAAGCAAGAACTGTGTAGATAATCTAAAAAAAGACACAATGAAAAAGAAGGCATTAATTCTTCAGTTTGTATATAAAATCATGAATGGAAAACAACAAGAAAGTGTGTCAAATGCGGAAGCATCTGCCCCCCACAGATCAAGTAAGAAGAGTACCAATAATCTGCTCAAAGTGTGATATCATTGGTGAGAAACAAACAAATGAAATCAGTGAAGAAGTGTTAGGAATTTCACAAATGGGTCACATTGCAGGGGATACATGCAATATTTTGTATCCAAAATTCTAATCTAAAAGTGTTAGAATTTCAAGGCAAGTCTTTGAAATGTGTACGTATGTACATGAATGCAAAAAGTAGATATTTTCAGGAGTTGGTGCCCCACAGCTCTCAAGTATTTAAAAAATGTAGGTATTACTTTAACCATATTGTGTATTTTATTTGCGAAAATCTCATTAACGGAGCAAATGACACCTTCCCGCTAAGCTAGGAGTATCATGTTTTCCCCTGTTCTATAGTCTATTCGTCACAAGAACACTCCAGATGTAAACATTATTCTGTGCTTTCTTCCACATTTTAACTACCCGCAGAGCTTCAGGTGGGTATAGTTGATACAATAATAACCATATGTTTTATGCTGCAGCATAGACTGCCTGCACTACTCAGCATAGATAACCAAACACACAATGCTTTACCAGGACATATAAGCAGGAAAGCCAGTCCATCAAGCCCACAGAGATATGAACAACTGCAGAAACTCATATGGAAGCTTATTTATTTCTGTTCCACATTCCTCAACTAAAAGTTTTGTTTGATCTGTTTCCAAGTGCTTTATCTTAAGACTTCTCACAGATAGGTATTTGAAAATGCTGGAACACTGAAATCATTTGCTTAAAAGTATTGGAATGAAACATTTGGAAGCAGATTAGATCAAACATTACATCTGCACATAATTAACAAAATTGACAAAGAGCAGACAAACAATAAAACTTAAAATATCATTTACATTTTAAAAGTATTAAATTAATATACAGTAATAATCATAACACACTTCTTAAGGGATCACACGGAAACTATATTTTAGCTTAGAATAATAACATAAAAAATATTTGCATAAACACATTATAATCTATCTGTGAGAGCAGCGTGTGATTTTAAGAGCACATTATAAAGATTTTGCTATATAATGAAGCTACTTAAGGTATTACTCACCTCAAGCCATGTGGTAACCTCTGAACTCCTTCCATACCTGAATCTAGAAGAAGACATTCCATCTGTGGAACTTCCATCTTCAACATTGGTGAGTAGCTGATCAACAACACAGTCTGTGAAGCCACCCAAATGCCACATTTTGTCTTCTTCTTTTATTACTTATTGTGAAAACATTTTCCTAAAACACACAGGTGACATTTCCTTGTCTTTCCTGGAGTTGACGGTTTACTTGTATTATGTCTTTCTTTATGTGCACGTTACACTTGTCGCAGAAATACTGGTAAACTCAGATGACATTGCTGCAAGTTCCTTTACCAGTAGTGATATATGTCATGCTGGTAAGGTGCGCGTCATATATCTTGGCGGCCGAGTTTAGGTTCGTTCTGCGCATTTGACGTCACAAATCACAGTCAGCCAATGAACAGAGAACGACGTTGCCAGATCTCGACTGCAGTGCAGAGCACGGACGAGTGTCTTCAATTTTAGAAACGTTCAGTCATAAATGAAGTAATTGAACAAAAGCAATGTCTTGATAGCAGACTTTCTTTTATAGAAAGTTTGGAAAAAGCATTCTTTACACCAATTGCTTCATATTCTATTAATTAATTAAACCAAACAAACAATAAGCCTCCTAATTCAGGCGATAGCAAGGAAAGGTGTTTGTATCAGTCTCACGAACCGCTTTTTCGCAATAAAGAACAGCGGTAATTGTTTATTTCCTATTGTACTTCGACGCAACGTGAGTAATTCATAGTCATCCCAACAGTGTTTGTCGGTATTTTGCAAACGTTTAGAGTGCTCCAGGAGATGCCAGAAATGAGTAGCTGCGTTGGCGTAATGGTTAAGGTGTTGGGCTGCTAATCGGAAGATTCTGAGTTCAAGGCTTGTTGCATACTAAATATTTTATTTATTTAAAAACAATAGCGAAGTGTCTTACTTAATGAATTTTATTCGTTTGAATGTAATGTTTTGAAATTTCCTGTGCTTCATTATAATCATAATAAGTTTTCAGTTTTTGTAATTTTCTCCTCCAATATTTCTTTTCACAGCAATTAAAAACAACGAAAAGGCACACATACAATATTCATGTTATCCGTTTTGTTTGTATATCGCCTCTTCCGCAGTCGCTGTTTTACTATTCATATTGAGATATATTCTTTTGCGGCAGTATTAAAAGTATATATAAAAACAAAGATGAGGTGACTTACCGAACAAAAGCGCTGGCAGGTCGATAGACACACAAACAAACACAAACATACACACAAAATTCAAGCTTTCGCAACAAACTGTTGCCTCATCAGGAAAGAGGGAAGGAGAGGGGAAGACGAAAGGAAGTGGGTTTTAAGGGAGAGGGTAAGGAGTCATTCCAATTCCGGGAGCGGAAAGACTTACCTTAGGGGGAAAAAAGGACAGGTATACACTCGCACACACGCATATATCCATCCACGCATACAGACACAAGCAGACATATTTAAAGACCAATGTCTTTAAATATGTCTGCTTGTGTCTGTATGCGTGGATGGATATGTGCGTGTGTGCGAGTGTATACCTGTCCTTTTTTCCCCCTAAGGTTAGGTTAGGTTAGGTTAGGTTAGGTTAGGTTAGCGGATAACATCTGCTATCCAATCTGACATGGGCCCTTAGTATGACTCCGAAATATGCTTCTCCGCCTCCTTGTTAACCACTACTTTCTTTTCTATTCTATTAAAATTTCTTCTTACAATCCTTAGTGAATATCCATTAACCACTCCCACCTCAACAATCAAGTCAGTTCCCTTCTCAATCAGATCTTCAGAGCAACATAGTCTGGCTAACCGATAAAACATTGATGTACGAAGTGCACGCTTTTGAGCTGGTCCATGGCATGAATCTTGCGACATAAAGTCTTTCCGCTCCCGGGATTGGAATGACTCCTTACCCTCTCCCTTAAAACCCACTTCCTTTCGTCTTCCCCTCTCCTTCCCTCTTTCCTGATGAGGCAACAGTTTGTTGCGAAAGCTTGAATTTTGTGTGTATGTTTGTGTTTGTTTGTGGAATGTTTCCTTCCATTATATTGATAGTATTAAAAGTATTATTTAGAGCAGAATTTCGGCTCGTACGTTGCCGAGCTATTTGATTGTCTGACGGAATTCTTTGCTTCGCTGCTTTGGCAACATCATATTCAATGGTTTCGTCGACTGATCTATGTTTTGGCAAGTATTTGCTGTCCGTTGTGACAAAAACAAAATGTTTGCGCACTGTGCCTCACTGGCAATATATTTTAGTTTTATGTTTTATTACGTCCAAAATTCAGTTTTGTGTACTTCGCCAACTTCGTTTTAATCAGAACGTTTTAGAAAAAAGCGAAATGACTCTGGTATAAAGAAAGTTTTGTTACAGTTGCTAAAGATAGAATATTTCCCAATTTATAAACACTGTTTATGTTATAAAGGGTGTTCATTTTATGGGGACATTGAAATCTCGTGAAAACGACACACAGAGCCAAAAGAAATCCTAATGAAAAGTAGTTCCTCCCGGAAGGGGACATCCAATTATAACAAATTTGACTACAAATTCGTCGAATTTGGTATCATTGGATGTCCCCCTCTGATACAAAAAAAATTTAGTTATAAATTTGTTTGATCCGATATGTAGATTTGCGGATATTTCAATGTCTCCAATTAAAATGAACACTCTGTATAGTTGGAATCATGAACGACTGCGGTCGATTTAAGGCTCGTTCTACGCACCTGACGTCACGCATCCGCTGACAGCCAATGAGTGTTCAGTAGTTTTCTGAACGGTCTGCTGGGAATGTCTTGGCGAGTGCGAGTGTTAAATGTGATTGTAGTTATTCTTTGGTGAATTTTTATCGCATTTGTTGCAAGTTGTCATGGCTGATAATGGTGGTAAGCGACAAACTCTCCATAAACAGGCGAGGGACATAATTTACTGGATTCACGCTTTTTTCAAGCGCGAAGCAGAAAACGGTGGACCTATCATGGATGTCGCCAGATCTCAGGAACGCACTGCAGAAGCGACAGGCGTTAGCTTGAGAACCGTTCAGCGGATTGCCAATGAAGGAAAGTTATCTACGGAGACCTGTGGAAGCCCACTTTTCAGATCGCCAGGGAAATATCGCACTCGTGAGAGGACTGTAACTAATTTAGACAATTTCGACAAAGATGTTCTAAGACGAGAAGTGCTCAACATGTACAACACAGGCGAATTTCCTACTGTAAAAAAAATCACTGTGAAAATGCATGAAACCATAAATTTTAAAGGTAGCATGACTTCAATGAATAGAATACTTAAAAACATTGGATTCAAATATGTACATACAAATGACGGAAGAAAGTTTTTAATGGAACGTAGTGATATCGCTGCTTCAAGGGCACAGTTTTTAAGACGTATTATTGAAGTAAGAAAATCCGGGAATAAGAACATTTTTTTCTTGGACGAAACATGGGTGAACCAAAATCACACAAGGAAAGCGTGTTGGAAAATGAGTGATGGTTCGGGTGGGTTTAAAGTACCAGTTGGTAAAGGTGGACGAATAATTGTGCTTCACGCTGGTTCTGCTTCTGCATTCATTCCAGAAAGCAAATTAGCGTTCCGGGCAAAAAAGAGAAATTCAGGGGATTATCATTCCGAAATGAACTCTGAGACATTTAAATTGTGATTTAGGAATCAGTTTCTCCCTTACTTGCCTGCAAACTCGGTGATTGTAATGGACAATGCGAGTTATCACTCTGTTGTTGT
This sequence comes from Schistocerca americana, assembly GCF_021461395.2. Taxonomy (NCBI): domain Eukaryota; kingdom Metazoa; phylum Arthropoda; class Insecta; order Orthoptera; family Acrididae; genus Schistocerca; species Schistocerca americana. The sequence goes on from NC_060119.1 coordinate 59,126,205, forward strand.
TGACAAGACACCCACAACAAGTACAAAAAAAGCCGATATCATGTTATGGCTTGCAAGTAAAAATATTCCACATACTGCCAACCAAACTCGTGCTGACATGTTGAATCTTGTAGTGCTTCATAAGCCTCGCACAAAAGTTTATGAAATCAATTGTATTGCACAGGAACATGGACACACAGTTTTGCGTTTGCCACTGTACTATTGCCAATACAATCCGATAGAGTTAATTTGGGCACAAGTGAAAGGGTATGTCGCAGAACGAAACGTGACATTTAAAATTGCCGATACAGAAAGGCTTCTGCACGAAGCACTTGACAGAATTACTTCTTCAGCATGGGCTGAATGTGTTCGGCATGCACAAAGGCTACAGGAGGAGGACACGGACAGGGAAATTGTAATTGACAATCTGCTTGAACCCATCGTCATAACTCTGACCTGATGATTCGGACTGCGACACTGACTACAGCGATGCAGAAGACTATCGCAGCGATTGACAACAATGAAGGGTAAGGCACATACACAATAATACTCATGTTCTCTTTCTTGTTTTTGTTCCACAGTTGCAATTTTACCAATGGTATTGAAATATATTCCTCTTCTGCAACTGTAATAAGCGTCTTATTTAGACCAGATGCGTTTTTCTCTTTTGAAGCATCTTCATTGGACAGCATTTTGTCTCCTCCATTGCCAAGTCACCTTTCGTAGTTTTGTGCTGAGGTAACACAATATTCAACGTTTGTGTCGGCCGATCAGTGTTTTAGCAAATAAATGCTTTTTGTGTGTGCCACACACAAAAATTATATTTGACATAGCTCAGAGCACTGATACACAGTATATTCAAGTCCTAATGTTTTTGTAAGTCCACAGTTTTGTTTAACGTATTTTGTGTACTTCCTTTTGATTGATTGAAGTGCTTTAAAATAGAGTCAAACGCGCCCGGTGTAAATAAAACTTTTATTACAGTCGCGAGAGATGGAATATTTCTCAATATTACATACGACACCAATCTGGTACTTAAATTAAATGAGATGTTGTTATACAGTAAATTTTATATGAAATTTAGGTATCTTGTCCACATTTCATTCTCAACATTGTGGTAACTACAATCGAACATACGGAAAGTATACGCTATGAACTTTACCTCTGCAAACTCTTCAAAATTTCGTGCAGTGGTTTACTACATTTAATGCTGCAATATAACTGCGTTGAAAATCGAAACAAAATTAAGTCATTTATGGGGGTAAGGTATCAGTCAAGAAGATGTGTAAAAATCAAATTTTTGGGCCAAATAGTTTTTGTGAAATCGAATGATAAGTGTGTCAAAGCAGTCGGAACACTATGTGTCTGCACAGGCGAGCAGTGCAGTGGTTACAAAATCGCGCACGGCGTGGAATGCGGGGAGCATGTCTCTGTAGCAGCGAAAGGTTTAATGCGGCCGTGGTGGCTTTACTTCATAAACTGCGCGCTCCCCCCTAACGTAAGTTTGAGAACTACACTGCTACGGCGCTGCTTCTCTTGGCGCGTACAACTGGCAACGCTGCAATCTCCCGCGTCTGGGCGGGCATGCGCGAGCCGCCAAGATAAATGAATTGAACTATAACTTCCCATAAACATTGAAAACTATCTGTTTTTCACTGCTTTGCAATGGTGTTCCTCTTCCATATTTCACAAAAGAACATGACGCAATTTCATCCATTTTTAGCGTACACATAGGAAACACGAATGAGTGAGAAACACCACAAGGACTACTCAGGTGGTTGTTGACAAGCAATTGTGTGAAGGGGTGGGGGGAAGCGACCTTCTGCCATTTTCTTCAGTACTCATAACAGGAGAGGTTCTTTGCACCCTCCTACCCTCTGGATGTTTCTTTAGAATGACGTATGTAACTGAATGCTCCTGTATGCGAAGTACACTACTCTCAAACAGAGGAATGGTGAGTAGTACATTGTCACATACAAAGGTTGATTTTCCTCCACACAATAAGTTATTGCATCCACTATGCTATCTTAACTGTGTAGATTTGGTGATAGTTTTGTGAAGACCGTATACCATGTTTCTCAATTTTATTGAAAAGAGGATGAAAACTTAAGCATTTCAGCATTTTGTATTGGAAGGAGAAATTGAGAGAGCATTTACAAACCAAGCTGATATGTACCAATCAAAACTTAATGATAACATCATGTCCAAAATTGTTCACAGAAAGCAACTGTACACTGAGATTTAAAATAGGAAATACATTGCGTAAGCATTTAGTATATACTGATCAACAAAATCATTGCTGTCTATTAATACATGAGAATGTCTTAAAAGTTTCATTAGTGGTAGCATAACACAAAATATCTAATACATAGTTAGGGTGCACTTACAATGTTGTAACAACACGTTTGAACGTGTGCTACAACCGTTGAGCAGTTGCCACGCATGTGTTTGTTTACATCAGGATCGTTCTACCAATAAATAGAGTATTTTGTTAATGTGATGATTTTTTAAATACCCACCTGTCAACATTTGCCTAATTTGGAATAGAACTTCTTACAGTTTTCTTGAAGGTGGAAAATTTTTTCTTAGTTTCCTGTATCATTTGCACAGTATCCAGATCGTCTCATATACCTTGAATACTAGGCAGGTTGTTGTACTTTAACCCAACTCAAAAAACCATGAGCTGTTTTTTTTTTTTAATAAAAAAAAAAACAATAAAACCCAGCTATATTCAGCTATGAAGATTTAATTAATGTTTAAGATATTATACACTTAGCCTTAATTAATTAAAAAGAGCCATCTTATTTATTGAAGGCAATTATTTACTGCCACAATAATTTATTCTATTAGTATTGTGATTTTAACTTGACTTGCAATGTGAGAAACACTGTTAAGTAACATTTGCACTTCCATAAGAAGAATAACTTTGTATAGAATTGTAATGAATGTAAAGCACAATTTAGTCTTTTTTGGAGGCATGCAGAAATTTTTAGACCCTCACTAATGTCTTGGCTCGTTTCTCTCCTAAATTATTTCTTAATATTAATCAAACAAGCCCATAGGCTCTCAATGCAGTGCTGACAGAGCAGGAGATGAGGCTTTTCACAAAAGTAATAGATCTTGCTGGTAAGTTTCCATTTATTGCTCTTTTCAGCTCCATTATGTTCCACCAATTGCTCGGATGTAAATGTGTTACATTGCATCAGAAGGAATAGTGGTAGGAAAATAATCAAAATAAGCAATCCTAAAAGACATGACACTTGTACTCTAGTCCGGAAGCATCTCAATGAGCCAGATGTCTGCACTTTTTCTTGTTGTGGAGTTAACCTTCTCACTCTGAATCTTGGATCTAACATACACTATATGGTCAAAAGTATCTGGAGACCCCCAAAAACATATGTTTTTCATATTAGGTGCATTGTGCTGCCACATACTGCCAGGTATTCCAAATCAACAACCTCAGTAGTCATTAGACATCGTGAGAGAGCAGAATGGGGCACTCCGTGGAACTCATAGACTTCGACCGTGGTCAGGTGATTGGGTGTCACTTGGGTCATATGTCTGTATGTGAGATTTCCACACTCCTAAACATCCCTAGGTCCACTGTTTCCGATGTGATAGTGAAGTGGAAATGTGAAGGGACACATACAGCACAAAAGTGTACAGGCCGACCTCATATGTAAACTGACAAGAGACTGCCGACAGTTGAAGAGGGTGGAATGTGTAATAGGTAGATATATATCCAGACCATCACACAGGAATTCCACAGTGCATCGGGATGCACTGCATGTAATTTCATGGTCGAGCAGCTGCTCATAAGCCACGTATCATGCTGGCAAATGCCAAACAAAGCCTTGCTTGGTGTAAGGAGTGTGAACATTGGATAGTTGAACAGTGGAAAAACGCTTTTTTTGCAGTGATGACTCATGGTACACAATGTGGCGATCCGATGGCAGGGTGTGGCTATGGCGAATGTCCAGTGAACGTCATCTGCCAGCTTGTGTAGTGCCAACAATAAAACAAGGAGGTGACAGTGTTATGGTGTGGTCATGTTTTACATGAAGGGGGCTTGCACTCCTTGTTGTTTTGTGTGGCACTATCACAGTACAGGTCTACATTGATGTTTTAAGCACCTACTTGCTTCCCACTGTTGAAGAGCAATTTGGGGACAGTGATTGCATCTTTAAACATGACTTAGCACCTGTTCATAATGCTCGGCCCATGAGGGAGTGGTTATATGACAATAACATCCCTGTATTGGACTGGCCTGCACAGATTTCTGACCTGAATCCTACAGGACACCTTCGTGATGTTTTGGAATGCCAACTTCTTACCAGGCCTCACTGACTGACATCGATACCTATCCTCAATGCATCACTCTGTGAAGAATGGGCTGCCATCCCCCAAGAAACCTTCTAGCACCTCATTGAACATATACCTGAGAGAGTGGAAGCTGTCATCAAGGTAAGGGTGGGCCAAGAACATATTGAATACCAGCATTACCGATGGAGGGCACCACGAACTTCTAAGTCATTTTCAGCCAGGTGTCCAGATACTTTCGATCACATAGTATATTAGCAAGACAGCAAAAGGGTTCTAGTGCTTGTTCCTTTCATTATTTGTTTTTATATAGAGCGCCGTATCAGAACTTTCTAAAAGATCGAACCATAGTTTGACACCTAACTAAAATAAACTTACCGTCATAATATGGGTGTAATGCTGGAACAACTACATGCGGGTACCCATAGCTGTACCGCATATTTGTTGGTAGATAATGCCTTCAAAGTAAAAGTAATTGTGGGTGGGGGTATCGTTGGTCATGGCGACTAGGAAGGAGAATTTTGGTTAAGAATCGGTCAGGCGTTGGGAAAGGGAGGCCATGAGCATTAGGAATGATAGTGTAAAGGGCGGTGGTATCACTAGTGACGAGCAGGGTGCCGTGTGGTAAAGGGACAGTAACTGTGGAGAGTCAGTGGAGGAAATGGTTGGTATCTATTATATAGGAGGATAGGTTTGGGTAATATGTTGAAGGTTAAAATGTCCCTTCCACCACTCCACAGAACCTGAACTGACCCATAACACAGTTACAAACCTTTCCTTCAGAAGCCTTAGCCTCACAGAAATATCAGTCCTTTCCAAAGGCCATTCCTTTTGCACCACTCCCAAATTAAATCATGTAGGACTTCTTAAAGATTTTCTCTCCTTCTCCCAGTAGCTACGGTAGAAACACTTTTTCACCACCAACCCTACCTATCAGACTCAACCAGAGACTGATATTGAGCCCTGCCTAATTCAGTTCACTCCTCCATCCAACCGTGATCCACCCCCACTGTCCCCACATCACCCCCTGTTAACTTCCCAGAATTTCTAAACCTCGAACCTAGCCTCACCATCATTCCCCAAATCCCTCAACATGCAGACCAACCTTACATCCGCAGAAAGAACCGCAGTCCATCATCTAAAATCTGATCCCAACCAGACAAAGGCTCCACCACTGTTGTTTTGAACTGCAAGGATTACGTGGCAGAAGGACAATGACAGCTGTCAGATACTTCCACCTACAAACCTTGCCACAGTGACCCCATTCCAAAAATCCAGCAGGCTCTCCCGTCACTACTCAAATCCTTAAGCCCATCTGAGAACCTATTCCTAGAGTCCATCTCTCTGCTCACCCTTACAACTCCCTGCACTCCTACCTTCTACTTGCAGAAACCTAACCACCCAGGGCACCCCATTGTGGCCAGTTACTATGCCCTCAATGAGAGAATTCTTGATCTTGTAGACCAACACCTTCAACCTATTACCTGGAACCTACCCTCCTATATAAAATATACCAACCATCTCTTCAACCAACTCTCCACAGTTCTTGTCCCTTTACCACATGGTGCCCTGCCACCTCCCTTAACACTAACATTCCTAATGCCCATGGTCTTACCGCTATTGAACACTACCTTTCACAATGCCTCACAGATTCCAAACCAACAACCATGACCAATTATATCCCCACCCAGAATTACTTCTCCTTTGAAGGCATTACGTACAAAAAAAGTCCAGAGTATGGCTGTGGGCACCCGCATGGCACCATCCTATACCAACCTATTCATGAGCCAGCTAGAGGAATCCTTTCTAAAACCCCAGAATCATAAACCAATTACATGGTTCAGTTTCCCTGATGACATCTTTGCGGCACCCTATCCACATTCCTCCAGAACCTCAACAACATCTCCCCCATTTGTTTCATCTGGTCCTACTCAGCTCGACAAGCCACCTCCCTGGATGATGTTCTCCACCTCAAAGATGACTACATCAGTACCTCTTCTCCCAATCCCTTACCTCATGGCTCATACCCCTGTAATATACCTAGATGCAAGACCTGTCCCATACATCCTCCCATCACCACCTACTCCAGTCCAGTCACAAGTCTCACCTATCCGATCAAAGTCAAGGCTACCTGTGAAATGAGTCGTGATCTACCAGCTATTTTGTCCACATGAATGACCAACAACAAACTGTGGCCAAGAAACAAGTGGACCACGTTGTTACTCAACGAGCACCAAATATGACACTCTTCATTTCAATGACAGCTTCACAGCCTGTGCCATATGGCTCCTTCCCACCAACACCAGCTTTTCTGAATTGCGCAGGTGGGAGCGCTCCCTGCATTAATTCTATGTTCCCCTAACCCTCCCGGCCTCAACCTTCGTTAGTCACTGTCCTCACCCATCCAGCCTGTTCCCTGTTCCCATTCCAGCACTACACAGGTGTCATTCCCCCATCAAGAGTCTTTTTGCTTCTCTCCTTTTCTGCTATCCCCCCCCCCTCTCCCCTGCCCCCTGTCTAACCTGCAGCACTTCACTGTCCATCCCTGCACTATACTATCCCTCCCTCTCCCTGTCCCAGGCTTCTCCTTACCCGCACCCAGTTGCCACTCCCATCATGCACTGGTGCTGCTGCTTACAGTGTGATTTCAGTTGCCTGGAATGTGGTCATGTATGTGAGTTGCTTTTGTGTGTGTGTGTGTGTGTGTGTGTGTGTGTGTGTGTGTGTGTGCTTCTACGTCTATTGTTGACGAAGGTGATACTGACTGAAAGCTTTATCTATTTGTGAAGAGAAAGATTAATTGAGTTTTCCAATAAATTTCAGCTACGAGGGCTATCAACAAAGTACATTACGTTTTGGAATTAAAAATAAATAAAGTATTGGAATTTTTTTTTATTATATACAGATGAAAGCCACACTTCAATACTACTTTTCTACATAGTTGCCATTTAAATCAAGGCACTTATCGTAGCAATGGACGAGCTTGGAAATTCCTTCGTCGTAAAATTCGGCCACCTGCGCCTTCAACCACGTGGTTACCTCTTCTTGAAGCTGTGTGTCGTCATCAAAACGCTGCATAGCCAACCACTTCTTCATTGCTGGGAATAAGTGGAAGTCACTTGGTGCCAGGTCGGGACTGTACGGCGGACGAGGAAACAACTCCCACTTAAAAGATTTGAGAACTTCACGAGTGGCATTTGCCGTGTGGGCCCAGGCGTTGTCGTGAATCAGCAAGATCTTTGAGCCCAGCTTTCCCCTGCGCTTGTTTTGTATTGCTCTTCTGAGGTTGTGCAGAGTTTGGCAATACCTTTAAGAGTTTATTGTAGTGCCTCTTTCCAGGAAATCCACAAAAATCGTATTTCTACCAGGTTACTGATTAACCATGTGGTTGAAGGTGCAGCCGGCGGAATTTTACGACGAATGAATTTCCAAGCTTGTCCATCGCTACAATAAGTGCCTTAATTTAAATAGCAACTATGTAGAAAAGTAGTATTTAAGTGTGGCTTTCATCCGTATATAATTAAAAAAATTTCCAATACTCTATTTATTTTTAATTCCAAAATGTAATGTACTTTGTGGATAGCCCTCGTAGTAATGGTGAATACTCTGTTCAGAGGAGGGGGTGTACTTGGATAAGGTCTGGAAACGTGAAGATTTCAGCTGGATTACATCATGTTTAGACAGTGATTATGAAATCAGATATTGGATTGTAAGGCTACCCAGGAGCAGAAATGGACTCAGATCACAATTTAGTAATGATGAAGAGTGGACGGAATTTGAGCAGAATCGTCCAAAAGAATCAGTGTTGAAATTAAGTGGGTCACTAACATACTGAGGAATAATTAGATGCATTTGAAGCTTGCTAAAGATGTGGATAGTGTGATAAGGAGTATCACAACAGGCAACTCAGTTGAAAAGGAGTAGACTCATCTAAAAAACGCAGTCACAGATATTGTAAAAGCAATCTAAAAGGAGCAGTCACAGATATTGGAAAGACAAACATACATACTAGGAAGGCAGTTACTAAGAAATCTTGGGTAACAGAAGAAATAAGTCAGCTGATCAATGAAAGAAGGAAGTACAAAAATGTTCAGGGGAAGACATGAGTATGGCAACATAAATCATTTAGGGATAAAATAAATATGAAGTGCAAGGGAGCCAAAGCAAAATGGTTCAGAAGAAATGTGAAGAAATCGAAAAAGAAATGAATGTTGGAAGAACTGACTCAACATAGCCTTCAGTGAAATCAAAAGCAAGGGCTTCATCATTAAGTGTGCAGTGGAAATACTCTGTTCATTGCAGAGGAGAGAGCAGATATGTGGAAAGAGCACATTAAAGGCCTCTAGAGGAGGAGAAATTGTCTGATGAAATGATAGGAGAAAAATTGGAGTTGATATGGAAGAGCTGGGGGATCGAGCAATGGAGTCAGAATTAAAAAGGGCTTTGGAAGACTTGAGATGAAATAAGGAAGAAGCAATAGATAACATTCCATCAGAATTTCTAAAATCATTGGGGGAAATGGCAACCGAACGACTATTCAAGTTGGTGTGTAGAATCTATGAAACAGGCGACATACTATCAATCTTTAGGAAAAATGTCATCCACACAATCCCAAAGACAGCAAGAGCAGGTAAGTGTGAGAACTATTGCATGGTCAGCTTAACAGTTTGTGCATCCAAGTTGCTGTCAAGAATAATATACTGCAGAATGGCAAAGAAAACTGAGGATGTGCTAGAAGACGATCAGTTTGGCTTTAGGAAAGATAAAGACATCACAGAAGCCTTGATAGCGGAATCAAGACTGAAGGAAAATCAAGACACATTCATGGGATTTGTCAACATAGAAATAGTGTTTGACAAAGTAAAATAGTGCAAGATGTTCAAAATTCTGAGGAAGATAAATAGGAGTAAACTGTAGGGAAAACTGGTAGTATTCAGTATGTATGAGGGAACTATAACATTGGAAGACCACATTGGATTAAAAAGGGTGAATGCCAGAAGTACAGTCTTTTGCCCCTACTGTTCAGTCTATACATTGAAGAAGCAATGACGGAAATAAAAGAACAGTTCAAGATGAAATTAAAATTAAGGGTGAAAGGATATCAGTGATAAGATTTCCTGATGACATTGCTATCCTTACTGAGGGTTAAGAAGATTACAGGATCTGTTGAATGAAATGAACAGCCTAATGAGTACTGAATATGGATTTAGAGTAAACTGAAGAAAGACAAAAGTAATGAGAAGTAACAGAAATGAGAGTAATAGTAAGAATGTAACAATACCAGAGAAGTAAAGTTGCTACTCACCATATAGCGGAGATGCTGAGTCGTGATAGGCACAATAAAAAGATACACACAATCATAGCTTTCGGCCATTAAGGCCTTTGTCAGCAGTAGACACACATACACTCACGCAAAAGCAACTTGCACACACGTCTGCAGTCTCAGAGAGCTGAAACTACACTGCGAGCAGCAGCACCAGTGCATGATGGGAGTGGTGACTGGGTGGAGGTAAGGAGGAGGCTGGGGTGGGGAGGGGGAGGGATAATATGGTGGGAGTGGCGGACAGTGAAGTGTTGCAGTTTAGACGGAGGGCAGGAGAGAAGGTGTGGAGGGGGTCAGGGTTAAGTAGCGAATAGGAAAGAAATTAAAAGACTGGGTGTGGCAGTGAAATGACGGCTGTGTAGTGCTGGAATGGGAACAGGGAGGGGGCTGGATGGGTGAGGACAGTGACTAACAAAGATTGAGGCCAGGAGGGTTACGGGAATGTAGGTTGTATTGCAGGGGAGGTTCCCACCTGCCCAATTCAGAAAAGCTGGTGTTGGTGGGAAGGATCCATATGGCACAGGCTGTGAAGCAGTCATTGAGATGAGGGGTATCATGTTTGGCAGGGTGTCAGCAGCAGGGTGGTCCACTTGTTTTTTGGCCACAGTTTGTCGGTGGCTGTTCATGTGGACAGACAGCTTGTTGGTTATCGTGCCTACACAGAATGCAGAACAGTGGTTGCAGCTTAGCTTGTAAATCACATGACTGGTTTCACAGGTAGCCCTGCCTTTGTTAGGATAGGCGATGTTAGTGTCCGGACTGGAGTAAGTGTTGGTAGCAGGATGTATGGGAGAGGTCTTGCATCTAGGTTTATTACAGGGGTATGAGCCATGAGGTAAGGGATTGGGAGCAGGGGTTGTGTAGGGATGGACGAGTATATTGTGTAGGTTCCTACCACGGTAGGAGGGGTGGGAAGGATAGTGGGTAGGACATTTCTCATTTCAGGGCACGACGAGAGGTAATCGAAACCCTGGCGGAGAATGTAATTCAGTGGCTCCAGTCCTGGATAGTACTGAGTTACAAGGAGAATGCTCTTCTGTGGCCGGACTGTGGGACTTTGGGAGGTGGTGGAAGACTGGAAAGGTGAGGCACAGGAGATTTGTTTTTGTACAACGATGGGAGGATAATTACAGTCAGTGGTGGCTTCAGTCAGACTCTCGGAATATTTAGAGAAGGACTGCTCGTCACTGCAGATGCGACAGACACACATTGCAGCTCTCATAGTGGAGGTATTGCTGGTGGTTAGTAGATTTGATATGGATGGAGGTACTGATGTGGCCATCTCTGAGGTAAAGGTCAACATCTAGGAAGGTGGCTTGATGGGTTGAGTAGGACCAGGTGAAGCAAATGGGGGAGAAGTTGTTGTGGTTCTGGAGGAATGTGAATAAGGTGTCCTCACCTTCAGTCCAGATAGCAAAGATGTCATCAATGAATCTGAACGAGGTGAGGGGTGTAGGATCATGGGTTTTTAGGAAGGACTCCTCTAGATGGCCCAGCTGCCACCCATTCCATACCGAGAAGTCCCTTCTGTACAGCCTAGCCACCCATGGTCGTCGCATCTGCAGTGATGAGCAGTCCTTCTCTAAATATACCGAGGGTCTCACTGAAGCCTTCACTGACCGTAATTATCCTCCCATCCTTGTACAAAACCAAACCTCCTGTGCCTCACCTTTCCAGTCTCCCACCACCTCCCAAAGTCCCATAGTCCAACCACAGAGGAGCATTCGCCTCATAACTCAGTACTATCCAGGACTGGAGCAACTGAATTACATTCTCCGCCAGGGTTTCAATTACCTCTCGTCGTGCCCTGAAATGAGAAATGTCCTACCCACTATCCTTCCCACACCTCCTACCATGATAGGAACCTACACAATATACTCGTCCATCCTTACACAACCCCTGCTCCCAATCCCTTACCTCATGGCTCATACCCCTGTAATAGACCTAGATGCAAGACCTCTCCCATACATCCTGCTACCACCACCTACTCCAGTCCGGTCACTAACATCACCTATCCCATCAAAGGCAGGGCTACCTGTGAAACCAGTCATGTGATTTACAAGCTAAGCTGCAACCACTATTCTGCATTCTATGTAGGCATGACAACCAACAAGCTGTCTGTCCACATGAACAGCCACCGACAAACTGTGGCCAAAAAACATGTGGACCACCCTGTTGTTGACACCCTGCCAAACATAATATCCCTCATCTCAATGACTGCTTCACAGCCTGTGCCATACGGATCCTTCCCACCAACACCAGCTTTTCTGAATTGCGCAGGTGGGAACTTGCCCTGCAATACAACCTACATTCCCGTAACCCTCCTGGCCTCAATCTTTGTTAGTCACTGTCCTCACCCATCCAGCCCCCTCCCTGTTCCAATTCCAGCACTACACAGCCGTCATTTCACTGCCACACCCAGTCTTTTAATTTCTTTTTATTTCTTTCCTATCCGCTACTTAACCCTGACCCCCTCCGCACCTTCTCTCCTGCCCTCCATCTAAACTGCAACACTTCACTGTCCGCCACTCCCACCATAGTATCCTTCCCCCTTGCTGCCCCAGCCTCCTCCTTACCCCCACCCAGTCTCCACTCCCATCATGCACTGGTGCTGCTGGTCGCAGTGTAGTTTCAGGTCTCTGAGACTGCAGACGTGTGTGCAAGTTGCTTTTGCTTGAGTGTGCGTGTGTGTATGTGTGTCTACTACTGACAAAGGCCTTAATGGCCGAAAGCTGTAATTGTGTGAATCTTTTTATTGTGCCTATCGCAACACAGCATCTCCGCTATATGGTGAGTAGCAACTTTCCTTCTCTGGTATTGTTACATTGTGTCCTGGATTTTCCATTGTTTAATATTAGTAAGAAACTTAACATAAAAATGGGTGATGATGAGGTAGATGAAATAAGGAATTCTGTTACCTTGTAAGCAAAGTAACTCATGATGGAAGCAAGGAGGACATAAAAAGCAGACTAGCACAAGCAACGAGGCAATTCCTGGCCAAAATAAGTCTACTAATAATAAACATAAGCCTTAAATTGAAGAAGAAATTCCTGAGGCTGTATGTCTGGAGCAGAGTGCGAGGGTTCGTGCTAACGAATTGCAACTTCCTGCAGTTAGGCCACTGCAAAGTCTCAAAAAGTTGTCTTCCTGTGGTTTCCAAGCTGCTAATACAAAATCTGTGTAGTGACCAATGACTTGGTTTATTGACCATGTGTTAAATCATAAGACATCAGAATATTTGTTTGACAACTTGGGTGTATTTTCCAGTCTGAGTCAACATCAAATCCCAACCATCTAAACATTTTACATCAGATCCATGATATCTGTTTCAATTTTTGAGAAGTCAATGGCAAAGAACTCCAGGGGAAAATCCATGGTGCAGCATATGACTTTCCAGACTCCAAGAAGACACTGTATAATGATGTAAGCACATCATAAGGAGACCTTGCTCCACCATATGACACCCCAGGAGTATCTCAAACATAAAATTACAGTGAAACAAAAACAGTATCACACTAATATTTTAACTAACAAATGACTATATTTTGGCTGAATGTAATTCTTGCTCAGTCATACAAAACCATGGAGGGATTTTTTATTTATTTGCGCGTCAAGGAGCAAATCTCCAAGGTCATGGAATGTGTCAGTACTTGAAATTACAGCATAAAAGTGATAACAGATAAAAATAAATGTTTATGAACCTGAAAAAAGTCAGTCCAGAGGTTTAAGTAAACGCAACAATACAAGAATCAGTTTAATTTTTCAAGGAACTCCTCGACGGTGTGACCCATGAGGAAACTCTTCAGTTTAGATTTGAAAGTGTGTGGATTACTACTAAGATATTTGAATTCGAGTGGTAGATTATTGAAAATGGATGCAGCAGTATACTGCACACCTTTCTGCACAAGAGTTAAGGAAGTCCGATCCAAATTCAGGTTTGATTTCTGCCGAGTATTAACTGAGGGAAAGCGGCTTATTCTTGGGAATAAGCTAATATTGTTAACAAGAAATGACTGTAAGAAAAAAATACATATTGAGAAGCCAATGTCAAAATACCCAGACTCGTGAACAGGGGTCGACAAGAGGTTTGTGAACTTACACCACTTATTGCCCAAACCATCCATTTCTGAGCCAGAAATATCCTTTTCGAATGGGAAGAGTTACTCCAAAACGTAATACCATACGACATAAGCGAATGAAAATGAGCAAAGTAGACTAATTTTTGTGTTGAAGACCGCTCACTTCAGACACCGTTCAGATGGTAAAAATGGCAGCATTAAGGCTTTGAACAAGATCCTGAATGTGGGCTTTCCACGACAGCTTACTATCTATCTGAACACCTAGAAATTTGAACTTTCAGTTTCACTAATCATATGCCCATACTGTGAAATTAAAACGTCAGGTTTTGTTGAATTGTGGGTTAGGAACTGTAAAAACTGAGTCTTACTGTGGTTTAGGGTTAGTTTATTTTCTACAAGCCATGAACTTAGGTCCTTTACTGCACTATTTGAAACCGAGCCAATGTTGCACACAACATACCATTCAAATACTTGTCTGCGGAATACAGCCAACAGATAACTGAGGACATTGGGTGCAAGTGCTACTCTGAATTGAAGAGGTTGGCACAGGACATGAATTCGTGCCAGGTTGCATCAAACCAGTCTCAAAACTGATGGCTATCCCAAGGTTTTCTTAATTTTCTTATTGCTTTTACAGCTTTGCAGTCAACCTTATTTCTTAAATGTCTGTATTCCCTTTTGCCTACTTCACTTGCTGCATTTTTATTTTCCCCCTTTTGTGGGTTAAATCCAATATCCTTTGTGCTATCCAAGATTACTTATAGAGAAAAAGTCAAGACCCAGTAAAGCTCCATGGATAACCTATGAAATATTGTTTTAAATTAAGAAAAATGGAAAAAATTAAAATGCAGCATCATCTGGTGCTTCCACTATTTCATCTCTCAAATCTTCTCATTCATCCTTTAATGTATTCCTTTCCCCTGTTGTAGTCAATAATTGTCTAATAGTTGCCTTTGAAACTGTCAACAGCTTCTGGTTCTGTCAATTCATCCAGACCCAATTTCCTTAATTTCCTACCTTTTTGCAGTTTCTTCAGTTTTAATCTGCAGTGTATAAGTAGTAAAGGATGGTCAAAATCCACATCTGCTGTTGGAAAATTTTTTTTACAAAACTTGTCCGAAATCTTTGTCTTGCCATTACATAAAGTATCAAAAACCTTCTAGAGACTCCAGATCACTTCCATGTATACAATCTTCTTTTTTAGCAGTGATTAAATTGTTTTCTGCAAAAAATCCTATCAGGCAGCTTCCCCTTTTATTCCTTTCTTTGAGCCTATGTTCTGATTTTCCTTCGGCGTGAACATTATTTTTGTCTGTCACTGTGTAAATAATATTTTACACCCATTTGTTGGGTTCGTGTGTACCAATGCACACAACTTTTATTAAATTACAGTTAAACAATCACAGAACAAAGTTAAAGTTTACAAAATCTGAACTTGCAGGAAGAGTTTGAGTAGATGAACTTGATGGTGGAAGAATAAGAGCAGTCAAATTCCCGTAATATGTTATGAGAATGACATTAACAATTTTCACTTGGTGAACGGTCTGTCAGTGGAGCTACCGGCTGCTGCTCTATGACAACTTTATTGTTATAGCAGTGAGATTTTATAGGCTTCTGCCTGAACTTCACTAATCAAAACAGATCATTCTGTAGTTACAAGGAATAAGCTTCAAAAATATTGACCTTTCATAAGCAGCATAACGGACTCTGGTACCCTAACATGCCACAATAAGTTTATAACTAGTATTTAAATTTAATTATTTACTGTCAACTCTTTCCCCACACACCCTCTTCATCTATGAAATTCACGGAGATGATGTCTCTATTTACAGCATCCTCAAACCTATCCCCTGATACGTTAACACAGGTGTGGATCCTCCCTTCTTGGGATACCTACTGTATCTCTTATCATATTACATATATTCATGTACACCCCTCTGCATGCAACTAATACCACCTTCTTTTAATCAGTCCTCAAGTGCACACCTTTTATTTCATCCCTTCTTACTTTTTCCATTGCCAATGTTGCCAGAAAGCCATGTTATGTTGTCATTTTGCTATGTTGCTAATTATTAAATCATGTTAGCATGCCGTGAATGTTACTCTAGTGCTCATATTTGCACATCATAAAGGATATTGCAGTGGCTGTGTTAGCATCTCATAAATGTTATTTCATTGGTCATCTATTTGACAGTTTCTTTCCCACAACATTACGATGCTAACTTACTTTCTTGTTAACCAAGATCTCAAGAACTAAGATCTGCATTTTCAAGAGGTATTTCCTATGGTGAATGCATAATGCTTGCACATGTTTCTTTCTTAAACAGTTAATGAATACTCACAATATACAAAGCAATATAAGTCCATCCAGTCAATTTTTCAAAACCAGTGAAAATGTTCCCCTGATTCATTTCAGGATATCAATATTATATAGTCCTTTAACTTTTCCAGAGTATGGAATTACTAGAAGTAGCCCCCCCCCCCCCCCCTCCATCCCCTCTTTTTTGCCCACTTCATAATGTGGATAATGAGTCAACATTTTTACCTAGTGACTTACCTTTGTGGGGACATCTGAAACCTTTAACCTTGTTAGGTGCTATTGTGTATACTTCTTATAACTACCCCCAACTATTATTATAGTAATGAAACCTAATAATTTGAGAGATAATTTCTCTTGTGTGGTATGTGCTGTCCCCCATATGGGAGCATGCCATTCAAAATAACTGAGAACAAAATTACTTTTTTCCTGTTGTCTCGGTGACTTAGTAATGACCTTGTAAATGCTCATATAAAAAAGATCCTTCAGGTTTAAATTATATGTATTGTTTATTTAAATTTGTTTATTCTGAACAAAATGCTTGTAACATTGCTACTGGAAACCCACAACTTTTTCTTTTCGCATCCTCCTTAGTCTTGCTAACTCCTCCCAATTTTTCTTAAAATTCTGCACCTGTTTCTTTAGAGTACTGAGATGAAAAATCAGACGTCACTCTTCCATGTCTACATCTTTTGAAAATCTCCTTGGTTGAATATAATTCTATGACCTCTAATTGTAGGTTGCCAATACACAATATTTCATGGTAATTGACTTTAGCCCTTAGTTTAGCATGTACATTTAATTTTTATGATCTGTTATTTGTTTTAATTATTATGGGCAACTTAACATTTTCATGACAGTTTTTGTGAAAAACAAGTCTTTCTCCTTATGTAGTCATTTCCGGTACTTTTCCGTATTAATTTTCTTTAATATTCTACACTTTTGATTACTCTCTATGTTCTGTGCCTTAATTTTATGAAAAATTTAAATTTTTGATTAACTTCAAGGAATGAAATTGTAGCAATTGAATTACTTTTTCTTTTCTATTCAAAACACACTATGTAATCAAAAGTATCTGGACACCTGGCTGAAAATGATTTACAAGTTCGTGGTGCCCTCCATCAGTAATGCTGGAATTTAGTACGGTGTTGGCCCAACCTAAGCCTTGATGACAGCTTCGACTCTCACAGGCATATGTTCAATCAGGTGCTGGAAGGATTTCTTGGGGAATGGCAGCCCATTCTTCACAGAGTGCTGCACTGAGGAGAGGTATCGATGTCTGTTGGTGAGGCCTGGCATGAAGTCGGCATTCCAAAACATCCCAAAGGTGTTCTGTAGGATTCAGGTCAGAAATCTGTGCAGGCCAGTCCAATACAGGGATGTTATTGTCATATAACCACTCCGCCATGGGCCGAGCATTTTGAACAGGTGCTTGATTATGTTGAAAGATGCAATCGCCATCCCCGATTTGCTCTTCAACAGTGGGAAGCAAGTAGGTGCTTAAAACATCAATGTAGGCCTGTGCTGCGATAGTGCCACATAAAACAAGAAGGGGTGCAAGCCCCCTCCATGAAAAAGTGACCACACCATAACAAGGCCACCTCTGAATTTTATTGTTGGCACTACACACGCTGGCAGATGACGTTCACCAATTATCCACCATACCCACACTCTGCCATTGGATCACCACAGTGTGTGCCGCGGTTCATCACTCCACACAACATTTTTCCACTGTTCAATTGTCCAATGTTTACTCTCCTTACACCAAGCGAGGTTTCATTTAGCATTTACCGCTGTGATGTGTGGCTTATGAGCAGCCACTCAACCATGAAATCCCAAGCTTATTTCACCTCCCGCCTAACTGTAATAGTACTTGAAGTGGATCCTGATGCAGTTTGGAATTCCTGTGTGATGGTCTGGATAGATGTCCGCCTATTAAAGATTACGACCCTCTTCAACTGTCGGCAGTCTCTTGTCAGTCAACAGACAAGCTCGGCCTGTACACTTTTGTGCTGTATGCGTCCCTTCACATTTCCACTTCACTATCACATCGGAAACCTAGGGATGTTTAGGAGTGTGGAAATCTCGCGTGAAGACATATGACACAAGTGACACCCAATCACCTGACCACGTTCAAAGTCCATGAGTTCCGCGAAGTGCCCCATTCTGCTCTCTCTCTCGATGTCTAACGTCTACTGAAATCACTGATATGGAGTACCTGGCAATAGGTAGCAGCACAGTGTACCTAATGTGAAAAACCTATGTTTTTGGGGTTGTCCATATACTTTTGACTACATAGTGTATATTTATTGATTCCAAATATTTCTTCATGTATTTACTTTTCTCATACAGTGTGCCTCTTAAACCTTCTACCTACTCTGTAGTTTATATCCTGCAACTATGGCATTTTGCATATTATGAATCGAAACTTGAAGAGTTTTCTATCCAATGAAATGGGTCATTTTTATGTGTGTCTTATAGCTTCTGTGCAGTAGTCTTCTGAAACCCAGAGGTACTTATAGATAACCATGTATTAGAAATTGAGTTAGAATGCCAGGATGTTGATGCATACTTTTTCCTTTCACAATATTCTTACTGACCTCTTCTTCTAAATAAAACTTTATTTACTTTAGGTGCAGTGCCTCAGAAGATAATTCCATAAGACAAGAGGAAGTGAGCTAACATACATCTACAGGACAATGTAATGATAGATACTTCTAAAGGTGTAACATGTTGAACTGAGCTTCTTGATTAGATTATCTCTTTGTTGACTGCATTTAACCCATTATCCAGCTGGAAACCAAAAGAATTTTCACAACTTTCTGCCACTGTAAGCACTAGTGTCACTTTATGTACTTGATTTCGCATCCTTTGCAGACAGTAAATATTCATTGGAGCTCCAATCCTAGAGCAGTTTGCTTACCTTTGTTTACTAGTGCTATTTATTTTGTTGTAAGAATTTGCATAATTCTTTTATCGTTTGTGTCAAGTGAGTTAACTTTGTATTGCGGTTTTCCACAGCTGTGATCAGTAGTGTTACTTTATTTCCTTGATGTTTGTGACCTTTACAGTTTGCTTCTTCCTTATTGATTAGTGATTGACTGAGTGATTGATAAATTTTTTCATGATTTTATATTGTCTTTTATGTAGTTTGAAGTGGATAGGGGTTGTGTTTGCTGTGTATGGATACAAGGAGAATGGGCTGCTGTCTGAAAACAGCTAGAAACTGCATTGGCCTTGATCAGCAGGATTGAGGCTGACGTTCTTAGCTGCAGCGGTGGTGGGACAACTGTGGTGAAATCTGCAATATGTCTGGTGACACTGGAATCCCTGATCTAACTACATCTTCCAGTCCACCTCATTCGAATAGTTATCTACACTTGAGGGTGACTGGTGGACTGAATTAGGTCCACATATCTGTGGGTGGAAGGCGAAAGTGGGAACTGGCTGCATGGCTGCCACCTTTCACTTTAGTGCCAAGTACAACATATTGTTCAATATTGAAAATATCTGAGCCAGCATGGATTGCAGGTTGTATTTTCTGTTAAGTCCAGATAATCACTGACAATGGATTTGTTGGTCATTGGGAGCTCCAATGTTAGGGGGGTAATGAAGCCCCTCAGCGAAAAAGCAGGCATGTCGGAAAGGGACGCCAGTGTGTAGTTGATATGTTTGTGCAAGTGCAGTGGGTGCAACTGACTGTCTATAGTGGCTCATGTTGGCATGAACTACAGCTACCATTTGCTTTCTGAAGCCATCTAGGATCCTTTCAGCAGTTGGTTGAATTGATGAAGGCAGCTAACATTGCATGCGAGGTGCATGCTCAGCTCAATATTTGTAGCATCATACCCACAGTCGATTGCTGTCCTCCAGTCTGGAGCAGAGACGAGGGTCAAAATTCGAGGCTCAGACAAGTCTGTGATGATGTCACATGCAAATTTCTTGTTCTCTGCTATAAGGTGAAGAATTTTAGGATCCCTATCAATAGGTCAAGTGTATACAATGCACATGAAGTGCCTACAAGGGTAACAGAGTATGTGTGACATGTATGTGATTATGTTTTATGTTAGAGGAACTCTTCCTTGGGAGCATTGTTGACTTGCCTGCTAAAACAGAACACATATCAGCAACATTATTCTCAGATGAAACCTTTTTAACCACCATAGGCTGTCAGTTTTATTCCTTTAATGCATCTTGCATATAAATTACATTATTTGCCAGTAGTAGACTTAAGCAATTATCAAATGCCTGCAATGTAATTCCAAAATTACAGTAAATAGGTAAGACATGTTAATGGGTAACATTACCCTTGTGTATTACAATTATTCTGAAAATTGCTTACATGATATTGGCGATGTGTGCATCAGATTCAAAAGAAGTTTGTGGGGACAGGCACGTTCCCACACATACACACATTTGTCACACATGTTACAGGTGGGAAACAAGCATCAACTACATGCTAAAACCAGTCATTTTGCAGAGACAAAAGTTATCGCTAGAATGAGCTGCAGTCATATGATCACAGTCTTGTGTACATTATTAATTCTTATTAAACTTCGTACATGATGGACTCTGATTATACTTATCATCATTATAGGCATATCTGAATATTAGTTATTGTAACAATGATGTTATGTAGTCTTATTACATCAGTTTAAAAATGGCCTCAGATATAAGGTGTAATAAGACCACTTAACATCATTGCTGCAATAATGATGTTTAATTATGCTTTTAATGATATATATTGCCGAAGCCCATCACATAAGAAGTTTAATAAGAATTAACAAGTACACAAGACTGTGATCACTTGACTGCAGCTTCCTCAGGTGATAACTTTAGTCTCAGCAAAGTGACAGGTCTTATAATGCTCTTTGGTTGATTTATGTTTCCTTTGATTTGTAACAGTTGTGTGTATGGATGAGGGCGGAAAGGTTGGGGAAGAAGGCCAGTGTTCACTCTGTCTGCTTGCCGGGGGGTCTCATCTGAGATGTGGAGGAGGCCCTACTGGCGGCGATAGAGAGCACTGGGTGCACCCGACTGCAAATTGTTGCTCATGTTGGCACCAATGACTCCTGCCGTCTGGGTTCAGAGGTCATCCTCAGTTCGTACAGGCGGTTGGCGGAATTGGTGAAGGCGGAAAGTCTCGCTTGTGGGGTGGAATCAGAGCTAACTATTTAAGTATCGTTCCCAGAACCGATCGCAGTCCTCTGGTTTGGAGCCGAGTGGAAGGCTTAAACCAGAGGCTCAGACGATTCTGCGGAGATCTGGGGTGCAAATTTCTTGACCTCTGCTATCGGGTGGAGAAATGTAGGGTCCCCCTGAATAGGTCAGGCGTGCACTACATGCCGGAAGCGGCTACAAGGGTAGCGGAGTACGTGTGGAGTGCACATGGGGGTTTTTTAGGTTAGAGAATTCCCTCCCTAAGCCCGACAAGATGCCTCCTGAGACCCGGCAAGGTAGGAGTAGGCAAAATGCAACAGGGAATAACAATATTAATGTGCTAATAGTAAACTGCAGGAGCATCTATAGAAAGGTCCCAGAACTGCTCTCATTAATAAACGGTCACAATGCCCATATAGTACTAGGGACAGAAAGTTGGCTGAAACCAGACGTAAACAGTAATGAAATCCTAAACTCAGATTGGAATGTATACTGCAGAGACAAGCTGGACAGTGAAGGGGGAGGCGTGTTTATAGCGATAAGAAGTGCAATAGTATCGAAGGAAATTGACGGAGATCCGAAATGTGAAATGATTTGGGTGAAGGTCACGGTTAAAGCAGGCTCAGACATGGTAATTGGATGTCTCTATAGGCCCCCTGGCTCAACAGCTGTTATGGCTGAGCACCTGAAGGATAATTTGGAAAATATTTCGAGTAGATTTCCCCACCATGTTATAGTTCTGGGTGGAGATTTTAATTTTCCAAATATAGACTGGGAGACTCAAACGTTCATAACGGGTGGCAGGGACAAAGAATCCAGTGAAATTTTTTAAATGCTTTATCTGAAAACTACCTTGAGCAATTAAACAGAAAACCGACTCGTGGCGATAACATATTAGTCCTTCTGGTGACAAACAGATTCGAACTGCTTGATACAGTTAACGCAGAACAGGGAATCAGCGATCATAAAGCGGTTACGGCATCAATGATTTCAGCCGTAAATAGAAATATTAAAAAGGGTAGGCAGATTTTTCTGTTTAGCAAAAAGTCACAAAAAGTAGATTTCAGAGTACCTGATGGCTCAACACAAAAGTTTTGTCTCAAGTACAGACAGTGTTGAGGATCAGTGGACAAAGTTCAAAACCATAGTACATTATGTGTTAGATGAGTATGTGCCAAGCAAGATCGTAAGAGATGGAAAAGAGCCACCATGGTACAACAACCAAGTTAGAAAACTGCTGCGGAAGCAAAGGGAACTTCACAGCAAACATAAACATAGCCAAAGCCTTGCAGACAAACAAAAATTACGCGAAGCGAAGTGTAGTGTGAGGAGGGCTATGCGAGAGGCGTTCAATGAATTCGAAAGTAAAGTTCTATGTACTGACTTGGCAGAAAATCCTAAGAAATTTTGGTCTTATGTCAAAGCGGTAGGTGGATCGAAACAAAATGTCCAGACACTCTGTGACCAAAATGGTACTGAAACAGAGGATGACAGACTAAAGGCCGAAATACTAAATGTCTTTTTCCAAAGTTGTTTCACAGAGGAAGACTGCACTGTAGTTCCTTCTCTAGATTGTCACACAGATGACAAAATGGTAGATATCGAAATAGACGACAGAGGGATAGAGAAACAATTAAATTCGCTCAAAAGAGGAAAGGCTGCTGGACCTGATGGGATACCAGTTCGATATTACACAGAGTACGTGAAGGAACTTGGTCCCCTTCTTGCAGTGGTGTACCGTAGGTCTCTAGAAGAGCGTAGCATTCCAAAGGATTGGAAAAGGGCACAGGTCATCCCCGTTTTCAAGAAGGGACGTCGAACAGATGTGCAGAACTATAGGCCTATATCTCTAACGTCGATCAGTTGTAGAATTTTGGAACATGTATTATGTTCAAGTATAATGACTTTTCTGAAGACTAGAAATCTGCTCTGTAGGAATCAGCATGGGTTTCGAAAAAGACGGTCATGTGAAACCCAGCTCGCGCTATTCGTCCACGAGACTCAGAGGGCCATAGACACGGGTTCCCAGGTAGATGCCGTGTTTCTTGACTTCCGCAAGGCGTTCGATACAGTTCCCCACAGTCGTTTAATGAACAAAGTAAGGGCATATGGACTATCAGACCAATTGTGTGATTGGATTGAGGAGTTCCTAGATAACAGAACGCAACATATCATTCTCAATGGAGAGAAGTCTTCCGAAGTAAGAGTGATTTCAGGTGTGCCACAGGGGAGTGTCGTAGGACTGTTGTTATTCAATATATATATAAATGACCTTGTGGATAACATCGGAAGTTCACTGAGGCTTTTTGCAGATGATGCTGTGGTGTATCGAGAGATTGTAACAATGGAAAATTGTACTGAAATGCAGGAGGATCTGCAGCGAATTGACACATGGTGCAGGGAATGGCAATTGAATCTCAATATAGACAAGTGTAATGTGCTGCGAATACATAGAAAGATAGATCCCTTATCATTTAGCTACAAAATAGCAGGTCAGCAACTGGAAGCAGTTAATTCCATAAATTATCTGGAAGTACGCATTAGGAGTGATTTAAAATGGAATGATCATATAAAGTTGATCGTCGGTAAAGCAGATGCTAGACTGAGATTCATTGGAAGAATGCTAAGGAAATGCAATCCGAAAACAAAGGAAGTAGGTTACAGTACGCTTGTTCGCCCACTGCTTGAATACTGCTCAGCAGTGTGGGATCCATACCAGATAGGCTTGATAGAAGAGATAGAGAAGATCCAATGGAGAGCAGCGCGCTTCATTATAGGATCATTTAGTAATCGTGAAAGCGTTACGGAGATGATAGATAAACTCCAGTGGAAGACTCTGCAGGAGAGACGCTCAGTAGCTCGGTACGGGCTTTTGTTAAAGTTTTGAGAACATACCTTAACCGAAGAGTCAAGCAGTATATTGCTCCCTCCTACGTATATCTCGCGAAGAGACCATGAGGATAAAATCAGAGAGATTAGAGCCCACACAGAGGCATACCGACAATCCTTCTTTCCACGAACAATACGAGACTGGAATAGAAGGGAGAACCGATAGAGGTACTCAGGGTACCCTCCGCCACACACCGTCAGGTGGCTTGTGGTGTATGGATGTAGATGTAGATGTAGATGGTATGGTGCTAAATGAATATCCAAGGGCCAATAAGCTACCCGTAAGTAAGGTTTTTGGCCACATGACATTATGTTGTTGTTCTTGTAAGCTGGTTTTGCGTGTGTGTGTGTGGTCTCTCTCTCTCTCTCTCTCTCTCTTTTTTTTAACTGTCCCCCAGTGCATGTGCCAATGTTTGTGTATATTGTTTCCATTTAATGTGTTGTTTATGTCCCCCTTGTCTCCCCTTCTCCCCCTGTTTATGTAAGTGTTCCCCTTTTCATGTTTTTTTATAAAGCCACTATGCTGAAGAGTAGCGGACATATGGGGCAGGGGGGGGGGGGGGGGGAGGGACTATATTTAAGGAAATTTGCATGTCCCCGCATAACACACAACAAACAATTTTTTCTTAAATGCATGACACACACTTCACCAATACCATGTAAGCAATTTAGCCATTGTATACATAAGTGTTATTTTATCCACTAATCCATCTTATCCACTTACTGTATATTTATATTACGGATACTTGGTAATGGCCTAAGGCTTAAATTGGCCAGTAATGTAGTTTATACGCATGATGCATTAAAGGAATAAAACAACAGGCTACAGTGGTTAAAATGGTTCCATCATTTAGATGATACATTAAGGCTGTAGACCCATATGTGAAAAAATTATTCTCAGTGAATGTTTGTCCTTGCAGATTGGAAATAGGAAAGGTCAGTATGATATCAGGAAATTTCAGGAGTGTCCACAATAAGGTCCCAGAATTAGTATCACTTATTGACTGTAGTAATGCCCAGCGAAATCCCAGATTCGGATTGGAATGTGTATTGAAAGGGTAGGTTATATACCAGTGGTGGCAACTCATTTATTGCAGCAAAGAATTTGATATCTAATGAGATTATTGGAGGTTCCAAAAGTGAAGCAATGTGCTGGCCGGTGGGGCCGTGCAGTTGTAGGTGCTTCAGTCTGGAACCGCATGACAACTACGGTCACAGGTTTGAATCCTGCCTTGGGCATTGATGTGTGTGATGTCCTTAGATTAGTTAGTTTTAAGTAGTTCTAAGTTCTAGGGGACTGATGACCACAGATATAAAGTCCCATAGTGCTCTGAACCGTTTGTGAAGCAATGTGGGTAAAAGTAAAAATACAAAGTGGATCAAACATAGTAATCACATGCTTTTATAGATAACCTGCATCAGGAGCTGTAGTAGCAGTGCGCTTCAGGAACAAGGTAAAGAATATCATGAGTAAGTTTTCTGAGAATGCTGCTGTAATAGGAGGAGGCTTCAACTTAATAGAATAGTGCCAGAGAAAGGGATTCGTGCGAGACTATTCTGAATATTGTGACTGAAATTTACTTCCAGCAGATTGTTAAAGAATCGACGCATGAGGGCAGTGTCTTGACCTGTTAGTAACTAATAGTTCCAAATTTTTTGAATCTGTTAAATATTAAGGCGGAACTCAGTGATTCTAAGGTTGTGATAGCATCACTGACTAAGGGTATTACAAGGAATATTGAGAAAGAGAAGCATTTTTGATTAGCATGAATAACAGGAGACAAATTGGAGAGTATCTAAGTGGTTGTCATCAAACATTCAGCTGTGAGGACTAAGAGGAGAAGCGAAAAAGAGAATAAATTAAAGCATTGTACAGCATGCATTAGACAAGTATGTGCTGAGGAAGGTTGTGATGGATGAAAACAACCATGTTAGAAAGTTGATACAAAATCAAAGACAACTTCATATCCATTGTAAGCCTGGTAGATGAACAGAAGCTGAATGAAGTGAACTGAAAATGAGTGTGAGAAGAGCTGTGTGAGAAGCATTCAATGAATTTCAAATTAAAATTTTGCCAAACAGTCTGACTAAAAATTCAAGTCAGTAAGTGGATTTAAACCATCCTTTAATTTGCTCACTGACCAAAATGGAAGACAAGAGAGTGAAAGCTAAATACTAAATTCGGTCTCCCAAAATTGTTACTGTGCTGATCTTGGAATAGAAAAATAACTAAGACCGCTCAACAGTGTGAAGGCAAATGGACTGGGTGGGGAGTTATCACAAAGGGAATCCCACAGGGTTCAATTTTGGGTCCTCTGCTGTTCCTTATTCATGTGAATGAACTCCCACTTAACGTTCAGCAAGCGAAACTAGTACTTTTTGCAGATGACATGAGTGTTATAATAAATCCCATTCCAGAAAAAGCAGCTGAAGATATTTTTAAGAATGTCTTGCAAAGAATTATTAAGTTGTTCTTAGAGAATAGACTCTCCCTTAATTTTGAAAAAAAAAAACTCACTATATCCAGTTCTATACACCGAATAGAGTCATACCAACAATTGATGTAGCATATAAACAGGGCTGAGTTAACAGGGTAGATTTCTCCAAATTTTTGGGTGTTCACATTGATGACAACTTGAACTGAGCTTCTCAAACAACTAAGTTCAGCTTCTTTTGTTCTTCGTATAATTGCTAGTCTTGGTAATAGACAGATCAGCCTTCTAATGTACTTTGCATATTTCCACTCAATAATGTCTTATGGAATAGTTTTCTGGGGTAACTCACCACTTAGACATGAAGTATTGATTGCACAAAAGAGAGCAGTGAGAATAATTAGTGGTGTTCACCCAAGGACATCATGTAGGCACCTTTTCAAGGAGTTAGGTATTTTAACTGCACCATCAGAGTACATATATTTGCTAATGAAATTCGTTACAAATAATCCATCTCAATTCGCGAAGAACAGTGATGTTCATACTTACAACACTAGAGGGAAAAATGACCTTTCCTATCCGTTATTGAAGCTGTCAGTTGCTCAAAAAGGAGTACATTATCCAGCACCAAAAATCTTTGATCATTTTCCCAACAACATAAAGTGTATGGTAGGTAGCAAATCAAGTTTTAAGTATAGCTTAAAATCATTTATTTTGGACAACTCCTTCTACTCCATGGACGAGTTTCTGTTTCAGAAATGGTAAAATAAGTAAATAAATTGTACCTCTTAATGTAGATGCATGTGTGGAACTAAAAATTTCAGTAATATTAATATTAGCACTATTCATGTGCGTATATATATCTCGTAATCTGACTCGTCCACATCATGTCGATAAAATAATCGGGAAAATGATCTACAGAACATGACATAACTAAAACTAATAATTATAGGCCCATGCCACTGATTTCAGCCTGTTGTAGAATTATGGAATGTGCTTTGTGTTCACACGTTATGACATTCATGGAGAACAAAATGTCCTGTATAAAAATCAATATGGATTCCACAAACAGAAGATCTTGCAAAACTTTGCTCATTTCATTTATCTATGAGATTCAGAGTACCATAGACAAAGACATTCAGGTTGATGTCATATTCCTTGACATTAGGAAGGCCTTTGATGCCAGTCTGCACTGTCATTTAGTGAACAAACCAGAAGTGTACTGAGTATTGGATCAGATTTGTGGTTAGATGCAGTACGTCTCTACAAATGGAACTCAACATGCTTTTCATAAAGGAATAATATTGACAAACATAAAGGTACTTTTGAGAGTATCCTAATGGAGGGTTACAGTCCGTGGCTGTTTCCAATACATATTAATGATCTGGTGGTTAACCTTGGAGACTTCATCTCACGGACTGACATTTGATTCTGAAAGTAAATATGTGTAATGCATTGCACGTGAATAGGTTAAGAGATCTATTAATGTCTGATTAAACCATTGGCGACAGTTCACTGGAAACAGTAATTACCCAATAATAACCAACTGGAGCAACCTAAAGTGGAATGACCACATAAAACAAATAATAGGAAAATCAAGTAACAGTTTGAGGTCATCGGGAAGATCTTAAGTTAATGTAATTCATCCATGAAAGAAATGGCTTACAAAACACTTGGCCGACCAGTTCTTGAGTATCGTTCATTAGTCCAGAATTAACAGAAGAGATAGAGGAAATTCAATGAAGAATGGCGTGTTTCATCAAGGGATCATTTCTCAGCAGGATAGCAATATGGGGATGCTAAACAAATTCCAATAGCAGATGCTACAAGAGAGGCATTGTGCATCACTGTTGAAGTTTCTTAGAGCTTACATTCCAAGAAGAGCTGGGTTGTGTACATTACTTTGTTCCACATACATCCCACGAAATGATCATGATGAAAAAATTAGATATTATACAGATATTTACCAACAATCATTTTTACCACATGACATTCGTGAATGGAGGAGGAAAGAAGGGAACAGATAACGGTACCAGAAATACCCCTCACCACATACTGAGTATAGAAGTATACTTGTATGCATATTTCATTTACTGTATGACCAGTAATGTCTATTTATGATGCTAACAGGATGTTATTGTTGATCTGAAGTATTCTGTGAGACATTAATCATGAGCTGTAGCCCACTGGCATCTTCAGCTGTCATCTGAGCTGTGTCTTCTAGGACTGAGTTTGGACCCTTGATTAATATGCTTGCATCACCAGGAAACATTAAAGTTTATGAACAACCCTTTAAAGTCAGTCAGTATTGTAGGTTATAAAGAAGAGTGGATCCAGTGCTAATCCTTGTGGCACTCCACATGTTGTGTTCCTGTATTCTGAAATTAGTGTCATGCCTGTGACACAGCCTCTGCTTTCTATTATGAAGGTGAGATTCAATCCATACAGAGGAATATCATTAATGACATAACCTTTTAATCTGCCAAGTAGAACTTTGTGTTCCACACAACCAAAGATTTTGGGAAGATCACAGAATATACCACAGGTTAAGTTTTGTTGTTTAGCCCTGCTATCACTTCAGTTAAGAGGTTTTGTGCTGCTTTCTCAGCTACAGAAGCTGATCTGAGGGGCAGTTCACAAGTCTTCTCAGTTAAATGTGGTGAAATTCTATCATATACCACTTTCCCAAACACTCTTTAAAAGATTGTAAGGTATGATATTTGTTTGTAATTAAAGGTAGTTTACTTATCTCCATTTTTGTTGGTGGGTATCACTAGAGCATATTTAAGTCAGTCAGGAAATATGACAGGAGTCATTAATTGATTACGAAGAGAGCTTAAAAGTGATCCTATCAACTCAGTACAAGATCTTAATACTCTACTGGAAACACCTTCATAGACAGCAAAATCGTAACTTTTTAGTAACCTGACGAATTCTGTAATCTCCTAAGGGGTAGTATTTTTGAAACTACTGTGCTGGTGCTGCATGCCAATCTAATAAACACATAAACTTGTACAACTGTGGTCTACTCACGTTGTTCCATTGTGCCTTCCAAAATGATGAGATCACCTAGGGAATGCCTTCTAGCATGAGCAGTTCTGACAAGTGTTAACAGGGCGTTTACTTTTAGACTATTCATACTGTACATGCCAACAGCCATCTGCATAAAACATGTTTCATTTGAGTAGGCCACTTTTGCCACTTAGTCAAAGTCTACATGCAGTATCGGTGTGCAAATTCAAACCTTCGTCACCAAGCAACATAGTGTCAGCATGGGTGCATGAACCAGATTCTTGATTGGGTTTAAATCTGGTGAGTTTGTTTACCAGGTGAGTATGGTAAATTCATCCTGGTGCAGTTCAAACAACGCACATACACTGTGAACAGTATGGCATGTCACTGTCCTGTGGAGGCCCATACACTATAACGTTCACTGAACAGTCATTAAGGTGATACTGTTTGTAGCTCCTTGGTTCACGTGGGTGGCCAGTTGTTCAACAGTTGCACATCTATTTGCCTGTTCACATTTCCACAGCCATGGTTCACCCCTGTCATCTGTGGCCCATGGTGCATCATGGTTAACTCAACACTGGATTTGGATAGTGCATTTTTGCCATGCACAGTATACTTTTAACTATGGTGGCACCCAAAGTTTACAAAATTAACCATTTCAGAAATACTTCCACCCTTGGCCCGAAAGCCAATGATCATGCCCTTTTGGATGTCACATATATTGCTCCATTTCCTCAGTAAGACGATGACTGCATTATTTTCCATGGCCACTTTATATACCCTCTGTCTGCAAGTGGTTATTGCACATTGACATTGAACATAGGCTGTGGTCTCATTAATATGACTATACTGTGTAGTAGCTCACCAACAATCCAGTTCTTTATTAGATATGCTGTTGTGTTACCCCCATTTAATTCATGTTGATAACCTTATACTCACCTGACCTGAGGTCTTGTGCCCCCCTGTCATTACTCTTTCGTAACTGTCACTGTTTGTAACTTCCAACATTTTCATTTCTTTTTTTAAATTCTGTAACCTGCCTACCTAATTGTGGGATCTAAAATCCTACACTCTGATGCATACACCCCACACTCTGATGCACAGAATATCAGATATATTTTTCTTGATCGCTATGTCCTCCTGAGTAGTCCTTGCCCAGAGATTTGAATGGGACACTATTTTACTTCTGGAATATTCTGTCCAAGAGTATACCAGTATCATTAAAGCATACAGTTGAACTGTATGTCCTCAAGAAGTATAATGATCATAGATACTTTCAGTCATTCACAGTACCAACATAGTAAGGATGTATTGTTTTATGTTACAAGATTTTATCAGTCAACTGTGGAGACCAGCCTGTTCCAATGCTGCCGCTTGGGGTGCAGGTGCTTCCACGCATCCCTTAGATCACAATCAGGCAGATGTAGCCATTATAGGCTACCCGCCACATGCTGTGATGTTCCACTGGTTCTTTATCATGATATCAAGTGGCGAAGTAAAGTCTGATCAAGAGCGAAGGCTTCCTGTTGTTTAATCTTGCTCACCTTATTATTTCAGCATACTTGCCAATCTCGTCCAATTGAACTTCTTTTCTTGGAGTGCTGCAGTTACAGCTGGAAGTTAAAAGTAGAAATCCAAAGTCCAGCATTCAAAGTAAATGTGAGGCTTGTCATTAACAGTATCTCTTATATTATGCTCTTATTTACAAAAACTTCCATTGCAAAGTTCCATTATGCGGAACATCACAAAAACGTTGATAAGTCCAAATAAATTCTGTCTTCATTGACAGATGTCAGTTGAATGTATCCATACATGAAGTTTCTCTTGTTCCCACGATGTCACAGGCATTGTCACAGCCGCTCTTCCCCCATGGCATGCACCAGATCTCCAGGGCAGGAACTGATGACACAAAATAAACCTCCTGACCAGCAAGCACCATGAACATGGTACTGTGTTTTCATTGTTCCAGCTTAAAGATATGATGCATCCATCCATCCATCCCATGACTCATACGCATAAATAAAACATCCAAACAGTAGATTACCTAATATATTACAAAAATAAACTTTTGATAGTGGTCATCATCATTTGCTGGTTTGACAGAAGCTTGTACAACACATCACTTCAACAAAGTGATAGGTTACACTACAACACATTGTGTGCATCTGTGAGGCATATGGGCACCCCTGCTTATGTGTACTTTCCAGTACAGTAAGATCGCGTAGGCTGTAGCTTGGGTGCCTGACTGCCCACACCTGAGCTGTTTGCTCAGCCCTGCCCAACTGTGCCCACTGCCTCGCAATATAGCTGTGCCTGCAATTCAGCTATTGGTGTTTTTGAGGCATGTGAGTCACTGTGTTGCAGCAAGAATTGTGAGCTGTTATTGCCTCAATAAAGTAACTCAGTGATTGGCAGATTGCATTGGCAGGGCGACACTTGACAAGGCTTTGCATGTACCTGCAAAATAGGCAACACAGCAATCACATTGCACAAAGAACAGTGCTGCCATATGGCCCCTGCCATTTGACTCACAGAAAAGTCAACCACAAAATTATTGTAATCAAAATATTCCGAGATGATTATTTCACTCCCCAGTGGAAAGTATTGAAGGTTGCTAACAGAGAAGCACTTCTGAGGAGTTTTTAAACAAGTAGAGAGGTTTTTTCCCAAAATTCTCAGATTCTTGTGCTTCTAGCACCT
Organism: Schistocerca americana; assembly: GCF_021461395.2. Classification (NCBI taxonomy): domain Eukaryota; kingdom Metazoa; phylum Arthropoda; class Insecta; order Orthoptera; family Acrididae; genus Schistocerca; species Schistocerca americana. The sequence goes on from NC_060119.1 coordinate 59,158,416, forward strand.
TGGTGTGTATTTCCTTTTCAAAAGAGTATAAAAAAGTCTACGAATTTTATTACTTCAACTTTTTTCTGCACCTAGTACCCAGGGCACTACAGTCCATCAAAAAATATCAGTTTTTCAAATTTTGTTTAAAATGGCAGAATATCACTTTTATTTTAGTTTCTGTTTATATAGTAGAAATATGTTTTATGTTATGTTATACATTGGAACTGAATATCTCACATTACAGCATGGCCAGCATACATATCATCACTGACATTGCATTCAGTACCTACTAACACAGTCAGGTCAGACTGCATGAAGTTTTTTTGTGGCTTTTTGCCTGAAAGTGATTTTATAGTGCCTTCAGCAGTGCTGCTGTCAGAGGGAGGATGTAAATTATCCCACATGTCAAACACAGGGAGCAAAGGTATGAGAAGAAAGGTCAATGACAATTTCCAGAATTTAACATACCATAGAAACCATAAGGTTGTGACTGTCCTTTCTGCACCCAGTATTATAAAAGCTGGGAGCACTAAAGTTACTCCTATTGATCCTTTAACCCCTTTCCAAAGGTTATGTATAATGAAACTGTTATAACCTTTAATCACCAATAATTGTGTGGAGATTCAAACACACTCACTTATGAACAATAGCTGATTACATGATAACAACTCAGTATCTCTCATTCGACTCCGTGCCGTGACATGCGGCCAGCGCTGTTCCGTAGCTAGGTGGCGCTCCCGCGCTCAGCCGAGTTGTGGAGCGCCTCTATCGCCGTTTGCGCGTACTGTCGTGGCGGCACTGTTAAATGTTGTGGCACTGTCACAACACATTTCCCCCTTGAAAAAAAAAAAAAAAAAAAAAAAACACTCACTTCCTTGGAGACATGGACAGTGCGGAGACATCCATGGCCTCTTGTGAGGCCCCGAGAAGATCCCGCAGAGAGACATGAGAGTATGGTCGAAAATGTCCAGGACGGAAGCTTGTGCGTGGAACATGCCTCCTGGACGAGATGATGGGTGAAAACTCCGGAGCAGCATCCATAGGTGTCGTGGACCTGGGGTGTGCTCCAGCGAGATGGGTCCCGGAGAAGGCAGCGTCGCGACTGGGGCCGGTTCCGGCGTACTTGGAAGCGGTAGCGACGTCGGCTGCATCAACACGTACGGTAGAGCGGCAGCAGCGACAGGACTGGCTTCTCGGGCTGGTGGAGGCGAAGGAAGGGGCAGTGGCACCGGCGTGGCCACCACTCGTGGGCGCATCTGGTCGTAATGGCAAACAACCATGCCGTCGTCCATACGTATTTCACAAAGCCGGCGGCCGCAAAGAGCCTTGATTACCCCTGGAATCCATTTAGGGCGAGATCCATACCGTCGTGCCCACACGTCGGCGCCCACTGAGTATTTTCCCGCACTAGGGGACACAGCACAAGGCCTGACAGGGTGAAGCAGGTGCAGTAGAGTGCGCGGTTGGCGGCCATTCAAGAGTTCAGCAGGGCTGCGATCACCCAGAGGCGTGAAGCGATAAGAACTCAGAAATTGCAGCAGAGCGTCATCTGTGGAAAAATCACTAAGGAATTTTTTCATCTGGCTTTGGAAAGTGCGGACAAGGCGCTCGACCTCCCCATTCGATTGCGGATGGAAGGGCGGTGCTGTAACATGACGAATCCCTTGTCCAGTACAAAAATCACGGAAGGCCTGCGAAGAGAACTGAGGGCCATTATCCGTGACAATCGTGGATGGAAGACCTTCTAGCGCAAAGATTTTGGACAATGCCAGCGTCGTCGCTGCAGTGGTGGGCGACGGACATCGAACAACAAACGGAAACTTTGAGAAGGCGTCAATCAACAGTAGCCAATAAGTACCGAGGAAGGGGCCGGCAAAGTGAGCGTGCACCCGTTCCCATGGCTGCGCTGGATCAGGCCACGGAGGGGTCATTGTACGAGCTGCAGCCAGTTGTTGAGCACACTGACCACACGCAGCAACCATGTGGGCGATGTCCGAATCAATACCGGTCCAATAAACGTGCCTGCGGACCAGGGACTTAGTCCGAGAAATCCCCCAATGGCCTTCATGCAACAGTTTGAGAACATCTTTGCGAAGAGAGGCTGCACAACGACCCGTGGAGATGCGCCATACATGGCCAGAAGAACAACACCATCACGAACAGACAGACGAAGGCGCAAGGCATGGTAGTTGCGAAGGGGATCCGATGCCTGGCCCTTGGTCCTGTCCGGCCAACCCCGTTGAACAAAACCGATCACCTGACGCAGGACCGGGTCCCGCGCAGTAGCTGACGCGTTCTGCGAACCTGTAAGTGGAAAACCCTCGACCGCACGACGTTCTTCCTCATCAATGTGGAAACAGAGTAATTCATCATGATCGAAAACCGGGTCGGGGCCCATCAGCAATCGCGACAATGCGTCAACGTTGGCGTGCTGGGCCGTGGGGCGATAGTGAATCTCATAGTGAAAACGAGACAAGTATAAGGCCCAACGTTGCAGGCGGTGAGCTGCCTCATCTGGAAGCAACGCCGATGGGCTGAACAGAGTCCAGCGGCTTGTGGTCGGTGATGAGGTGAAACTTGGAACCATCCAAAAAAACGCTGAACTTTTTTAGAGCATAAATGATAGCGAGCACCTCCTTTTCGATTTGAGAGTAATGCCGTTGTGCATCATTGAGGGTCTTGGAAGCATAGGCAATGGGTCGTTCCGACCCATCCTCATGCCGATAGGCGAGAACAGCCCCTAGGCCATACTGTGACGCGTCAGTCGCCAGAACCAAGTGCTGACCCGGACGGAATGTAGCAAGACAAGGCGCCAACTGCAAATGAGCCTTCAGGCGGACAAAAGGCTTCTCACACTCGTCGGACCAACAGAAAGGGACGTTTTTCCATAACAGCTGATGCAGAGGATGAGCTAGTGCCGCCGCGGATGGAATGAATTTGTGATAATAAGCAATCTTGCCTAGAAACGCCTGAAGGTCTTTGACCATAGACGGCCGGGGTAGAGCGTTAATGGCCGCAACGTGCTGACGTAGAGGACGTATACCCTCACGGGACAAGTGGAAACCAAGATACGCAATGGAGGGTTGGAAGAACTGTGACTTGTCCAGATTGCACTTCAACCCAGCTGAATGCAAAACCCGAAACAGTGAACGCAAATTGCAAAGGTGCTCCTCAGTGGAGGCCCCCGTGACAACAATGTCATCCAGATAGTTTATGCAGCCGGGAACGGAAGCAGTGAGCTGTTCCAAAAACACTGAAAAATGGCCGGTGTGCTAGCAACGCCAAATGGTAACTGCTGGTACTGATACAGCCCACAAGGAGTGTTGATGACGAGAAATTCCCTGGAAGAAGTATCCAACGGCAACTGATGGTACGGCTCTGATAAGTCAAGTTTGGAAAAGAACTGGCCCCCAGCGAGCTTGGTAAATAACCCCTCAGGACGGGGAAGAGGATAAGTGTCAATGAGGCTCTGAGTGTTGACGGTGGCTTTAAAATCACCACACAATCGCAGACTCCCGTTTGGTTTAGAAACCACCACGATTGGCGATGCCCATTCGCTGGAGGTAACAGGAAGGAGAATCCCTGAAGCTGTTTACCTGTCTATCTCAGCCTTGACAGGTGCACGCAACGCCACCGGAACAGGGCGTGCCCGGAAAAACTTAGGGCGAGCTGTAGGTTTAAGAGTAATGTGGGCTTCAAAATCCTTGCCACGACCCAGACCAGCAGATAACACGGACGAAAATTCAGAACACAATCAATCCAGCTGTTGATACGGAATATCCTCAGATATGAGGTGCACATCATCATCAATGGAGAACCCGAACAACTGGAAAGCATCATAACCGAACAGGTTTTCAGTGCCCGCATGATCCACCACATAAAATGTGAGGGGCCTAACAACAGACTTGTAGGCAGTGGAAGTATCAAACGGCCAATGATAGGAATTTTCTGTTTATTATAAGTTCTCAGATTTCGCGTAACTGGAGACAAGGGAGGGGAGCCCAACTCCAAATATGTGCGAGAATTAATGAGAGTTACTGCAGAGCCAGTGTCCACTTGCAGGCGAATGTCTTTATCCAGAACACGAACAGTAACAAACAACTTATTTGTTTGAGAAAGCACACAGTTAACATCCACATCCGATGCCTCGTCCTCGTTGACAGGAACTTTAGGGGACTGACACACAGAAGCAATGTGGCCTTTTTTCCTACTTGAATTACACGTGGCCCAACGTTTTGGACACGCGGCCGTCATGCTGTACGAAACAACGTGGACAAGAAGGAAGTCCGGAACAAACATGCTTCTGTGGTTGCTGTTTTCACTGCGAGCATTGCGGCCCAATGTGACGTTGTTTACGCGAGTGAATTGCTGCCACATCTTCGTTCTCCTGTGAAACAGGCAAATTGTCCGTGTCGAAAGTTGACTATACAGCGCCTACATCACACCACGAGTCTATTTGCGCGCCAGCAGCGTGAGACACTTCAAAGGATTGAGCGATGCTTAGAACTTCCGACAACGACAGGTTTGGCAGTTGTAGGGCACGTTGCCGAACTTCTTTATCAAGAGCAAGCCATAGAATAGCATCCCTAACCATTGAATCAGCATAAGACTCATGATGAGTGTCCGTGACAAACTGACATTTCCTACTCAGACCGTGTAGTTCCGCCGCCCAAGCCCGGTAAGATTGATTGGACTGTTTACGACACCGGTAGAATGCCACGCGGGCGGCAACGACGTGGGTGTTTTTGCGGTAATAGTTAGACAATAAGTCACACATTTCTTGGAAGGACAGGGAGGCAGGTTCCTGCAGAGCGGCTAACTGAGATAGCAGCTGATAGATCCGTGGGGAAATCCAAGATAGAAATAACGACTTACACATAGGAGCATTGACAACGCCGAAAGCCAAGAAGTGTTGCCGCAAACGCTTCTCATAATTCTCCCAGTCTTCAGCAGCCTCGTCGTAAGGAGGGAATGGAGGCGGAGAAGAGGAAGACAAACGACGAGTAAGCGACGTTGACAACACCTGAATAGCAGCTGTCAGCTGTGTTTGTTGTTCAATGAGTGCTTGCATAAGCTGTTCCATGTCTGCCCCGTCACGAACACACAAATCCACAACGCAGTGAAAATATCTGACCTCGTCGCCAAAAAGTGTTATAACCTTTAATCACCAATAATTGCGTGGATATTCAAACACACTCACTTATGAACAATAGCTGGTTACATAATAACAACTCAGTATCTCTCATTCGACTCCATGCCGTGACATGTGGCCGGCGCTGTTCGTAGCTAGGTGGCGCTCTCGCGCTCCGCCGAGTTGCGGAGCGCCTCTATCGCCATTTGCGCGTACTGTCGTGGCGGCACTGTTAAATGTCGTGGCACTGTCACAACAGAAACACAGTGAAGAAGTAGTGAAAGTCTTTCTGAAATGTGAACTTCCTCCTCACCCAATGTATGTATTCTCAGTAAAAGGCATGCTAAAAGGAACAAAATATTTTTTCCACAACACCTTTGCTCCTCTGATGGAGATGAACACAACTGCACCATTTTTTTAAAATTTTTATTTATTTATTTTTGCTGGAAAGTACCTTATATACAAAGTAGAGTCTGTGCAGGATATGGTGGCTGATGTGCATTTTCTTAATTCAGAAGGGGGGCCAACAGTATTTGCCACCTTTTGACTGGTTTATGATGACAGAAACAATGTACACACCCTGCTGTCTTTTTCAAACGATTTTACAGAAATTATTTGGCAAAAAAATTTCATTTTTTCATTACGTCTAGCTTTATATGTTAGGTTCATGATGATGTAACCATCATTTCTTTAACAGTGATAGTTATTGTGCTATTTACATGGAAGTAAGGCACTGTGGAAAACTCAAAAAGTTTGCAATGAAAAATAGGGGTTGCTATGATTTTGTGTTTTGTGCACGTTATGTAAAATGTTGCTGCATATGAAATTTAGCTAACATATCAGATTTTTCTGTAGACTGGTGTGGAGGTCTCAGTTTGTCACCAGTCTTGAGAAAATTCATCTGATCTAGCACACTCATTTGTTATCACACCATGCCAGCGATAAAAACAGAGCGAAATATTTATGATGCTCCTCATATTTCGTAAGCAATTTGAGATATCAAAAAGACATTTTGGCAAATGATAGCACTTTTTTAATGAAAGAATTGGGCTATAGAGAGCTAGCAAAATGAGAGATGATATGGTTTTGGGAACAACATAATTGAATACATTACACATTTATTTTGTACTGAGGATGTGCTTTTTCACAAGCTAATGACCTTACTTTTCCTCAGTTCTTCACTTAAAAAAACACTGTTTCAGAATTCTCTTACAATTGTGGCTGCACGTGTTACTGAGGTGACATTTTGTAAACACAACTGTGTTTTGCCAAGAGAAGCAAATTTTAACATGGTAACAAGAGTAATGCATAATGTTCCTCAAAATTCACCACTCATGATGCTTCTCTGAAAGTTACAAAACTAACCAAGTGAAAATTAATCGCTGCATTTTCAGTGGAATTCCTTTTATGTACTAACCAAAACAGGGGTGACAGATCTTTTTGAATGTTCATGCAAGTGTGGATGTGGATGGCCTCCACTTGATATTTACAAAACATATGAGCACAGACTTCAGTTTAGAATGGCACCTCCGCTCCAGCACTCAGCATTTCCTCTACAGTGTCTGCTTATAACCCCCACCACTACTGTTCGCCCCACGCATGTCCTGTCGACTGCGCATCTACCGGCCATGGTGTTTTGCGTGGACTCCAACTTGGCCTGGAAGTGTTCCTTCAGATCAACAGCCCAAAGTTATGTTTCTGACCTGAAACACTATTTTGGATTTCAATTTGCTACTGTATTTAATGAGTGTTTATACAAGGGGGAACAATGTTGTACAGAGAGTGCTGAGAGAATTTATAGGTCTAGGGAAGATTCTTCAGGTATAGTTGTAGTAGAACCAAAGATGGTAACTAGACCCTCAAGACAAGTCTTTGTGCAGTGAATGAAACAAGAATGGCTTGATCACACTTCTGTAAAAAGGGTTTTCGAGAGTGTAGCATTATGGTGGAACAGGCACAATAAGGTGCAATGATTGTAACATCTTCCTTTTCAAGGACCAATGTTTCTGGAAGTGTTGTCATAGTGGGAGAAGATGTTGATCTCCATGTGCTCATAACTGGTTTAGGATCAGACATCAAGTCAGAAAGAGGAAGTACAGAAGACAAGTAGTTTTGCACTGCGTCCTACAGATCTGTCAATGTACATATTTCATTCACTCACAGTGTTAGTGGATGTGATACAACACCCACTTTTTTTTGGCCAAGGAAAAATGAAGTTTTGCAACATTATTGAGAAACATGAACACCTAAACTCAGCTCTTGATGTGTTCAAGAAACCAGCCATTACCCATGTAGAAATAATAACAGCTAGAGAACAGTTTACTGTTACACTGTATAGTGGAGGTGTCAGCAGTTCCCATATGCTAAACGATTTGTGGTATCAGCTATTCACCAAGGCTCGCACAAAAAGCTAATTCAATCTTGCACGGCTACCATCGACAAATGATGCTGTGCAACATAATTCATTATGGAGCCAATAAGTCCAAAGTTGGGTGGGAAACTGGAAACCTCCTGAGAAATGTGGTTGGACTCACAGTAACCATGGTACAAGGCTTCTTGTAAAGAGCCAAGATCCAACACCTGAGTCAGTTCTTGACATTGATTCATGCTCATGTAAGTTGAGCTGTGTCTTTTTAGTCATCAGTCTTCTGACAGTTTGACACATCCTGCCACATATTCCTCTCCTGTGCTACCCTCCTCATGTGTGAGTAGCAGTTGCACACTACGTCCTCAATTATTTTTTGGATGTATTCAAATATCTGTCTTCCACTAGGGTTTTTACCCCTTACAGTTCACTCTAGTATCATGAAGGTTATTCCCTGATGCCTTAACACATGTCCTATCATATGGCCCTTCTTGTTAGTGTTTTCTGTGTTTTCCTTTTTTGCCAGATCTGTGGAGAACCTCCTCAGTTCTTCTCAGTTCACCTGATTTGCAATACTTTCCTGTAGCACCACATCTCAAACTCTTTGATTCAGTTTTCTTTTGGTTTTCCCACTGTCCACAATTCACTACCATTGAATGCTGTTCTCCAAATGTATCTCTTCAGAAATTTCTTCCTCAAATTAAGGCCAGTGTTCGATACCAGTAGACTTCTTTTGGCCAGGATGCTCTCCATGCTTCATTCTTCATGGGTAATTTTGCGTCCAAGGTAGCAGAATTCCTTAACTTCATCTGCTTTGTGATTTCCAGTTTGTCGCTATTTTCATTTCTGCTGCATCTCATTACCACTGGCTTTTTCCACTTTACTCTCAAGCCATATTCTATACTCATTAAACTATTCTCTCCATCTGTCAGATCCTGTAATTCTTCTTCATATTCACCAACAACACCAATGTCATCAGCAGATCTTATCATTGATATCCCTTCACACTGAATTTTAATCCCACTCTTGAACTTTTCTTTTATTTTCATCATTGCTTCTTCAATGTGTGGATTGAGCAGTAGGGGTGAAAGACTGCTGCCGTGTCTTACACTGTTTTTAATCTGAGCACTTTGTTCTTTGTCTTAAAATCTCATTGTTCTCCCTTGCTCCTATTTTTCTTAGAATTTCAAACATTTTGCACCATTTGGCATTTTTCAATGCTTTTTCTAGCTCAACGAATGCTATGAACATGTCTTTATGTTTCTTTAACCTTGTTTCCATTATGAAACACAGCATGATAACTGCCTCTCTGGTGCCATTATCTTTCCTAACCAAACTGATCATCATGTAATAGGCCCTCAGTTTTCTCTTCCATTCTTCTGTGTCTTGTTCTTGTCAGCAGCTTGGATGCGTGAGCTGTGAAGCTGATTGTGCAATCTGCCCTTGCTATCTTTGGACTTCAGTTGATGATATTTTTTTAAAGCCTCATAGATTTTACACCCCAGCTTGAATATGCCTTTGGTTCTCACTTCCTCTAATGATTTTAGAAAACACAACGGTATTTTATCTATTCCTTCTGCCTTATTTGATCTCAAGTCTTCCAGAGCTCTTTATAATTCTGACTCTAACACTGGTCCCCTTTGTCATCCCTATCGCCTCCAATTTCTTCTTCCAGTATGTCATCATACAGGTCCTCCCCCTCATAGAGACCTTCAGTGTACTATCTCCATCTATCAGAACTGTGTTTAGCAGTGGAACTCTCATTACACTCTTAATGTTACCACCTTGCTTTTAATTACACTGAGGATTGTTTTGGCTTTTCTATATGCTGAATAAGTCCTTCTGCCGATCATTTCTTTTTCAATCTCCTCACACCTTTTCTGCAGCCATTCGCCTTGGATGCCCTGTATTTACTATTTATTTCATTTCTAAGGGGTTTATACTGCTGTACTCCTGTCTTTTCCTGAGCATTTTTATACTTCTTTTGTTGATCACTTGAAGTACACTGTGGTGACAGAAATCATGGGATAGTGATACAAACATAAACAGATCACAGGTATAAGATGGTTAGTGAATTGGTGGAACTGTCATTTGTACATTGATTCATGTGAGAAGGATGCCAACATGATTATGGTCGCACAGTCGTAATTAACAGACTTTGAATGTGAAATGGTTGTTAGAGTTAGTTGCATGGGACATTCCATTATTGGAAATAATTAGGGAATTCAGTATTCCAAGATACACAGTGTCAAGAGTGTGCTTAGAATACCAAGTTTCAGACAGTGTCTCTCACCATGGAGAACACAGTTGCTGATGGCCTTCATTTAACGACCAAGGGCAGCAGTGTTTGCATAGTGTTGACAGTGTTAACGGACAAGCAACAAAGCATAAAATAACTGCAGGAATCAATGTGGGATGTACGATGAATGTATCCATTAGGACAGTGCAGCATAATTTGGCACTAATGGGCTATGTCAGCAAACGACTGACGCAAGTGCCTTTGCTAACAGCATGACATCGCCTGCAGTATCTCACCTGGTCTCATGATCATATCGGTTGGATCCTAAATGATTGGAGAATCGTGCCCTGGTCAGGTGACTACTGATTTCAGTTTGCAAGAGCTAATGGCAGGGTTCGAGTGTGATGCAGACTCCACAAAGCCATGGACCCAGGTTGTCAGCCAGGCTCTGTGCAAGTTGTTGGTGACTCCATAATGTTGTGGACTGTGTTTACCTGGGAGGAAATGGGTCCTCTGATCCAACTGAACTGATCATTGACTGGAAATGATTATGTTCAGCTACTTGGAGACCATTTCCAGCCTTTTGTGGACTTTCCTGTCCCTAAACATTAGTGGAATTTTTATGGATGGCAATGTGTAACTGGGCCACAATTGTTTGCGATTGGTTTGAAAAAAATTTTGGACAGTTCAAGCAAATGATTTGGCCACCCATCAAACATTATGGGACATAATCGAGAGGTCAGTTCGTGCAGAAAATCCTGCACTGTCAACACGTTAGCAGTGAAGGGTGGCTATAGAGGCCTCATGGGTCATTATTTCTGCAAGGACTTCCAGCGATTTGTAGAGCCCATGCCATGTTCAGTTGCTGCACTACCTCAAGAAAAAGGAGGTCCAACAGGATATTAGAAGGCATCCCATGATTTATCTCAGCTCAGTGTATTTCATGTGTGCTATTTGTCCACGAGACTCAGAGGGCCATAGATACGGGTTCACGGGTAGATGCCGTGTTTCTTGACTTCCGCAAGGCGTTCGATACAGTTCCCCACAGTCGTTTAATGAACAAAGTAAGAGCATATGGACTATCAGACCAATTGTGTGATTGGATTGAGGAGTTCCTAGATAACAGGACGCAGCATGTCATTCTCAATGGAGAGAAGTCTTCCGAAGTAAGAGTGATTTCAGGTGTGCCGCAGGGGAGTGTCATAGGACCGTTGCTATTCACAATATACATAAGTGACCTTGTGGATGACATCGGAAGTTCACTGAGGCTTTTTGCGGATGATGCTGTGGTGTATCGAGAGGTTGTAACAATGGAAAATTGTACTGAAATGCAGGAGGATCTGCAGCGAATTGACGCATGGTGCAGGGAATGGCAATTGAATCTCAATGTAGACAAGTGTAATGTGCTGCGAATACACAGAAAGATAGATCCTTTATCATTTAGCTACAAAATAGCAGGTCAGCAACTGGAAGCAGTTAATACCATAAATTATCTGGGAGTATGCATTAGGAGTGATTTAAAATGGAATGATCATATAATGTTGATCGTCGGTAAAGCAGATGCCAGACTGAGATTCATTGGAAGAATCCTAAGGAAATGCAATCCGAAAACAAAGGAAGTAGGTTACAGTACGCTTGTTTGCCCACTGCTTGAATACTGCTCAGCAGTGTGGGATCCATACCACATAGGGTTGATAGAAGATATAGAGAAGATCCAACGGAGAGCAGCGCGCTTCGTTACAGGATCATTTAGTAATCGTGAAAGTGTTACGGAGATGATAGATAAACTCCAGTGGAAGACTCTGCAGGAGAGACGGTACGGGCTTTTGTCAAAGTTTCGAGAACATACCTTCACCGAAGAGTCAAGCAGTATATTGCTCCCTCCTACGTATATCTCGCGAAGAGACCATGAGGATAAAATCAGAGAGATTAGAGCCCACACAGAGGCATACCGACAATCCTTCTTTCCACGAACAATACGAGAAAGGAATAGAAGGGAGAACCGATAGAGGTACTCAAGGTACCCTCCGCCACACACTGTCAGGTGGCTTGCGGAGTGTGGATGTAGATGTAGATAGATGTAGATGTGTTACCTATGGTTTCGTTACACTTACCTTCCTTTTACCTAAGTTTGCCTGTACATTATCTGTGATTCCTTTTTTTGGATATGTTCACTTCACATCAGCTGAACTGCCTATTTGGTGTTCCTTATTGCAGTAGCCACATCTTTAATGAACTTCAAGCACATCTTGTCATTCGTCAATTTCTCAGTATCCCACTTTCTTCCACATTGATTTGTTTGGACGAGTCCCATAAACTCCAGCCTACTCTTCATTATTACTTAATTGTGATCTGAGTCTATATCTGCACCTGGGTACACCGTACAATCCAATATCTGAATTTGGTATCTCTGTCTAACCATGATGTAATCCAGATGGAAACTTCCTTTATCTCTCAGTCTTTTCCAAGTACATTTCCTCCTCTTGTGATTCTTGAGCAGAGTATTCACTGTTACCATCTGAAATTTATTGGAGAACTCAATTAGTTTTCTCCTCTCTCATTCCTACTGCCAAGCCAATATTCTCCCATAACCCTTTCTTCTGTTCCTTCCCCTATAATTGTGTTCCAATCCCCCATGACTATTACATTTTCATCTCCCTTTACATACTGAATTATCCACTCAATACCCTCATATACTTCCTCTATCTCCTCAACCTCTGCTTGCAATGTTTGCTTGTATACCCGAATTACCGTGGCGGCATCGGTTTACTGTCAAATCTGATGAGAATAACCCTATTGCTGAACTGAACTGTCCACAGTAACTTTCTCTCTGCTCTTGCTTCCTATTTGTAACGAATTATACCACTTTCTGCTGCTGTTGATATTACCCCATATTTGTCTGACCAAAAATTCTTATCTTCTTTGCATTTCACATTACTGATCCTGAGTTTTTGTATTTCTCTTTGTTACGGGTTGAAATTTGTAACTATAGACACTCTGGAAATATTGATTATCCTTGAATTAATGTTTTATACTGCATGATGTACGTTCCTTGGAGAGAAATAAATTAATGTTGTATTGGAATCACGGTGTTGTGTGCTCGTAATATTTTCATGCCGGTTGCGATTTCCTGCGAGATTTCAACAATTAACGGCTTACTTCACACTGCAGGACACAACAGACGATGTCGGACCACATTGCAAGCTAAGTCGATTCCAATATAATATGATCGCATGAACTGGTTGCTTCAAAACAATTTTTGCGGCTTTGTATTGCAAGCCTGGAACTTGCACTCAGAGTAGCTAGTTTTGTTAAAAGGTTTTTGTTCATTTACGTTTGCGCATACGCTGCTTGTTAAACATTTAAGCTATTCACAAGCGCACTTGTAAACAATCTTACAACAGCCGTCTTTAGTAAAACATAATGCAGGACGAATCCGAGATACAGTTAGCAAACATCAAAAGAAAGCGAACTAGGGTGAGGACTAATGCTACGCAGTTTTGTGCAGCTGTTGATGCTCTTACCATAGAAAGCTCGTTTGATGATTTTGAACATTACAGGGAACCTCTTCAAGAAACTCTAGAGGAGCTTGTTTCATTAGATGACACTATTCATAATTTTCTCTCTGATGATGAATACAATGCAGACGTGCTGAGCTGTGAGGAATTTATAGATAAAGTCAAGCGTGCTATAGCGAAGGCTACAAAAGCAATTGATTACAAGCTTCCATCCACAACGTCGCAGATGAATATCACACCACCACCAGTGCTCACACAACCAACTGTATTCCACTCTGTCAAGCTACCAGCAATTAAGCTTGAGTCAGTTTGTGGAGATGTCGAAATGTGGTCCCGCTTCTGGGAACAATTTGAATCGACCATTGATAAAGACCTATCCCTTTCTACAGTAAACAAACATGTTTTCCTACGAGGGTATCTGTCAGGCGAACCGAAGTTGCTAGTAGATGGAATACCTATAACCGCTAACACGTATGAAGAAACAAAGAAAATTTTATTGAATAGATAGAGATAGCAATCGCATTATACAGGCGCACCTGAATTTTTTGGATGCACTAAAGCCTGTACAGTCAGCGACACCTGAAATGCTGAACAGTACATTCCTGGAATGTAACCGTCATTTCAAGCACTGCGTGCCTTAGGAGTAGACGTCGTTGCATATGGTAAAATTCTCACTCTGAAAATTCTGAGTGCATTTCCCGCTGAAATGTGCCAGAAATGGGTCATTCATGCTAGAAGAACCAAAGTAGCGGAAGGAGATGTACTGAAACTACTAAACTTTTTGGAAGAAGTAGTTCGTGGTGCTCTCACTGCACAAAAGATTTGTACAGAATATCGGTCATCTCCTAGCTTCACGCCCACTGCAGCAGCGCTTCACATAAATTCAAAGCAAGCGAAAAATCCGCGTAAGCCTAAACGAGAAGTACCGGTGCAACCACTTTGCGAAGCTCACTCTCATTGGGCCCAAGAATGCAACATAGTAACTGACAGCCAACAATGTATCGATAAACTAAAGCAAGATAATCGCTGTTTTATATGTCTAAACCGAGGTCATAATGCTAGAAACTGCTGTAAGAAGGGCAAGGTCTCGTGTTCTAAGTGCAAGAAAAGTCATCACAAAGCCATCTGTACTGACATTGCTGCCTCTTCATCATCCTCTCAGCAAAGTAGCTCTACATCTGTAGGGAGAATCGACGTAAGTTCAACAGGTTTTACTTATCTTCAGACAGCTCGAGTTTGGGTCAGTGGACCCGCAGGATTAAGCAAACTTACCGCTGCGTTCTGGATAGCAGTAGTCAGTCAAGCTTCATTTCCAAGTTCCTGATTGATGAGCTAGGCGAACTATAGAACATCGTGATCTATCTGTCAACGCCTTTGAAATGCCATCCGCGACTTCAACGCACCGTAGAGTCGTAGAATTCACACTACAGGGTACATGGACTAATTCTAAGACGTCTATGTGTTTGAAAGCACATACTCCTTTTCCGCGCACCCAACTGTGCCTTCCGATTTAAGAAAACTTGTACGCACACGGGGACTTCATTTTGCAGACCTAAGGGATGGTACAGAAGATCTTCCCATCGAGATTCTTATCGGAGCAGATTACTATTGGAAAATAGTTAAAGATTCCCCTCTGATGTGACTAACGTCATCAGTTGTTCTGGTACCTTCCATTCTAGGTTGGATTCTTAGTGGAAGCAAATCAAGCACCACTGCTAACCTTGTGATGGCAAACTACATCAGTTTAGAGACAGTGACAACAACCAACGATATTTTACGACGTTTCTGGAATTTAGAAACAATGGGAATCACAGAAGATGAAACAACTCTGAATCAGAAGGAATTGGGGTTATTGCAAGATTTCTCAAAATCCTACTGCATCGAAAACAAAATAAGAGTAGTGTCTTGCCCCACAAAACCCAATGTTATGTTATCTAATAATCTTCAGCAAGCAGAGAAGAGATTTGCTTCACTGGAGAAAAAATTTACGAAGAACAAGAAACTGAAACAAATTTACGAGGCGCAAATGATAGAACACATCAAGAAGAAACATGTGGAAGTCACCCCTTCTGGACAGAAATTGCATGACACATTTTATCTGCCACATCATGCAGTAAAGAAAGAAAAGTTAGGTGTCATCAAATGGAGGATTGTTTGTGATGGTTCGGCGCACGACCAGAATGCACGTTCATTGAATGACTTTAGAAATATGTCCTAATTTACTTCCTGACACTCTTTCAATATTACTGAGATATCGTCTACATCAAATAGCTTTAATTGCCGATGTCAAACAAGCATTTCTACAGTTAGTTCTTCACAGGAAGGATAGAGATCTCACGAGGTTTTTTGGTACAAAGTAATCGTAGGTGAACAAGGAAATTATATTACAACTGACGAAAGGATTACATACTGCTACACCCGGCTACCTTTCGGACTTACCTGCTGTCCGTTTCTTCTTGCAGCCACGCTAAAAGAACTTGCTGTAATACACAAAACGAATTTTCCGCAAGCTGCTTTACTTGTTGAAGATAATATGTACATGGATGATTTTGTAGCAGGTGCTAAAGATGACAATGCCGTAATTAACATATATTATGAGCTTACATCACTCATGGGACAGATCAGTCTACCAATGGCAAAGTGGGCCACAAATTCAAGCCAACTGATTGGAATATGGCAATCAGAAGGTGTCATAAACACTACAGATACAGAGGTATTGGGAGTCCACTGGAACACACAGACTGATACGCTCAGTGTTGTTCACAACAATGTTACCGAGAATGTTATAAATCGTCCTGCCACTAAGCGAGAAGTACTACGAAACACTGCTAGATTCTATGACCCACTGGGTTTGTTGACGCCTGTGTCCCTCACTACAAAAATAATTTTTCAAGAAATTTGGTCAAGAGGAATTTAATGGGATGAGCTTTTACCTCTTGATCTTAGGAAACGCTGGCGAATGTGGGTATCAACATTGCCATCATGTTCACACATAAAAATGCCCCGATGGGTTGGTGTATCTGAGAACACTGAGCCAGAAATCAATGTCTTTTGTAACACATCAGACAAGGGCTACAGAGCAGTCCTTTATGTACAGTGCACCACAACAAATATGGCATCAGTCCATTTAGTTTGCAGTAAAAACCGACTAGCTCCCGTCAAAAAAATAACTCTTCCACGGCTGGAACTTCTAGCAACACTTCTTGGATCAAGACTACTTCTTTATTTCTGTAAGGCCACGAGCTATAATGCAAGTCGTGCAACATTGTGGACTGACTCAATTGTAGCCTTAGGATGGATACAACATGACCCTAATCGATGGAAAACCTTTGTGTCAAACCGTGTTACAGAAATACAGTGACTAACAAATCCGTCACTGCCCTGATGACGAAAATCCAGCTATCTAACCTCCAGAGGTACCACAGCAGATAAACTTCACCATGCTTCTGTATGGTTGCATGGACCTGCTTGGTTAACAAAGAACAGAACACAGTGGCCTCGAATTTTACAGATGGAAGAGCAAGAAATTAACAGACCAAGTCTTCATGGTACAAACAACGATTCCTATTTTAACAGCTACATGGTACAGTAGCTACTTCAAGCTGTTAAGAGTTACAGTATGGGTACTTCGCTTTAAACGGCACTTATTGAAAGAAAACAGAACATCTGGAGAACTAACAGCATCAGATTTGGGCGAAGCACGCACTTACTGGATTCAAGTTGTTCAACAGCAACATTTTGCGCTCGAACTGCATGCACTATACAACAACATGCCTCTACCACGCAATTCTCAGATAGTTCACTACAACCCATTCTTGGATAATGGTCTTATTCGTCTCGGTGGATGGCTGCAGTTTGCAGAATTACCCAGAGATCAACGCCATCCAATTCTTCTTGAAGGACATCATCATTTCACATGGTTACTGATCCAGCAGACTCACATTCGTTTGCATCACCTTGGAGTAAACATAGTGTTATCTGAACTGAGAACAGAATTCTGGATTCTTAGAGGTCAACAGGCAATTAAACATGTTCTACACCGTTGCCTACCTTGTAAGATGGTGAAAGCTCACGTTGTTCAACAAACTGAGGCTCCATTACCAGCTGAACGAGTCTCACCACTGAAACCATTTACAGTAACAGGTATTGACTTTGCTGGTCCATTATACGTCAGACAAGGACATATTACGAAGAAAGCATATATTGCTCTATTCGAATGCCCAATAACACGAACCATACACCTGGAACTATGCTCAGATATGTCAACTGACAGATTTCTTCAAGCCCTACAAAGGTTTGTCAGAAGACGAGGAGTGCCCAGCTCAATTTACACTGATAATGCTACTACCTTCCATGCCACGCACTTAGAGCTGAAGGAGCTGTGACAGGCTCTCATGGCAAGCAAGACGCACAAGTACTTCACCCAGCAAGCCATCACTTGGAAATTCATCGTCCCACACGCGCCTTGGTGGGGAGGATTCTGGGAACAGATGGTGGGATCTCAGATGCTGCCTGAGAAAAGTTTTAGGACAGTCACAGGTGGACGAAGAAGGTCTCAGCACAATCCTGGTCAGCATAGAAGCAGCACTAAACTCTAGACCAATTACGCAAGGGGGAGAGGAATCTGAGCCACTGATGCCCGCACATTTCCTTGTAGGTGATCAACTCACAACACTACCTACTGGTCCAGTTAGAAAGGACTTGTCTAAGGAATTTCAACGGCTGCAGAAGATGGTAGAATACTTCTGGAACAGTTGGAAGAATGAATATCTGATCCTGCTCAAGAACTTCCATGAAACTCATCAACCAAGGCCAGGTTCAGGAAGACTCCAGCTGGGTGATGTCATTCTTCTACAAGAGGATGTTCGTTCAGGACACATGTGGAGGAAGGCGCGGATAGAAGGTCTTCGTGAAGGAAGAGATGGGAAAATACGAACTGTAACCTTACGAACTTCAGAAGGATCCATAATCTCACGTCCCGTTCAACTGGTCATTCCTTTAGAAGATGACCAGGGCGGGGAGGGTGTTGCGGGTTGATATTTGTAATTATAGAAACTCTGGAAATATTGATTATCCTTGAATTTATGTTTTATATTCCATGATGTACGTTCCTTGGAGAAAAATAAATTAATGTTGTATTGGAATCACGGTGTTGTGTGTCCGTAATACTCTTTTTAGATTTTGTAGCTTTCCTACTAGGTTCAACCTTCTGAAATTCCGTGCTCCAACTCATAGAGGTTTCCTCATTGTTGGTTATTCTGTCTTTTTCTCGTGATCAACTCCTCCTTGGCTGTCCCCTCCCGGAGATCGAAATGGAACTAAGCTGGGATCTTTCACCAATGGAGAGAACATCATTACACTTTTTTCTCAATTATGGCTACTTGTCATATGAATACACATTATATGTCTTTAACACAGTGGTTTCCATTGACTTCTGCAGCCTCATGCTGCTGATCATTGCTGATGCTTCCAACTTTTGGGGGCAGTTTCCAACCCGAAGCGCAAGGCAGTGCTCTGGACCTCTGACCACTCCTTTGCCCTCTTTGACAAAGCCATTGGAAGAATAAAAGTAACTTATTGTACCAGAAGTATATATATCTACAGTCGGTAGTCATTTTTATTCATAATTTTAGCAGTGGTTGTTCGGACCTGGGACCCAGGACATTTTGATTAGTAGTCAAAGACACTTGCCCCAGAGCTCAGGTGAATCCCTTTTGATCTGTTTATACTAATTCTATCATTCTATACATTTCTGGTGCACCAAGGAACTTCCCCATCAAAAAGTCGGAAGTGACTCACATATTCACCTCAAGTGTGCCAAAGGTTGATGTACACTGTCACGATAGATGGATGCCTAGGAAACAGGGGATGACACACAGAGTAAATGAATATCACAGAGTGAAATGTTTAGTTCCAATATATGTAACATGATATACGATATAAACAGAAACAGAAATGAAAGTGCTCAAAAACTTGATACTTTGTTATTTTGCAGGAAATTTGAAAAACTTGATATCTTTTGACAGACTGTAGCACCCTTGCTATTGGATGCAAAAAAATTTACAGCACTCAGATTTGTGGAGAACTTTGTGCTAGTAGCACAAGAAACTGGCATTTTTGAAAAAAAATTAAAAAGACCAAAATTTTTGAAATTTTTTTACTACAGAAAGTTTAAATAACATAAATTTTGTTAGCAAAACATGCTTCTCATTTAAATGAGGATTGTTTTAACATTAGTGACTATCCACGTTCAGGAAGACCTTTGTGGTTTGATGAACATCATAGAATGCATTAATCCACAATGATCGGCTTCAGTGCAGTTGAGAACTGGCAAATGTGATGAACTGTGATTGTTCCACCATCATGCACCATTTACATGCAGTGGGGAGGGCTCAAAAATTGGGTGCATGGATACCACATGTTCTAAGCCAAAATTACAAAAATCACCTGGTGGCCATATGTGCATCTCTGCTTGCTTGTCACCAATTGGCTTGAGAACAGCTCTGACTAGTCCTATTCTGTATCATCACTGGTGATGAGAAATGGTATCTTTATAGTAACATAAGGAAAATAAAGAAGTGGTTGAACCCATACAATGCAGCAATTCCCTCAGGGTGGCAATTCTTCTGGAAAACCTGGGAGTCTCAAGTAATTATGTTTTACCTACGAAGATCAGAGAAATTTAAGAAATTTCATAAAATCTCAGGGAATTCTGAATATTTTATGTAGCATTGAAATTGAGTTTTATTAATTTTTACAAATCAATAATTTAAAAATACCTAGTATTTCAAAATGAGTTAATTATATGAATATTATTCCATGTAAGTTATTGATGTTTAAAAAGTATGGTTAATCTACTGCTTAATGCGTGGTATACAAGCTGAGAGGAAAGACAAGTCATTATTGTGGAATGCTGCCCCCCCCCCTCCCCTCTCTCACACTCGTCATTAATTTATCAGGAGGTTCTTGATACCATCTTCTTCCTCACACCTGGAATTCCCAGTTTGTTTGTTTGTTTCTTTTCTTTTCTTTTTTTTCTCCAAGTTTGAGTAGCCACCCTGTCTCCATACAAAGACCTACACTTATCCACAAAAGATAATGTTATGCAACTAGCGGAACAGTGACAGTGTGGTGAACTCAAATTGCTTCCCTGAGGTGTAACCATCAGTGCTGACATTTACTGCCAAAACTGAAATGCCTTGCAGGTACAGTCCAACAACAATGACCAGGGAGACCACATGAAGTGATGCTATGCCATGATAACACCCACTCACATTATGTGCAACTGACAAAAAACACTACACAATAGTTTGGTTGGAAAGTCATTCCGCACCAACCTTATTCACCACATTTTTGTGCCAATATTAATAACTGAGATATCTTACAGGTGCAGTCCAAGAAAAACAACCAGGAAGATTGCACGAAGTGATGCTACTCCATGATAATGCCTGCCCATATTCTGCTAGACTGGCAAAAAACGCTATGCAGTAGGTTGATTTGGAAGTCATTCCCCACACATCCTATTGACCTGATCCGGCTCCCGCAGATTTTCTTTTTTTCCGCTCTCTTCAACAGCCTTCAAGGAACATCCTTTACCGATGAAAATGCAATCCAAACATCACTCATCTCAAAATCATATGAATTCTACAGTCACGGAATCGAAAAGTTATCACAACATTGGCTGACTGTCGTAAATAGTAAAAGATAATATACTATTGATTACTAAAGTCTCTGTTGTCTGTATTTGTTGTGTTTATTAAAGTTATGAAAAAACACTGCAAACTTATGCACCAGCTGAATACTACTTGACTGAACTATAAGCACACTGTGGAGTCAAGACAGTAAGCATGTCCAATACTTCCACATGCAACATCAGGCAAAGATTAGCTAACAAATGTTATGCAAAAAATCAGATATTTGGCTGAGTTTAACACCTGGAAACATATTTTTTTGTAATCATACTGGAAGTAAAGTTGATAATGGTTTAAAAAGAAATCGAAATTAGTATCATAATTTAAAATTAGGGTGCAAGAAAGGAAACCACACATAAGTAGAATAGCGGAATTTTCTTTGTGTTTTGTCCTTTTGGCAGTCAGCTTTACATTTAAACATAAGATCTTGGCATGTAGACACATTCTTAAACATAATACTGTATAGCCAAGAAGCAGTGGAAAAGAATTGGTTCATATTTAAATAATCATTGTTTGGTAATGATGTTCGATCCTTGGCATTACAATTTTTCTCCTATTTTCAACATTTTTTTAAAGTTTATGTCATCATTTTGGGTATTCAGATAGCTAGTTACAGAGACTTGACACTAGTTACAGATTGACAGGTTGATAAGAGATTTCCTTTAGCATTGTGTGTGTGTGTGTGTGTGTGTGTGTGTGTGTGTGTGTGTGTGTATTGAATGAAACATTTCAATAATGACATTGTAGCTAAGTGGCACTATATAGTAGATAAGGAAAGATTGAAACTTAATTTCTTATGTGACTAGTAATTACCTATGTGCATTTCTCATCATTACAGCATTAGATTTACACTGTTCTTTTTACAGTCATATTGACCAACTAGGATCACGTTGACAACTTCAGTTCCTATTCTTCCTTCGTTGTTGTTTCCTATTTCTCCATTTTCTCCCCATGAAGTCTCTTCCTTTCTTCTGTCCATGTTGTTCCTGATATTTTAATTCTTCTGCTTTGAAAGCCTTCCAAATTTAGTATTTTATTTTTAAAACAGTTTCTTTCTGCTATTTCTGATCGTTTGATGTTGTTTCTTTCTAGATCTTTCCTTACTTCTGTAATCCATGCTATTGTCGATTTGTTCTTCCAGAAGTATAGGAGTATTTGTTTTGGTAGCCTATTTCCATCCGTTTGGTAGATGTGTCTGAAAAAGCTCAATCTTCGTTTGTCCATTACTTCAGATATTTTCTCAATAATTTTGTAGATCTCTTCATTACTTCTTATTTTTCAACCATCTGCAGTTTTTATTGCACCCATTATTTTGCTAATAATCCTTCTTTCCAGTGCCTCTAGTTTGTTCATCTTATAGTTCACCGTTAGGCACTCAGATCCATATAAACATTCTTGTCATACCATTGTGGTGTGGTGTTTTAGTTTTGTTTTTCTAGATATACATTTCTTGTTATAAATATTTTTGGTCAGACCATATGCTCTTTCCACTTTGTTAATTCTTACATCTAGTGCAGATTTTTCTAGTCCATTCCGTTGTATAGTTTCTCCAAGATATTTAAATTTATTTACTCGCTCTATTTTAGTTATTTGTTTTTCTATGAATTTTGTCACATTTTTTTATATTTGTCATGAATTTTGTTTTTTTAGCTGAAATTTTGAGACAAGTTCTGTTTGCTATTTTTTCCAGAAGGTTCATTCCAATAACTGCTTCTGTCAGGTTTTCTGAAGTTATTGCAAAATCATCTGTAAAAGCCAAGCAGTTTACCTTAATTCCATTTGGTTTCATTGCCAGAGTTACTGGCTCAATTTTGCGATTTTTTAGCTCTGTGTTCCAGATCCTTACAATTTTTTTGTAGAACGCAGTTAAACAGTAAAGGTGATAAACCATCACCTTGTTTTATTTCAAATGGCTAAGATACTTCTCCCATAAATTTGACTTTAGAAATTGTACCTGTTAGTGTTTCACGAATTATATTTGTTAATTTTGATTTAACACCAAATTCTCTAATGACCTTATCTGTTGTTTCTCTGTCTATACAATCAAATGCTTTCTTGAAATCAATAAATGACACTATTATTGGTTTTCTGGCTAATGTTGTATGGTGAATTATTGACTTTAAGTTAAAAATTTGTTCTGCGCAGGATCTTCCCTCTCGAAAATCACCCTGATATTCTCCCAGTTGTTTGTCTAAAGTATCTAGCACTCTGTTCTGGAGAATTTTGATATTTTGTATTCCACTGGCAGAAATGACACTCCTCTATAATTATTGACATCTTATGGGTCTCCCATTGTACGTGGCGGGTGGATTAATGCTGTTTTCCATTCAACTGGAATCTTTTCAGTTTTCCAAATATTCTCAAAAATCCTTTATGATTTTTGGTTCTGACCACTTCAATAATTTTGCTGTCATGGAGTCTTCACCACTTGCTTTATTGTTTTTGAGTGTTTTTATGGCTTCATGAATTTTTAACTCTGTAGGTGGGAAATCTTCCTCTAGATTTTGAGGTGTCTCTGGAAATTCTAATTTATCTGTTGGAACTAAAAGATCCCAGAATTGATTACTTTCTCCAGATTTTTTTCTGTTGTCAGCATTTATAGGTGCATGACACTTTATGAGGGCGTAACTTTTGTTCTTGCACTTTATTGTTAACGTGGATATTCTTTCTGAATTTGATCTAAATTGTGTTACACTGTCTACGATTTTTTTGTTTACATAAAATGCTGTTCCAAACATCTGGATGTTTTCCATTATTCTCACTGCTGGTTTCCCTGTATAAATACTGTAATGTTTTGTATCGACTACATTCTCATCTCAGTAAATATTTTATTTTCATTATTTTTCTTTCTTATTTACAGGCGTAATGAAGTCTCTGATATCACACCAAGACTACAACCAATAATTGGTGAGTTTTATGGATATTCTTAATATTATATTAATTTAAAGTCGTTGGTGCCACTTCCTGCAGAACAGTGTGTTAAGGTCTGTGTAGTACTGATACCATAGCAGCAGATCTTAACAAACAATGCCATTTATAGCTAGATGTTGATTTTACTGGCAGCTATCTGTCAAGTGCTTTAATGTTACGGGTTCTGGGCTAAAATGTCCTTGAAGTAATTACACCATGTACTAGTCCTACTGTTATAAGTATGTTATTGTCTGCAGCTGAGGAAACCAAAGACAAATCTTCGGGAAAAAGTAAGGGATGAAAATAAGTGAGGGAAGAAAATATGCATTACATCATTATTAGACCTAATCAATAAACTTTTCATGCTTTGCTTAAGGAATGTGTTGCATATCAGGCACAATACTAGCCAGTAACACACTGGTAAAGTTTTGTGTTGCTACAACGCTTTAAATTCCATTTCTTTAATAACTGGACATTTTAGGTCTTCATCTTAGGATTTGTTTTCTTTAAAAAGACTTTCATTCAAGCTTGGAAATTACTAATACCTCTCACAGTTTAAAGAAAGTTGTAGTTATTGTTCACCCCAGGTGCTTCGCCTCAATGGTGTTAATGATGATATGGAATTTGCTACACCTTTGAATAATGAACTACTATATCAAGTTTCCTCATTTTTTTAGCAGAGAATTACAAGTGATTAAAGGAATGGCTGTATGGTATTACTGCAACACTAAATAAAAGAGTACAGCACAAAAGTTTGTTTGTTTTTATGTCCCCCTCATGTAGTTAATGAGACTGTCCATGACGTACCGTTGTGTTGTCAGAGGTCCCCTAGGCACTACCATCCACCAGCCAAAGTCGTACCTGACGGCTTCCCATACCATAACTTAAGGAGTTAATACTATTATGCCTCTTCAAAACGCTAGAACAGAACCTGTCCCCAGGTCACTGACATACTTTCTGATGATGGTCATCCAGGATAACACAGAATTGCAATTTGTGGCTGAACACAGTGCAAACCATTCATAAAATGTCTTTATTTTCATATGCAACTGTTTGTGTCGTGGTGTTAACAGCAGCCTACGCGTGGTGTGGCAGTTCCCTTGTATGACTACACTAGTACCCAGCCAACAGTACAGGATGCACATAATGTTTCGGTTTCAGGGAGTCCATTACTTGTTCTTGGATACCTGGTGCAGATGTAAAAAAGTTACAAAGTGCTTGGTGTGCAATATATCAATCCTCTCTTGGTTGGATAGATACTGTCAACCAGAATGTCGACAATAAGTATGTCTGCCTCCATGATGCCACACAGTCCAAAACAGGGCCACTTTCACATTTGAATCCCCACAAATCTGGATTTTGCACAGTTCATCCTGCTGAGTGAATAGAGAACTACAATGATGTCTCTTTAAAACTCTGCCAGGTGCTGATAACACTATCTTGCTCGAGTATAGCGCATCTCCGTGTCTTCACAATGGTCACTTAATAGTGGTACTGTTCACACCCCTTTTGTACCATATCAGGTGTGGTAACAACACTAACCATGAAGTAATACACTCTGGTAGCCATTCTATCTGTCACAGAGAATTGCACATCCAATCATATACATACTTGCTGATGTGTGTTTTAATGAAATAAAAAAAGTATTTAAATTTATATATTTATTTATTATGTAAAAATGAAAATAAAGTGAATCGAAAATGGATTTGAAAATGGGGAGGAAATTTTTCTTTAAATATTTTTGCTATTTGCTCTTTCAGTACGAACTTTGTTGTAGAACCCCTTATTTACGTGTGGTAATAAAAATTCATTTAGACATAATTAAGCACATTTAAAATTACATGAACCTTAGCTACCCTCTCATGCTGATAAATTCATATTAACTGATTAAGAACATTTAGTTGAAAATTGCATAAATTAAATTTTTTACATATTTCGGCCTTGGCACAGAAAATTGCATAAATTAAATTTTTTACATATTTCGGCCTTGGCACACATTTTCTAAATGCAGTGGTTTTTCAAATATTCACTGAATTCTTTCCCGGCATTAGCTATGGAACACAAGACTGTCTCTGTTAGCAGAAAATGGTTAAATATTGCCAAGCCGACCTGAACGTTTAATTATCATTGACAAAACACATTTCACTATACGTTTAAGTTATTTGCTTTAGAAATTGAAAGAACCAACAGATTAACAACTTCAACGTTAATTATCCGCCTATGAATGCACAAATGTAAAACCAGTAATAAATTCCGTCAGCCTCAGGATAGCTGTAAAAGAAAAATATTTTGTAGTTC
Organism: Schistocerca americana; assembly: GCF_021461395.2. Lineage (NCBI taxonomy): Eukaryota > Metazoa > Arthropoda > Insecta > Orthoptera > Acrididae > Schistocerca > Schistocerca americana. Next base: position 59,184,550 of record NC_060119.1, read on the forward strand.
ACTGCTAATTTTATCTGCTCCCGATTTACGGGTTTGGTTAATTTTTTAGCGGAACAATTTTTTAAACGTGCCGCCGCTGCAAATCGTTCGGTCGCGGCACAGCCCAGCAGCACCAACGATAATTGCTAAAAATGCTGAAAATTCTTTAAAGAAATATTATAGATGACATGGGCAAGCTAATTTACATTAATAATACACAATTTTGATAAATTATAATGTATTTAGACCACAACAATAATTCAACTTACATTACTTTGTAATTTCTCCTCTAATGGTGGCTAAAGATAGATACAGACAAAAGAAGTCTACTCATTCATAAAATGCTACGTCACAGGTCCTTCTCTCTCTCAGCTCTTGAGGAAGACGACAAAGAATGCACATTATGTATCCCTATTTATACTATTGCTGCTTGTTAATTTCTCTTTGTAATCTTACAACATTATTTTCCTCTGTGGCTGTATTTTACATTTTTTTTTTTATCGCAGATATTAACATATTTCGTAATTACATTATGAGTATTGAAATATTACAATCATAAATACATCGAGAATATTACTACAGAAAATATTACAATAATAATGAATGTCCTTTATACAAAATTAAATAATATATTTTTTTTTGTTAAACAATGACAGTACATACGAATTGCTTCATAGGCGTACATAGAATTAAATGTCATTTCATTTTATTAGTAGTGTGTGTGCTGCCAGGGAACGTTACATTGCTCCCTGGCAGCATTTGGCAAACAGTTTCTATACTTTGACACAATGGTGCCAGTAACGTTCTTTACAATTCTGTGTGTTTTTTTTGGAATGGCTCTTTTAATTAGTCCCAGGGTTATATATGTTTATGGCTCCCCCATCATTTGGGCAAAGACAGACAGGAAACCTGGGCAAAACTGTGCCGGAGCCCAGCCATCCCAGTTGGTTCCTGATTAATCTTGTCTCTTTAACAGTCATTCCTTTGAAATGATTTAACAGTTTGTCATCAACGGTTACATAATATCACAGTCACATACAGTTCAACGAAAGTTTGTTGTGTGTTTGTTTAACAACTCGTAATCTATTTTGCGATATACTGCAAGGTCACTTGTCCTAGGATATATCACTTAGTTTTTTGAAATCATTTAGTACAACAACACTTTTCATAATGCTCTCACTACCTACGTTTTACAAATCCATCTCCTACACTTGTTAATGTTCATTTTCTCTCGTCAATTTACGGTTATACAAAATAAGTGTTCAGTGTTTGTCAAAAATCGAGTTCATTGACATGTTATGCAGTTTGTGTAAATATTTTGGAATATGTCAATAATGCTGTAGTTGGTGAGCGGTGCGGAATGATTGTTGAGCGGCGCTCGGCGCGGCGCGTCGGTTCGTGTAGGTCACCGCCCCCGGTGTTGACAGCTACGGCGCGGAGAGGCGTGTGGCTGTCTGGTCTGCTACGGGCTGCTGCGGCCACTGCATGGCTGAAGTAGCCGGATGCGCGTTGTATATCAGCTCGCCCGTGTGACATCTTCTTGCAGTGCTCCAGCAAACATGCAACAAGTTCACAAACCGTTTACTATCCTTATGGGCATTTTTCCTGCTGTGGGAAAGAACACACACAGTTATTGGCAGTTATTATTCTGTAGTCCTTCACTAGTCTGGTTTGCACAATGTTTCGTTGTCACAGTAACACGTTTTATGGGCACACAATATTTTTTCACCATGTCATGACTTGTCATTAGTCACACGCAAGTTTTCACCTTAGAACAAAATGTATCTCTGTAGTCAATGCGCTTTCCTGGCGTCCCTTGACACACAAAGAGTTATAGTTTGACACTAGCTTGGTCCACCATCTGTTATCGGCTCACTGTTAGTGTCGTGCTAGTTCCTTGTCTATTTGCACACACGGCGATGATACAGTTTCTTATTGCTTGTTCAAAACAACGTCGTGACGTATTGCTGCAGTTTTAACAGTCACTGTCTGTCTCTGCCACACAATACTGCACTTTTGTTTAAGTTTTTTTTTTTTTTCAATTACAATGTCTGTTGTGCAATGTTTTGTAACAACACATTCGTAACTTCTTTGTTCGCTCTTTACCGAGGTGTGTGATAATTGCGTACATGGTAACAAATATTAAAATTTCATATTAGTTTGCCCAAAAATCATCTATATTTATGTTCGAGTAGATTTTATTTGTGCATTCCAGCCGGATTCAGACATATTGTTCAATAACTCCTTTGGAATTATGTCTCACTTTACTTGCAAGGTCCTACGTAACTACAGCGTAGTCTCTGTAGGCTAAAATTGACTTGGACTGTATCAGGCTAGCTCTTTTTACTGATTCGATCTGCACAAGCTTCAATTGAAGCTTCTTTGTGCGTAACTTTGCGTTACTTAAATTTGCAATAAGTTTGCCTCCCATGGTGCCCTCGGGTCACTACTGGGTGCATTACTCTCTTTGATAATACTGGTTTGAAAATAAAGTTCTCAGGGTCTCATATTATTAATATTATTCTGGGTTCTAACCTGTCAATCTGACAGCTACACACATATATATATACATGTAATAGAAAAGACTGTACCAAGAAATATTTCAAGTTCGACACACATATAGAATATTATGCAGTACACAAACTAATCACTACTAAAATGTTCCTCCTGACTGATCTCTGTCACAATTTAACACTACAAGTAATTGCACTAATCAGGTTATCTGTGCAGACATTTAGAGCATGCTTAGACTAACACTAATTAAAAAGAAGACATAACATAAATAATCATAAACAAAAGAGAAAATCAATCATATTCTTATAACTAAATACTTCTACTCTAGTACATTATCTCTACAGATCACACATCATTAATGTTCATTCATTTCCAAAAGAATGGTGTACCTTTTTACACATCACATAGGACTATTAGTCATTTACTGGAGGAATATTTTCACATCCTTACGCGGATACAGTCCCCGTACTTTCCCTGATTGGGGATCTGCTAAGAGATAGCTACTATTTCCTTCTGGGACCAAGGAATGGAGTATGAGGCTCAACAGTAGGTTTTGTGAGGCTTCACCTCGATATTGTATTGATATCCCTTAACAATTCCTGGTTGTTCTGAAAATACATTTGCATAGTTAGATAATAACTGTACCAAATCCTGCTGTTGCATTGAGTTCAAATTTTCGGACTGTGATACGACTGTGATACTTTGTTCACAAGTGCGTCCACATTTGCTTTTAATTGATAACCTTGTACATCTGGATAATACAGATTTTATCGTAGAGAATGATTGTCTAAATGTAGTATCCACTGATTCCTACATTTTATGTTAATAGCATTACAATTAGGCACAGGTACCTCTTCAGATCTGAGCATGGACAATTCTATCCTCCTACCCGTGTTCATCAAACTTAATTTTCCCTGAGAAAGGTCGATTACTGCATCCCTTTCTCTCAAAAAATCTACCCCCAAAATGCAGGCTACCTTTAAACCCTTTACTACCAGGAACGAACACGCTATGGCTTCTCCCCCTATATACATCTCTACCCGCACTTGGAGTTTAATTATTTGTCGCTATGCACTGATGGCTCCACTGACTTTGCAATTGTTCACAGGAAAAGCCAGCATACGCTTTTCTTTCCCCAGTATTCTGAATAAGTCCATACTCATGACACTGACAGTAGCACCTGTATCTACGATTGCTTGCACATCAATATTGTTAATTTTGATCTCTATTATCGCTTATACTTTGTCTTTGTGCTCCTTTATGCACGTGGGTGGTTTAGTTATTAATTCCTGTCCCATCTGTACCCCGTCATTATACCTGAGGATACAGATTTCCAATGTTTTGTTCTGTGTCGGGCTGCTCTCACTCCAAACCTCAGCCGACGATGGAGAGCGTATCTCGGCTGAATCTAGTTTGTTGGATTATTACTGGTGGATGGGTGTGGCTGCTCTGTGTCGCTGACCTCCACTACGTGTAAATTGTTTTGCGTCGGCCGCCACGGTTGCGCAATTGGCGCATTTTGTGGTGGCGGTCGGTTATTGTCGTATCTTTCACTGTTTTGCCGGTCCGGACTGGGCCTCTGGTTCTGTGGCCAAGTTCGGTTTGCATCGTTATAGGTATTGGTGTTCCACAGCCCCCTGGCATTTTTCCATCTACTATTGCTTGGTGGGCCTGTTTCATATCGGTCATCATACCTTCCTTTTCCGGTCATTGTTCACCGGCGGACTATTGCCGTTCCGGTCTCTACCTCTATTCCCGTTTTGTGCATAATGTTGTCTCCCATTGTTACCTCTGCCGTTTCCATTATTTGGTCGAGGCATGTTATTTCGACCATTTCTGTAACCGTTTCCGTTACTTCTAGCCTGTTCAGAGGCTGCCTTAACATGCTTCTGAATCAGGTCAATTGAGTCCAGAACAGACAAGAAATGTTCCATGTCGTTCTCCGGTACGTGTATAAGTTTTTCCTTTACGTGTATCGGCAAGTGTGATTTCAAAAGTCTGATCAAATCCCGGGATAAAATCTGCTCGTCCCAGTAACGGGTCTTATTAATGTATTTCTCAAAATATTTTCGCAAATTGCCTAATCGTGGAGAATACGGCTCTGGATTATATACCTCTTTCCGCCATCTCTCCTGAATACATGTTGACCAATATTTGGCCAAGAATGCCTTTTCAAATTGCTCATATGTGTCACAACTGTCAGCTGCTTCGGTTGCCCATAATGCAGCATCTCCTTGTATGTACGACATAACGAACTGTATTTTCTGTGTATGACTCCAAACACTAGGCAAAATGTTCCTAAATCCCTTGATAAATACTACAGGGTGAACAGATTTCTTCTCCGTTGTAAAGATCTGAAACTGTCGGTTTTTAATTAGGCTTTCTTCAATCACTATTTTGGAGTGACATTTGTTTGTTTCGCTAACATTGGTTGCCTGTTCTGTCTCGCAGTCGCAATTTTTCACTGCTGTATTTATATGCCTATCATTGTTGGACCTGGCTGGCATGACACACGCCTGTGCATCGCCGTGCAACAAGCTGTTTTCCAGCTCCGCAAGACGACGGTTGACATTCCGCTGCCACAGCGGAATGTCAGTGTGCACCGCCCTTTTTAGGTCCTGCACTTCCGCACTCATGCCCAAATCCTTGGCCTCAATCGCGGCGTGCACCTTCTTGTCTATTTTTTTTTATAAATTCGTTTTCAATTTTGTTCGCCTGTTCGGACATTTTCTGCTCTATTTCTTGACTTGTGTCAATTTCTAATTTTTCCAACCTGTTAGCCAGTACACTAATTTCATCTACGATACTGGCGTTAGCCACCTGGATATTATCTACTCTTTCACTCAGTTCTTGCACCGCTTTGGGTATGGTTTCATAGTTTTGTCTCAAACTAACAATCTCACTTTGCATAGCTTCCAAAGATTGCATTAACTGCAAGTCTCTCTCATGCAGGCGTCGATCACGATCTGCTTGTTTAGCATCATGTTCTCTATCGTGTTCTGCTTGCATAAGTGCGAATTCAGCTTGGAAATTGAGCATGCGCTCGAACATAACCATTAATGATTGCACTTCTGACACCTCACCACTCTCTGGTTCGTGTCTAGTGCTTGTAAGTGGCACAGTATTTCTACTTTCAACTGAATCACTGGCTGGCAGTGGCAACATTTCTTGCCCTTCTGCCCCCAGATTCTCACATTGTACTTCCTGAACTAAGCCACTAACATTACTTTGTGCCCCACTTTCTAAATCGGTATCACAGCTTGCTAACTGTTGTTCATTGTCCATGTTTATATTTTTCTGACTACGCAATCTAACCATAGTCAACAAAAGAGACAAAATCTGAACTAAATATCCTAACACTCAGGTTTCACAGACATAGTCACACAAGAAATGGTCATTTGTTGAAACACACTTATTATATACTACGATGACTAACTACTCAAATGTCCTGTTATTTAAAAAAAAAAAAAATTAACAACAAGCACACCACTAATGATCCGAGAACACCGCACGGAGGCTACTTTACTACCCACAGGACAACTACACTGTAGCTTTACCTTTTGGTGATCTATCTTGGGTGCAGCTGCCCCCTGGTATTGTGGTAGATAATTAATTTTTTGATATAATGAGCTCTCTTCTTCAGCTTGCCTCTGGGTGTATAGTGTTCTCATGCAAAAAATCATATACAGGTATTACCATACAATATTGGTTAGGCAATACATACAATACATGAAAAATTATTAATTGTTCTCCAACAAAGTTCGACTACAATAATTCCCTAATTATCTCATGGGTATTTTGTGGCCACTGCTTATTCGTGCTCTGCGTTATTGGGCGCCAATTTAATGAAAAAAAAATATATATATATATATATATATATATATTTATTTATTATGTAAAAAATGGAAATAAATCGAATCGAAAATGGATTTGAAAATGGGGAGGAAATGTTGCTTTAAATATTTTTGTTATTTGCTCTTTCAGTACGAACTTTGTTGTAGAACCCCTTATTTACGTGTGGTAATAAAAATTCATTTAGACATAATTAAGTACATTTAAAATTCCGTGAACCTCAGCTACCCTCTCATGCTGATAAATTCATATTAACTGATTAAGAACATTTAGTTGAAAATTGCATAAATTAAATTTTTTACATATTTCGGCCTTGGCACACATTTTCTAAATGCAGTGGTTTTTCAAATATTCACTGAATTCTTTCCCGGCATTAGCTATGGAACACAAGACTGTCTCTGTTAGCAGAAAATGGTTAAATATTGCCAAGCCGACCTGAGCGTTTAATTATCATTGACAAAACACATTTCACTATACGTTTAAGTTATTTGCTTTAGAAATTGAAAGAACCAACAGATTAACAACTTCAACGTTAATTATCCGCCTATGAATGCACAAATGTAAAACCAGTAATAAATTCCGTCAGCCTCAGGATCGCTGTAAAAGAAAAATATTTTGTAGTTCACTGCTAATTTTATCTGCTCCCGATTTACGGGTTTGGATAATTTTTTAGCGGAACAATTTTTTAAACGTGCCGCCGCTGCAAATCGTTCGGTCGCGGCACAGCCCAGCAGCACCAACGATAATTGCTAAAAATGCTGAAAATTCTTTAAAGAAATATTATAGATGACATGGGCAAGCTAATTTACATTAATAATACACAATTTTGATAAATTATAATGTATTTAGACCACAACAATAATTCAACTTACATTACTTTGTAATTTCTCCTCTAATGGTGGCTAAAGATAGATACAGACAAAAGAAGTCTACTCATTCATAAAATGCTACGTCACAGGTCCTTCTCTCTCTCAGCTCTCGAGGAAGACGACAAAGAATGCACATTATGTATCCCTATTTATACTATTGCTGCTTGTTAATTTCTCTTTGTAATCTTACAACATTATTTTCCTCTGTGGCTGTATTTTACATTTTTTTTTTATCGCAGATATTAACATATTTCGTAATTACATTATGAGTATTGAAATATTACAATCATAAATACATCGAGAATATTACTACAGAAAATATTACAATAATAATGAATGTCCTTTATACAAAATTAAATAATATATTTTTTTTGTTAAACAATGACAGTACATACGAATTGCTTCATAGGTGTACATAGTACAATTAAATGTCATTTCATTTTATTAAAAGTGTGTGTGCTGCCAGGGAATGTTACAGTGTGTGCACAAAGTTACATTGACATGCAACAATGTCTTCCAGGGACTTCAGTTGTTTTTTTCCAGGCAGTGTATTGCTTGTGGTCAGATAGTTAAGTAGCTGGTTATATTCACGGTAAATGATAACAGCCAAACAGTTGCAGGATAAAGATTTATTAAAATCCTTGACCATGGTTTCGGTACATCTAAATATACCTTCATCAGAAGCAAAAATACACTAAAATCACATCCTGCAGTGGAGATGCATAACAAAATCGTGCCAAAGGCATCGTCAGTAGTTGAAATTAAAAATATCACCTCCATCCATACAGCATAATTATGAAAGGGTTGGTCGATGCGAGCGCAGCATATTATCGGTACTTAGCCTGTGTTCGCATCGACCAACCCCTTCATAATTATGCTGTACAGATGGAGGTGATATTTTAATTTTAACTACTGATGACACTTTTGGCTGTTATAATTTACCGTGAAGATTTTCAACAGTTGCTGCTTTAGCCATGTTTAAAATTTCGTAGCTGGTTATATATTACCTATTCTAAAATTTTTGAGAATGCTGGAAAAAGTGGAACTGGATGGAAGTTTGTCAGTATTTCCTTTTCCGCTTTCTTATACTCAGGTTTAATTTCAGCATATTTCAGCCAGTTGGGAAATGTTCCAGTGATACAAGGGTGGTTATGTAGATAACTTAATATTGTACTAATCTGAGAACAACGCACCTTAAGTAATGTTATTGATAATTTATCATAACCACTAGAAATTTTTATTTTAAGTATTTTATGGTAGACATTGTTTCTACTGATTTAATGAGGGTCATATTTATTTATGTGTATCATTTATTCATATTGGTATCTGCTTCTCTTAATCTCTGGTTATTACAAATGCCACCAGCAAACCTCAAAATTTTTATTTCTTTTCCATTGACTGTTGCCTTTACAAGTTTCTCATTGGTTGCCATCACAGGGTCATGCCAGGGAGATGTTTCATCCCTGTCTCACTCCCTTACCCAACTACTGTCCGCCTCTGATAGCTGAGTGGTCAGCGTGACAGCATGTCGTGCCTAATGGCCCGGGTTCGATTCCTGGCTGGGTCGGAGATTTTCTCCACTCAGGGACTGGTTGTTGTGTTGTCCTTATCATCATCATTTCATCTCCATCAACACACAAGTCGCCGAAGTGGCATCAACTCGATCGACTTGCACCAGGCGAACGGTCTACCCGACGGGAGGCCCTAGCCACACGGCATTTACATTTTTTTTACTCAACTACTGCTTCTGTTTCATGTCCTTTGACTGTTAGAACTGCAGTATGGTTTCTGTACAAGTTGTGGATACCCTGTAATTTGTCTCTTCTACCTTCCAACAGTGTATTCCAGTTGGCACTGCCAAATGCTGTCCTTAAATTGACAAATGCTTGTAGGTCTGCCTTTCTTCAGTCTATCTTACAAGTAAACACAGTAATACCTACTGTATGCCAATATTTTTGTGGAATTCAGATTAAACTCATGGTTCAGTTATATTCACATCTGGCAGCACTAAGAATTCACATCTGGCAGTACTAAGAATTATTATATTCTCCTTAAAGTCTGAGATTTTTCTACGTATCTCATGTATCTTGTTTACCAGGTGGAATAATTCTGCTATGGCTGACTCTCCCAAGGATCTCACTAATTCTTGATGACTTGTAACCAACCCCATGGGTCTTGTTTCAACTTAGGTCTTTCAGTGCTTTGTCAAACACTTCTCACAGTATATATCTCCTATCTTATCCTATCTTCATCTACTTCTTCTTCCCTTATTATAATGTTATCTTCAAGTTAATTTCCCTTGTACAGCCCTTCTACATATTTCTTCAGTCTTTTGCCTTTCAGCTTTCAGTGTAGGCTCACCATCTTCACTCTTTACGTTCATAAAGGGTCTTCTCTTTTCTCCAGAGATCTCCCTAATTTTCTTGTAGGTAGTGTCTATTATTCTCATAGTCATGCAAGAAGCTACAGTCTTTGTTTACTTCAATTTATCCAGATCCCAGTTCCTTAATTTCTGACCTTTCTGAAGTTTTTTCTTTTTTTTTTTTCAGTTTTGATCTGCAGATCATAACCAATAAATTACTGTCAGAGTCCATATTCGCCGCTCAAAATGTTTTGCAGTTTAAAGTCTGGCTCCTAAATCTCTTGTCTTATCGTTATGTAATCTGTATTAAACCTTATGATATCTGCAGCTCTTCTGAGTATATAACCATATTTCATGATTTTTATATCTATTACCAATGATTAAATTGTGTTCTGTACAGAATTTTTCCAGGCAGTTTTCCCATTGATTCCTCTCCGCCATTCCATGTTCCCATCCTATTTTCCCATCATATTGTTGGCATAGTATTGAATTCCAGTTCCCAGTAACAATTAAATTTTCATCTGTTTTAACTATCTGAATAATTTCATTTATCATATATTCTTTCAGTCTCTCCATCTGCAGAGCTAATTGGCATATAAACATGTATTACTGTGATGGGTGTTGGTGTTGTGTCTATCTTGGCTACAATAATGTGTTCACTGTGTTGTTGATAGTAGCTAATTCACATACCTACTCTCTTATCCATTACTAGTGACTTGGCTTGGATTCACATGGTAGCATTAAGTACCTATGCCAATGACTACTGGTGTAGCATATTTTGTTTAGGGGCTATGAAAAAAAATCAGAGAACAATGTTAAGTAGGTAAATATCATCACTTTGATGTATATTATGTGATGTAACCAGTACTCACCAGGAAAGTTGTCTGGAGGCATGAATGTTTTGTTTTCCATGTTGAATGACATTTGAAGTGAGACTATATGAGAGCGATGATGAAAAGGAAAGTTCCTACTCACCATATAGTGGAGATGTTGAGTCGCAGATAAGCACAACAAGATGGTCACAAGTAAGCTTTCAGCCAGCAAGGTCTTCTTCAAAAATAGACGAGACACACACACACACACACACACACACACACACACACGCACACGCACAAATACAATTCACATAACCATGACTGCAGTCTTGGGCAACTGACACCTCACTGCAAGCAGCAGCACCAGTGCATGATGGAAGTCACAACTGGGTGGGGGCGCGGAGCAGGCTGGGGCAGGGAGGGGAGGGATAGTAGGGTAAAAGCGGGGGACGGTGAAGTGCTGCTGGGGAGTGCGCAGGGACGAGGTGGAGAGAGGGTAGGGCAGCTATGTGCAATGGGAAGTTAGGCAGAGGGCAGGGGAGAGGTGGAGGTAGGGGATAATGGAAAAGGAGAGAAGTGAAAAGACTGGGTGTTATGGTGGAATGAGGGCTGTAGTGCCGGAATGGGAACAGGGAAGGGGCTGGAAGGGGGAGGACAATGACTAATGAAGGTTGAGACCAGGAGGGTTACAGGAACATAGGATATGTTGCAGGGAAAGTTCCCACCTGCACAATTTAGAAAAGCTGGTGTTGGTGGAAAGAATCCATATGGCACAGGCTTTGAAGCAGTCATTGAAATGAAAGATGTCGTGTTGGGCAGCGTGCTCAGCAACAGGGTGGTCCACTTGTTTCTTAGCCACAGTTTGTTGGTGGCCATTCATGCAGACAGGCATGCCCACATAGAATGCAGCACAGTGGTTGCAGCTTAGCTTGTAGATCACATCACTGGTTTCACAGGTAGCCTTGCCTGTGATGGAATAGGTGATGTTTGTGACCTGACTGAAGTAGGTGGTGGTGGGAGCATGCATGGAACAGACCTCACATCTAGGTCTGTTACAGGGAGATGAGCCATGCATGAGGCAAGGAGTTGGGAGCAGGGGTTGTGTAGTGATGGACGAGTACATTGTATAGGTTCAGTGGGTGGTGGAATACCACTGTGGGAGGAGTGGAAAGGATAGTGGGCAGGACATTTCTCATTTTAGAGCACGTCGAGAGGTAGTCAAAACCCTGGCAGAGAATGTAATTCAGTGGCATCAGTGGTACCGAGGTATGGGTGAATGCTCCTATGTGGCTAGGCAGTGGGGCTTTGGGAAGTGATAGGAGACTGGAAAGATAAGGATCGGGAGATTTGTTTTTGTGCATGGTTGAGAGGATAATTACAGTTGTGGAGGCTTCAGTGAGACCCTCAGTATATCTCGAGAGGGACCGCTCATCACTGCAGATGCAGTGACCACAGGTGGCTAGGATGTATGAAAGGGACTTCTTGGTATGGAATGGGTGGCAGCTGTTGAAGTCGTAATGTTGTTTGTGATTAGTAGATCTGATATGGGCAGAGGTACTGATGCAGCCATCTCTGAGGTGGAGGTCAACATCTAAGGGTGGCTTGTTGGGTTGACTAGGGCCAGGTGATGCAAATGGGGGAGAAGCTGTTGAGGTGGATAGGATGACCTCACTTTTGATCCAGATCGCAAAGATGTCATCAAGGAATCTGACCCAGGTGAGGGGTTTAGGATTCTATGTGTTTAGTAAAGATTCCTCTAGATGGCCATGAATAGATTGGCATAGGATGGTGACATGCAGCTGCCCTCGAAAAGCTTTCCACCCTGCCCACTTCCTACTACTACATTAGAGTATCACTGTCCACCAACTCTACAACAAGCTCCAAACCTCCCCCACAGTCTCTCATAGCTGACAAACCCTATCTTGCAGACCTACTACATATACCCCAGCCTCCATAACTCCCTCCCATCACCACACAGAATCCAGAACCTAAACAGGCTTGAAGCACAGTCATGAACCTTTCCTCCAGAAGCGTTAACCTCACAGAAATATCAGTTCGTTCCAAAGGCCACACCTTTTGCCCCACTCCCAAACTCAGCCATCCAGAAATTGTGAAAGAGCTTCTCTCCTTCTCCCTGTCCCTATGGTGGAAAAAGTTTTTCGCCATCAATCCTACCAATCAGACTCAACCAAAGACCATTACTGAACCCTGCTGAACTCAGTTCACTCCTCCTCCAACTGTTATCCACCCCCACTGGCCTGTTAACTTTCCAGAAATTTTTAACCTCGAACTTTGTGTCACCATCATTCCCCAAATCTCTCAACATCCAAACTAACCTTACATCCGCAGAAAACACCACAGTCCACCATCTAAAAACTGATCCCAACCTTATAATCTTACCTGCAGAGAAAGGCTCCACCACTGTTGTTTTGAACCGTAAAGATTACCTGGCAGGAGGACTCTGACAGCTGACAGATACTTCCACTTACAAACCTTGCCAAAGTGACCCCATTCCAGAAATCCAGCAGGGTCTTCAGTCACTACTCAAATCCTTAGGCCCATCCCAGAACCTCTCCCTGGAGTCCATCTCTCTACTCAGCCATACCACTTTCCATGTTCCTACCTTCTACATGCATCCTTAAGTCCATAAACCTAACCTCCCAGGGCACCCCATTGTGACCGGTTACTGTGCCCCCACTGAGAGAATCTTTGCTCTTGTAGACCAACACTTTCAACGTATCACCCGGAACCTACCCCCCTATATAAAAGATACCAACCATTTCCTCCACTGACTCTCCACATTTCCTGTTGCTTTGCCATATGGTGCCTTGCTTGTCACTAGTGATGCCACCTTCCGTTACAGTAACATCCCTAATGCCTGTGGCCTTATTGATATGGAACACTACCTGCCTTTATGCTCAACATATTCCAAATGAATAACCTCCTTCTTAGTCACTATGACCATTTATATTATTATATCCTCACCCACAATTACTTCTCCTTTGAAGACATTACCTACAAACAAATCTGGGGTACGACTATGGGCACTCGCATGGCACCATCCTATGCCAACCTATACATGGGCCATCCAGAATCCTAAACCCCTCACCTGACTCAGATTAATTGATGACATCTTTGCGATCTCGATCAAGGGTGATACCCTCAACAGCTTTTCCCCCACTAGCTTCACCTTGTCCTACTCAACCCAACAGGCGACTGTCCCAGATTTTGACCTCAACCTCAAAGATGGCTACATCATTACCTCTATCCTTATCAAACCTATTAACCACCAGCAATACCTCCACTTCAACAGCTGCCATCCTTTCCATACCAAGAAGTCCCTTCCCTGTAGCCTAGCCACCTATAGTCATCGCATCTGCAGTGATGAGTGGTCCCCTCGAAATATAAGGAGTATCTCACTGAAGCCCTCTCAGACTGTAATTATGCTCCTCCCAAAATCTTACTGTCCAGTCATATAGGAGCATTCCCCTCGTAACCCATGACTGGAGCAACTGAATTACATTCTCCACCAGGGTTTTGACTACCTCTCATCGTGCCCTGAAATGAGAAATATACTGCCTACTATCCTTACCACCATCCAACAGTGGTATTTCTCTGTCCATTGAATCTACACAATGTACTCATCCATCCCTTCAGAACCCCTGCTCCCAAATCCTCACCTCATGCCTCATATTGTTGTAGTGGACCTAGATAGAAGATCTGTCCATACATGCTCCTACCACCACCTATTTCAGTCCGGTCACGAACAGCCTGTCAAAGGCAGGATTATCTGTGAAACAATCATGCGCCTACAAGCTAAGCTGCAACAACTGTGCTGCATTCTGTGTGGGCTTGACAACCAAGCTGTCTGTCCGCATGAATGGTCAACAACATACTGTGGCCAAGAAATAAGTGGACCATTCTGTTACTGTGCACGTTGCCGAAAATGACATCTTCCATTTCAGTGTCTGCTTCGAAGCCTGTGCCACATGGATCCTTCCCACCAACACCAGCTTTTTTGAATTGTGCAGGTGGGAACTTTGCCTGCAATGTATCCTACATTCCCATAATCCTTCTGGTCTCAACCTTCATTTGTCATTGCCCTACCCCTTCCATCCCCTTCCTTGTTCTCATTCCAGCACTACACAGGCCTCATTCCACCATTGCACCCAGTGTTTTTTACTTCTCTCCTTTTCCGCTACACCCCACCCCCCACCCCCATCCCCCACCTCTACCCCACAACCTCTCCCCTGATCTCTGTCTAACCTTCCAACTGCACATAGCTACCGTGCTCTCTCTCCACCTCAACCCTGCATGCTCTCCAACAGCACTTCACTGTCCCACACCCCTGCCCTACTATCCCTCCCCCTCCCTGCCGCAGACAGCACTTCACTGTCCTACACCCCTACCCTACTATCCCTCCCCCTCCCTGCCTCAGGTTCCTCCTTATGCCCACCCATTTGCCACTCCCATAATGCACTGGTGCTTCTGCTCGCAGAATGGATTCAGTTGCCAGAGACTCCAGTCGTGTGTGCGTGTGTGTGTGTGTGTGTGTGTGTGTGTGTGTGTGTGTGTGTGTCGGTTGTCTATTTTTGATGAAGGGCTTGCTGGCCGTAGGCTTATTTGTGAGTCTTTTTGTTGTGCCTATCTACAACACAACATCTTTGCTATATGGTGAGTAGCAACTTTCCTTTTCATAAAAAAATAAGAAAAAATACATGATCTGCATGGTTAATATCTCTTACAGCACTCTTTCAAAGGAAGTATGGTACTGTGATGCACTAGAGAGACACATTGCTGCAATTCTTTGTCGTAGACTCTTTATGGCAGACTGCTTTTCCATGCCACACAAAGAATCATGTCCAGATCTAGATTTGACTCAGTGAAAGCAGGAGGCTGAAAGAGCCATCTGCTTTACTGCTGACAGAATGTGCCACATGTAAGCAATGCAAAACTGTTGAAGTACTTTTTGAAAATATTTTACTTGAAGCTTAAAAAACAAAACATTTAAAAAACAAAACACCACCGATTTCGGATTCACATGATTTTTTGCTATGCAATTTTTCAGAAATGGAAAATGTCAGTTAAAAATACGAGAGATTTTTTTTTTTTTTTTTTTTTTTTTTTTCAACCTCCAATTGTCCATCTAAGCAAGTAAGAGGTAGGGAGGGGCCGGACCTGCACGTAATGCGATTGCGCAGCTCCTCCACCACAACCTCTGCCGTTTTCAGCTGCAGTGTGTCAGTTGTAGCCGAGCTACGTCCGTGTAAACATGGCCGCTATGCTCGATGCTCCCGCCAAATGTGAGTTACGATGTGTAATCCGTTTTCTGAAAGCAGAAGGATGTAGTGCTGCGGAAATCCATCACAGAATGAGCAACGTGTATGGTAACAACGTTATGAGTGATGGTAGTGTTTGGGAGTGGTGTCGAAAATTTAAAGGACGAACAGACGTCCATGATGAAGGTGGACAAGGTTGCAAGTCTGTCGCCACTGTAGGCCTCGTTGAGCGTGTTTATCAGGCGGTGAGATGCAAACGAAGGTTTACAATTAGCGAACTGTCTGATGAATTTCCAGACATTTCAAGGTCTGCTTTGTACACAATTGTGACTCAAGACCTAGGCTATCGGAAATTGTGTACACGTTGGATCCCAAAAAAGCTGAGTACTGACCACAAAACGCAAAGGATGGCGTCAGCAGTATCGTTTCTCACTCGTTATGCCAATGAGGGAAGCGTTTTTTTGAAGTCGATTGTTACTGGCGATGAAACGTCGGTCCTCTATGACAATCCTTAAACAAAGGAACAATCAGAGCAGTGGATGCACACAGCTTCCCCAAGCAAGCCAAAAAAGTTTAAACATTCACTGACAAAAAGAAAAACAATGGCCACTGTGTTTTTGGACCATAAAGGAGTGCTGCTGGTGGACTTTATGAAGCAAGCTACGACAATAACCAAGGAAGTTTATTGTGAAACTTTACGTTGTCTCCGCAGAGCCATTCAAAACAAACGCAGAGGAATGCTTTCGTCTGGTGTTGTTTTGATCCATGACAACACCCGACCACACAGTGCCACATGACAAAAGACCTCCTCAAAAAGTTTAAATGAGAAGTTTTTGAACATCCACTGTACAGTCCGGACCTAGCACCAAGTGATTATCACCTGTTCTGAGCATTGAAGTCATGGTTAGGTGGGCAGTGCTTCACTACTAACGAAGAACTTCAGGACGCCATCAGGACTTACCTGTCCTCACTGGCGGCAACATTCTTCGAGGAAGGCATCGAAAAGCTTGTGTCACGGTATGACAAGTGCCTCAATCGTTTTGGCGATTATGTAGAAAAATAAGTTAAGACTTCACTGTACTTTTGGTAATAAAATTATTATTTTCTGTACATTTTTCTTTTATTTACAGCCAATCGGAGGTTGGGGGGGGGAGGGGGGGGGGGGGGAAACAGCCCTCATATTTCATTATTTCAAATTGTAATTCGCACATAATAGCCTGATGATGAGGTGATTACCTTTTTGTTGTACATCATAGATATTACAATACTTCAAATTTGAGAAACTTACTGCCCTATTGTTTGAAGTATTTGTAGTGAACTAAGACTGCAGATTGCAACTAGTAATCTAAGGGAAGTGAAATTGATAGTTGAAATTGTTGTCATATTTCTAAATGCATCTTTCAACCATCAGTACAAGTACCCCTGCCACCTTTAGAATTTGAAAGAGAGTATTCCAGTCAACATTGTCAAAAGCTTTCTTTAAGTCTACAAATGCTAGAAACGTAAGTTTGCCTTTCCTTAATCTTTCTTCTAAGATAAGTCGTAGGGTCAGTATTGCCTCACGTGTTCCAACATTCTACGGAATCCAAGCTGGTCTTCCCCGAGGTCAGCTTCTACCAGTTTTTCCATTCGTCTGTAAAGAATTCATGTTAGTATTTTGCAGCTGTGACTTATTAAACTGATAGTTCGGTAATATTCACATCTGTCAACACCTGCTCTCTTTGGGATTGGAATTACTATATTCTTCTTGAAGTCTGAGGGAATTTCACCTGTCTCATACATCTTGCTCACCAGATGGTAGAGTTTTGTCAGGACTGGCTCTCCCAAGGCTGCCTGTAGTTCTAATGGAATGTTGTCTACTCCCGGGGCCTTGTTTCGACTTAGGTCTTTCAGTGCTCTGTCAAACTCTTCACGCAGTATCATATCTCCCGTTTCATCTTCATCTACCTCTTCTTCCATTTCCATAATATTGTCCTCAAGAACATCGCCCCTGTATAGATCATCTATATGCTCCTTCCACCTTTCTGCTTTCCCTTCTTTGCTTAGAACTGGGTTTCCATCTGACCTCTTGATATTCATGCAAGTGGTTCTCTTTTCTCCAAAGGTCTCTTTAATTTTGCTGTAGGCAGTATCTATCTTACCCCTCATGACATAAGCCTCTACATCCTTACATTTGTCCTCTAGCCATCCCTGCTTAGCCATTTTGCACTTCCTGTCGATCTCATTTTTGAGACGTTTGTATTCCTTTTTGCCTGGTTCACTTGGTGCATTTTTGTATTTTTTCCTTTCATCAATTAAATTCAGTATCTCTTCTGTTACCCAAGTATTTCTACTAGCCCTCGTCTTTTTACCTACTTGATCCTCTGCTGCCTTCACTATTTCATTCCTCAAAGCTACCCATTTTTCTTCTACTGTATTTCTTTCCCCCATTCCTATCAATTGTTCCCTTATGCTCTCCCTGAAACTCTGTACAACCTCTGCTTCTTTCAGTTCATCCAGGTCCCATCTCCTTAACTTCCCACCTTTTTGCAGTTTCTTCAGTTTTAATCTACAGTTCATAATCGATAGATTGTGGTCAGAGTCCACATCTGCCCCTGGAAATGTCTTACAATTTAAAATCTGGTTCCTAAATCTCTGTCTTACTATTATATAATCTATCTGAAACCTTTTAGTATCTCCAGGGTTCTTCGATGTATACAACCTTCTTTTATGATTCTTGAACCAAGTGTTAGCCATGATTAAGTTATGTTCTGTGCAACATTCTACGAGGCGGCTTCCTCTTTCATTAGCCCCAATTCATATTCACCTACTACGTTTCCTTCTCTTCCTTTTCCTACTGTTGAATTCCAGTCACCCATGACTATTAAATTTTCATCTCCCTTCACTACCTGAATAATTTCTTTTATCCTATCATACATTTCATCAACTTCTTCAGCATCTGCGGAGCTATTTGGAATATAAACTTGTACTTCTGTAGTAGGCGTGGGCTTCGTGTCTATCTTGGCCACAATAATGTGTTCACTATGCTGTTTGTAGTTGCTTACCCACACTCCTATTTTTTTATTCATTATTAAACCTACTCCTGCATTACCCCTATTTGATTTTGTATTTATAACCCTGTATTCACCTGACCAAAAGTCTTGTTCCTGCTGCCACCGAACTTCACTAATTCCCGCTATATCTAACTTTAACCTATCCATTTCCCTTTTTAAATTTTCTAACCTAACTGCCCAATTAAGGGATCTGACATTCCACACTCCGATCCGTAGAACGCTAGTTTTCTTTCTCCTGATAACGATGTCCTCTTGAGTAGTCTCCGCCCGGAGATTCGAATGGAGGACTATTTTACTTCCGGAATATTTTACCCAAGAGGACGGCATGATCATTTAATCATACAGTAGAGCTGCATACCCACGGGTAAAATTATGGCTGTAGTTTCCCTTTGCTGTCAGCCGTTCGCAGTACCAAAACAGCAAGGCCGTTTTGGTTAGTGTTACAGGGCCAGGTCAGTCAATCATCCAGACTGTTGGCCCTGCAACTACTGAAAAGGCTGCTGCCCGTCTTAAGGAACCACACGTTTGTCTGGCCTCTCAACAGATACCCCTCCGTTGTGGTTGCAGCTACGGTACGGCTATCTGTATCGTTGAGACACGCAAGCCTCCCCACCAACGGTCCATGGTTCATAGGGGGGCTAAAAGGCATAGGTGAAAAAAAGTGACCCAGCTGGGGTTGGAGCTCACAATCTTATGATTTCCAGCCCCATGCTCTAAATTCGCATATGGAGAGATTAGAGCCATTCCTGCATTATGCTTTGGATAAATCATGAAACAGGTAATTTATTTCAGAAATGCTAAATTTGTGTGTACATACTACTGTAATACTAATTTAATGACTATAAAACAATATTGTTTAGACTTTGTACAATACTGTACTTACATACAGTCTCAGTTCTTGAATGTTTCAATCACAGCCAGTTATTAGGCTGTCTTCAATCATTTTCATGCAACCAAGTCATGTATCCACTTGATGGTGGTCACCTACGTATGATCATACTCAGATTGCCACTCCATGTTAGCGCAGCGTCAAGACATGCAAGCGCCTCACCAGCTGATAGTCCTTCATGTGATTTAGTGACAATGTCGTCCTCTTGGCCATCAGTTTTGTCTCTTACACTTTGAATGATTTCATCATCACTGAGAATCTGGAATCCAGGATCGAAAGAATCACAAGCCAGCCAGTCGCCTAAATCCTTTTCACTGCAGATAGAATGGCCAGGAATTTTCAAAAGGCTCTTTTTCTTCCTTTTCACTCTTCATCTCTCATCTTCTTTCTTCTGTACCTCATCTCTGAGATGCAGACAGGCACAATGAAAAACTGTTACACATTAGCTTTCAGCCATAACCTTCTTCAGCAAAGAAAACACACACACATTTACGCAAGCAAGCACACCTCATGCACACGACTGCTATCACCGGAAGCTCTGACCGGGATGCATTGCCATTCCAGTCAGAGCTGCTGATTGAAGCAGTCATATGTGCATGAGGTGTGCTTGCGTGTGTGAATGTCTGTGTGTGTGTGTGTGTGTGTGTGTGTGTGTGTGTAACAGACTTTTTATTGTGTCTATCTGCAACTCTGCGGGTTATCTTTATGGTAAGTAGCAGTCTATCCTTTTCCTAATATTTTTGACATCCCAGAGCTGGAGTTTCCATTGTTTGATTGTACCTCATCATGTAAAAATGTCTTTCAGTTTATTCCAAGCTCTTTTTAATGTGGTTGTTTTCACCAAATTCCAGGCTTCCACCACTGCCTAGAGCAAGCAGTCTTTCATGTTTAATTTTTGATCATGAGCCACAATGCCTCTTTGTTTCCATCTTCTGTTGAAAGCTTCCTTAACAGTAGTCTTCTGGAATATTGCTACATAATTTCAGTATCGAGAAGACTTTTTTTAATTGCAGATTGAAAATTCAATATTATCATTTGTAAAACAAATCCAAAATCATCCAGGATCCTGGCTGATTTCTGTAACAACATTTTTGGAAAACGTGGAAGGGGTGTATTGTAGTGTCCCTTAAAGTTAGCACAGTAACTCGTTCTGTACTAACCTATAGCCAGGAGCACTATTTGCTATTTTAAAGGCTGCGATTGTCTCTGGCAAAGCTTTCAAAATAAGGCCTGTTTCATCTGTGTTGTATAAAAATTCAGGGTCATAAGATTCTGCTTCAATTTTTGATTTTCCAATAAACTTTTCTGCTGCTTTTTGGTCTGCTGATAGCTTTTGACCACTTAACTCCACCTCACAAATACTGTACCTTGCCAAGAAATTCCATAGCCAACCATTGGTCACTTTCAATGAAGTCAAACTATCGATTTTCTCAGCTAAAAGTTTTCCTTTTTTGCAGACAATCAGGTCTGAAAAATGGTTTCCAAATGCTCACTACTGCAAAAGCACTTGAATGTGGCATCTTGAAGCTCTTTGTTTTCTGCTGTTTTTATCATTTTTTCTCAACAAATTCACACCTTCATTCTCAAGGACAGTCACAAGGTTTAAAAATGAGGGCTTGTTTTCCTTTATATCTGAAATTGTTGATGTTCCCATGCTAAACATGTCAGCTAACTACTTACCACTCATGTCTTTAAGCATTCAAGGACTTCTATTTTTTCCGCCAATAATAAGACAGTGTTTTTTCTTTTAGAAGACATGTGCTACACAGTAAATTAAAAGAAAAGCACAAAATGAAACAAAAGACTGTTAACATGGAATGTATAGCAACAAATTAGTATGTACGTTAAGGTCACCACACAGACTGATGTAGGTCGCACTGAAGACAGGCACCACAATCATGGAAATATACACTACTGGCCATTAAAATTGCTACACCAAGAAGAAATGCAGATGATAAACGGGTATTCATTGGACAAATATATTATACTAGAACTGACATGTGATTACATTTTCACATAATTTGGGTGCATAGATCCTGAGAAATCAGTACCCAGAACAGCCACCTCTGGCCGTAATAATGGCCTTGATGCGCCTGGGCATTGAGTCAAACAGAGCGTGGATGATATGTACAGGTACAGCTGCCCTTGCAGCTTCAACATGATACCACAGTTCATCAAGAGTAGTGACTGGCGTATTGTGACAAGCCATTTGCTCGGCCACCATTGACCAGATGTTTTAAATTGGTGAGAGATCTGGAGAATGTGTTGGCCAGGGCAGCAGTCGAACATTTTCTGTATCCAGAAAGGCCTGTACAGGACCTGCAACATGCGGTCATGCATTATCCTGCTGAAATGTAGGGTTTCGCAAGGATTGAATGAAGTGTAGAGCCACGGGTTGTAACACATCTGAAATGTAACGTCCACTGTTCAAAGTGCCGTCAATGCGAACAAGAGGTGACCGAGATGTGTAACCAATGGCACCCCATACCATCACGCCAAGTGATACGCCAGTATGGCAATGACGAATACACGCTTCCAATGTGCGTTCACCACCATGTCGCCAAACACGGATGTGACCATTGTGATGCTGTAAACAGAGCCTGGATTCATCCAAAAAAATGATGTTTTGCCATTCGTGGACCCAGGTTCGTCATTGAGTACACCATCGCAGTTGCTCCTGTCTGTGATGCAGCGTCAAGGGTGACCGCAGCCGTGGTCTCCGAGCTGATAGTCCATGCTGCTGCAAACGTCATCAAACTTTTGGTGAAGATGGTTGTTGTCTTGCAAATGTCACCATCTGTTGACTCAGGGATCGAGACGTGGCTGCACGATCCGTTACAGCCATGCAGATAAGATGGCTGTCATCTCGACTGCTAGTGATATGAGGCCGTTGGGATCCAGCAAAGCGTTCCTTATTACCCTCCTGAAGCCACCGATTCCATATTCTGCTAACAGTCATTGGATCTCGACCAACGCAAGCAGCAATGTCACGATACGATAAACCTCAATTGTGATAGGCTACAATCTGACCTTTATCAAAGTTGGAAACGAGATGGTACGCATTTCTCCTCCTTACATGAGGCATCACAACAACGTTTCACCAGTCAATGCCAGTCAACTGGTGTTTGTGTATGAGAAATCGGTTGGAAATGTTCCTCGTGTCAGCACGTTGTAGGTGTCGTCACCGGTGCCATCGTTGTGTGAATGCTGTGAAAAGCTAATCATTTGCATATCACAGTATCTTCTTCATGTCGGTTAAATTTCACATCTGTAGCACATCATCTTCATGGTGTAGCATTTTTAATGGCCAGTAGTGTATGTATTGCATCTACAACAGTGCATGTACTGTATTGTTCACTGGAAGATTTCGTCTTTTAATATATTTGCAGTGTGCTGTATGCTGTTATGACCATCAGACAATAACAACAATTTTAGTTACACAGCACAAATTTATTTTTTCTCAGTGCGACTTGGTTAATGCCAGTAATAATTGAACCGACAATGAATTCAGTCACTTGTGCAGGAACTGAAACTTTTGTAAGTGTAAGTTGGCAAGCTTATGAAGGGTGTTAGTCATTCTTTCAATTAATATTTATGTAAACATAACAAATAAGATCTTAATTTTGATGGCATGTCTGCCCAAAGAAAGTACTTTTCAAGAACAGCATTCTGCGATCTGATTTTTACTTTTTGAAAAAATACAACTGTCAAAAATATTCGCTCAGGTGAACAAACAATATGCCAGTTGAATTTTACAGTCCAGGTGAGTTTTGAACTCATGACCCTCCATGCAACAGTAAAGTATCATAACCACTACACCACGGTGCTACTCATAGTAGCATGAACCATGCTAGTTTTTAAGTGCAGGTGCAAAAGTTTAAAACTGGATGCTAAAGGGTAATCACTGACAAACCTTGCTTGCGGGTGTACAGTTGCAGTATTTATCTCGACATTACAAGCTTGCGTTGATTCACTTATCCAGGAATGCTAATGACTTACTGTTGAACAAATTACTGACAAGGGAACATTGCCGAGTGTCAATAAATGATCTTGAAGAAACATGGCGGGTGTGTAGAGGGGGCAAAATAATGCAGTATGTGTTTTTTTTGTTTGTGAACACGTTCACTTTTAAGGGGTAAAAAACACTGGAAGCTTTAATTTGGTATATTAGATTTGGAGGGAATATCTTTGAAATGATGTTTTACAAAAAGTGTTTCTCATATAAAAGTTGACTTGTAATTAATGTTCATGAAGAAAACTGTATAATCAAATTTTGTAATAATTTGAAATTTTTCAACATACCCCACCACCATTAATTAATTTTGAAGAAAACTTTTTTTACTACACACATTAAAGAAGCGACCAAGCTACGTATATCCACGTGTAATGAAGCTGCTTTCTGAAATACCATTTTTGGAGAGTAAGATGTGCACAATATGCTATCAGAGTATTTTAAGCGTACCTAATTAAAATATGTAAACATTCGTTATTAGCCTAGTTATTTATTTCACTTATACACTCCTGGAAATGGAAAAAAGAACACATTGACACCGGTGTCTCAGACCCACCATACTTGCTCCGGAGACTGCGAGAGGGCTGTACAAGCAATGATCACACGCACGGCACAGCGGACACACCAGGAACCGCGGTGTTGGCCGTCGAATGGCGCTAGCTGCGCAGCATTTGTGCACCGCTGCCGTCAGTGTCAGCCAGTTTGCCGTGGCATACTGAGCTCCATCGCAGTCTTCAACACTGGTAGCATGCCGCGACAGCGTGGACGTGAACCGTATGTGCAGTTGACGGACTTTGAGCGAGGGCGTATAGTGGGCATGCGGGAGGCCGGGTGGACGTACCGCCGAATTGCTCAACACGTGGGGCGTGAGGTCTCCACAGTACATCGATGTTGTCGCCGGTGGTCGGCGGAAGGTGCACGTGCCCGTCGACCTGGGACCGGACAGCAGCGACGCACGGATGCACGTCAAGACCGTAGGATCCTACGCAGTGCCGTAGGGGACCGCACCGCCACTTCCCAGCAAATTAGGGACACTGTTGCTCCTGGGGTATCGGCGAGGACCATTCGCAACCGTCTCCATGTAGCTGGGCTACGGTCCCGCACACCGTTAGGCTGTCTTCCGCTCACGCCCCAACATCGTGCAGCCCGCCTCCAGTGGTGTCGCGACAGGCGTGAATGGAGGGACGAATGGAGACGTGTCGTCTTCAGCGATGAGAGTCGCTTCTGCCTTGGTGCCAATGATGGTCATATGCGTGTTTGGCGCCGTGCAGGTGAGCGCCACAATCAGGACTGCATACGACCGAGGCACACAGGGCCAACACACGGCATCATGGTGTGGGGAGCGATCTCCTACACTGGCCGTACACCACTGGTGATCGTCGAGGGGACACTGAATAGTGCACGGTACATCCAAACCGTCATCGAACCCATCGTTCTACCATTCCTAGACCGGCAAGGGAGCTTGCTGTTCCAACAGGACAATGCACGTCCGCATGTATCCCGTGCCACCCAACGTGCTCTAGAAGGTGTAAGTCAACTACCCTGGCCAGCAAGATCTCCGGATCTGTCCCCTATTGAGCATGTTTGGGACTGGATGAAGCGTCGTCTCACGCGGTCTGCACGTCCAGCACGAACGCTGGTCCAACTGAGGCGCCAGGTGGAAATGGCATGGCAAGCCGTTCCACAGGACTACATCCAGCATCTCTACGATCGTCTCCATGGGAGAATAGCAGCCTGCATTGCTGCGAAAGGTGGATATACACTGTACTAGTGCCGACATTGTGCATGCTCTGTTGCCTGTGTCTATGTGCCTGTGGTTCTGTCAGTGTGATCATGTGATGTATCTGACCCCAGGAATGTGTCAATAAAGTTTCCCCTTCCTGGGACAATGAATTCACGGTGTTCTTATTTCAATTTCCAGGAGTGTATTTGTTTTATGTTTTAAATTGTTGTTTTACCTCCTACATTCATTTTTATTTTTTAGTTTACCATTTCACATGTGGGTATTTTGTTAATTGAATGTAGTAAGTAACTCATTATTACAACACAAAATTATTACAATAACAATAATCTGTAAATGAATGCATAAAATTTTTTACTTACACCTTGCACATAAAATGAGTGAAGTTTCTTCACATAATATACACAACAGATAACACAATATAAAACAAAATTCAGCAGGATTTCAAATTGTTATGGATGATCCTGTAAATATCCTTGTTTGTATCAGGCATATTTCGGTACATTGGTAAGCCTCGGTGGAGAGAATTGATTATGTACTGGAGACTGCAGTTTGATTATGTTGTTTCTCAAGTGGAGATTGACATCATAATCATATCAGAGGACCGGTAAAAAAGTGGTTTGAGTCTTATCTGGAAAAGAGGATGCAGGTGGTTGAAATTACAGCACCAAATATTAATCAAAAAATTAAACTAAGATCAGATCCAAGGGAGGTCACAGTAGGAGTACCCCAAGGAAGTGTATTAGGCCCTTGCTGTTCCTTGTTTATATTAATGATATTCGGGTGTCAGAGAGAAAAGCTATAATCATGTTATTTGCTGATGATACTAGTTTAATAGTTAGTGATATGAAGCAGTCATTGCACAGTACTGTGGACCATGTCCTACAAGATATACAAAAATGGTTTAGTGCTAACAAGCTAACACTGAATGCAAAAAAACTAATTATGTGCAATATGGAAAAATAAGTGAACATGACAACCTAAACCCCACCATGAAGGGCAAACAACTTGGAAGAGTACAGTGTTCAAAATTCCTGGGTATGCACATTGATGAGAAGATTAACTGGAAGGACCATGTGGTGAGCTTAGCACTAAAACTAAATTCAGCATGTTTTGTACTTAGAATAATTTCAAGAGTTTGTAGTAATGACTGTACCAGATTAGTATATTTTGGCTATTTTCAGTCCATTGCATCCTATGGGATAGTATTCTGAGGAAAAACAAATTGTTGTCTAAATGAGATTTTCAAATTACAAAAACGCACTATTCGGATAATGACCCAGAGCCCACCTCAAACGCATTGTAGGCCCCTTATTAAAGCATTGAAAATTTTAACAATTCCATCATTATACATTCTGAAATGTCTGTTGGTGATCAAAAGAAATCAGGACAAAATGAAAACCAATACAGACTACCATAATTACGATACACGGAAATGGAAAGATCTCCACATACAAGCTGTAACAAGGACCCGAAGTCAGAAACATGTATGTAATCAAGGCATCAAACTTTTTAATGCACTACCAAAACATATCAAAGAGCTGGAAAATGAGGATAAATTTAAAACTGTTATAAAGAACCACATGATTGGCAAATGTTATTACAGCATAAGTGAATATCTCTGTGCAACTGTATAAGAATATATGTTTCAGTTAATGTGACAAATGAAATTACATCAGTGAATATGTCTGTCAAGCACATAAGAAATTATGTTATAAAAACACTTATTAGTTGTATATTGTATTAAAGATAAGATAGATTCATATTAATTCAGCACAGATAACAATTTTGTAAAGATATTATATAGTTGTTAAAATGTATCCTGACAAATCCTATATCACAAATTTGATCATTGGGATGATAATAAATAAATAAATAAATAAATACATGCCATGGCTGTACCTTGAGCCATTTGAGGCCTTTAGGGTCACCAGTTATTTCTTGTCCTCAGGTACAATGCTCAGAACTGTTTTTTCCACTCACTGACCACCCACTGTTTCATAGTTTTAAAAGAAACTGATGGAGAGTTTGGACCAAAAATTTGAGAATCTTTTTTTTGAAACCCAAAATGTCTTTGTGTCAGCATTGATATCTGGTAAACAAATGTCTGACCAGGCAAAAGATATTTGAAAGATATTTTCTTTCCTAGTGAGAGAGAAATATCAGTATTATTCTTGCGGTGGTTAATGTCAAAGAACTGCTTCGAGCATCATATCTTAGGACAAGGAACTTATTCATCTGCTGATCCCAAAGGGATTGACAGCACAGGTAAAGTCGTGAGATGTATACGGCTTTTACAGCTTTCAGTGTTGCAAGAACTTTTTGAGGATATTTTTGAATGTAGTTCTGTTGAATGATTATGATTTCAATCTCCGGTTGAGAAACAGTATCATCAAGCTGCAGTCACAACTACATAACCAATTCTCTTTGCCAAGGCTTACCAATGTCTTGAAATATGCCTGATACAATTAAGGATATTTAGAGGTTCTCTGTCGTGTATACTGTGTGAAGAAATTATGTTAATTTTATGTCCATAGTGCAAGAAAATGTTAGTTTTTAAGCATTTATTTACAGGTTATCATTATCATAATGATTTCTTCTTGTAATTATGAGCTGCTTAATATTTTCAATTACCAATTACACATATGTGAAACGGTAAACAAAAAGACAAGAAGAAAAGAAAAATGAATGTAAAACATAAAATAACAATTTAAAACAAATATGAATAAAATAATAACTAGACTAAAAATGAATGTTTAGATATTTTAATTAGGCACACTCAAAATACTCTTGACAGCACATTGTGTACAGCTTATTTTCCGAAAGTGGTACTTCAGAAATCAGCTTTATTACCAGTGGGTGTATGAAACTTGAAAGCTTCCCCAATTTATGTTGTAAAACAGTTTTCATTTTTCAAAATTAGTTAATGGTGATGAGGTATTTTGCAAAATTTTAAATTAATACAAAATTTAGCTATACACTTTTCAAACATGTTACTTACATATCAACTTTTCTCCTCCCTTATTCCCGTTTGCACATACTAACCTAACTTAATTTAGCCACACTTGCTGTTCCCCCTTCTTCCTATGTATCCATTCACCGAAGTGCTACCCATGTTATAATCTTTTTATTTATTTTTATCTTTTATTTCATTGTGTTTTCACATTGATTTCAGTTTGCTTTCGCCTTTTACTATTGGCCTGCTCCCTGAGGTTTCATCGTATTTCCCCATACTTCATCGATTCTGTCCTTTTCGTGATTTTTCCCACATATTTACGCATATATTTGTGAATTTGTAGCACATATTTCTACACTGTTTATGTATTTTTAGACGTTTGTATCCTCCACCATGGACCCTTGCTCTTCCGTTTGTGCCAATAATTACAAGTTTCCTTAACCCTTACCACAATCCAGTTTCACATACTGTTCCTGCCATACCATCAAGTTATCCATCTCCTGCTGCAACTCCTCCTTTCACAATGACCTCCATCTGTTGAGATTCTGCCAGCCTTTAACTCTCACTAACATAATACTGAAAAACCATGTAAATCAGAGCAAAACATCTTTGCAATACCTCCTTTCCATCCATAAAATTTTCCTTCTGTGCAAGCCCAAATTCTTGGTTCTCACCTCACACACTGAAACTCTCGCCTTCCACTAACTAGGGCAGCATGCCCAATGCCATCTCAAATTCCTACTCCTACCTTGGACTACAACGGTCCACGACCTCTACAACAGCTTCCAAACTTCCCCCACATTCCCTTGTAGCTGACAAACCCTGTCTCGCAGCTCACTCTCAGAAACTCCCTCCCACCACCATACAGAATCCAGAATGTAAACAGACCTAAAACACAGTCTTGAACCTTTCCTCCAAAAGCCTTAGGCCCTTGGAAACACCTACTCTTTCCCCTCTGTTATTCCAGTGTACTTATATGGGAAACATTTTTTTATAAATCATCATTTCAAAAATATTTGAGGACAGAAATTCTTCTGGAAAACCTGAAATCCTCAGGGAATTACATTTTACATGGAAAAATCAGAGAAATCTCAGGGAATCTCAAGAATTTCACAAAATCTCAGGAAATTCTGTGTTCTGATGTAGCATTGAAATTGAATTTTATTGAGTTTTATACATCACAAATTTTGAAACACTGAATATCTCAAAATGTGTTAATCATGTGAATATTATTCTATTTAAATTATCAATGTTTTGCACTTAAACTACTGTTTACGGTTGTGTACAGCTCAGCCGATAGGAAAGAAAAGTCATTATTGTGGTATGCTGTCTCCACCTTCACCATCAATTTATATGGAGGTTCTTGACACTAGTCTTTCTCCTCACACCTGGAATTCTCAGGGAATTTTTTTTCCAAGTTTGATTAGACACCATATATTAACTTCAGATCTAATATACCAAATTACACTTCAGCTGTGTTTTACCTCTTAAAAGAGAGACTGAGCACAAACAAAAAATATGTGTTGCTGCCTCTACACACCTGCCAAGTTTCATTGATATTGTTTATTTACAGTTGGGCATGTTCCCTTGTGAGCTGACAAGTCATTTCAATAGTGAAGGTGATGCATTTTTGGACAGGATTTTAACCTGTGGTGAATCTTGGATACATTATTCTGAGTCAGAGTCCAAACATCAAAGCATGTCATGGAAGTTGCCTGTCCATAAGAAATTCAAAATGCCACCATTACTTGTAAAGATAATGTTCACCTTATTCTGGAGAGATCGTGGTTGTATTTTCTGCAGTTTTTCGAGGAGAAATGCACTAACAAGAGTCTGTGCTACCCAGATGTGATTGAGAACAAAGAAAAACACACGCTGAAGAGAAAATGTCTTGGCTGGCAGAGGAAAGGCGTGCTTTTTCTTCAAAACATCGCTTGCTCTCATATGACGCAACTGTTGCTAGAAACTATTGGCAAAGTGGGTAAGGATTATCATGTGTTTGGTACAATGAAAGAAGTTTTGCGTGGCATCAGGTTCACCAGCAATGAAGAGGCAAAGCATAAAGAATACTTCACTGAGGGGATAATAAGACTTGTAAGAAAATGGGATAAGTACGTAGAAGTTAATGGGAATCACACGGAAAAAAGCCAAAATATTGTATTTATTTAATAAACCATTCTTTCCGTAAATCAGCTTGTTTAATTATTGGATGACTCTTGTAATAAGTCTCTCAAGGATTGACAGTTCTGCTAACATGTAATTCATGTTTGTAATATGTTGATGTAAAAACCACTACAAAAATGCCAAAATAAAAAATTGAACAAAACTGTTATGTTATGTAAATGAAACTATTACATTTGATTTGGGGAGTACAAATCTGAAATTAGTTTTATCAAGTCAAATTACTTTGAAAGTTAATGATGTATTTTTGTACATTTTAATTAATTAAATATGTATTTTATACAGGGTCCAATCATTTTAATGTGGCCGACACCTATGATCAACATCAGTGTATTAGCGCGCAATAACCACCCACAGACGGCAGATGGCAGCACTAGCAGTGCAGGTTATATGAAGTATGTTGGGAAGGAGGGGAGGGGGAGACCATGGAGAATAGTGCATTCATTGTTGTAATGTGGAAATGGAAGGATGTATCTTATGTGCAAAAGGATATGATCATTGGCTTTCAGGTCAAGGATGGAAGAATTTCTCAAGTGGCTAAGTCTGTCAACTGTATGTGTGCCACCGTCGAAGTATACCATGCATGGCTTAAGGGTGGCATTCAAAAACAGCATGGAGGCAGCTGTGGTGCACCATGGACTATAAATGACGGGGGTGAATAAAAGATACAGAATGTGTATGAATGAATAGAAATCCAACTGTTGAGCAACTGACCACCCAGATGAACTGAGGGGCTACCAACAGTGTATGCTCAATGACAGTTATGTGAATTTTGCTGCATATGTGCCTATATGGCAAGCACCTGATTCATGCACCCATGCTGACTGCTGTTCATTGGGGATGAAGGCTGGAATTTACTCACCAGTATTGCAGCTGGATGTCCACTGAGTGGTGACAGGTGGCCTATTTCAGGTGAATCACATTTTATGCTCCATCGGACAGATAGCCATTGACATGTACAGTGTAAAGCATCTGTGAGCACTCTGGAACAATTGTTGGAAGAGTCCAGGCAAGAGAAGGGTGAAATTATAGACTCTGTAATGTTTTCTTGGCATTGCCACCGGGCTCGCACTGCCTGCTGCTAAGAAGGTGATTGTTTTTGCTGATATGACTTGCAATAACGACTGCGCGAAACGCCGCTATCTCGTTCGGGATGCTACAGCAGACACCCTCTCGAGCACCCCGAAGACTTCTTGAGCCCTCGGTTGTGAAGGGTTTCAGGCTGTCAAAAGAACTATGGTGCATGCATGCGCGGACGAGAGAAAGGCTGAGGCGTCTTCGAGTGTACAAGGATGGAGTGATAGTGTGCGCCGTTTCCGTAGTGTAGCGGTTATCACGTCTGCTTCACACACAGAAGGTCCCCGGTTCGAACCCGGGCGGGAACAGTATTTTCCCGCCTATGTCGCATACTAGTCCAGTGAGCCACGTCATGTGTGGATCTGCGGCATGTACCTCCGTTACGCAAGTGCCGCATTTATTGAATTTTTAAGTTACAATGGCAATCTTGTTACAAGTTCTCTGTGAAGCAAATATCACAGCAGTAGTTTCCGTGGTGTAGCGGTTATCACATCTTCCTTATGGAAGGCTGAATGGATCAACACAAGATTGCATCTATCCTTGGGGAAAATGTGTGCCCTTATATGCAGTTTGTTTTTCCTCTGCATGATGGCACCTACTAGGAGGAGAATGCAATATTTTATACAACATGCATTGTCCATGGGTGGTTCGAAGAGCACCAGGATGAGTCGACAATACTCCCCTGACTGCCAAACTCCTTAGACTTAAACCCAATCCAGAATCTGTGGGACCACCTTGATTGGACTGTGCAAGCCATTATCCTGAACTGAGAAACCACTGCAGATGGTTACAGTGCTGGAGTGTCTCCTCGACAACTGTTCAGTGAACATTACTGCATGTGGGACTCATCAGTAGGTGTCTGGTTTTTGCACCCATCCTGACTGCTGTTCATCAGCGACAAAGAGTGGAATTTGCTTGTCAATACCACAACTGGATGTACCCTGAGTGGTGACATGTGGCGTTTCCAGATGAATCATGTTTGCTGCTCCATCAGACAACTGGATGTTGACATGCACATTGTGAAACATGCAGAAGCAAACACCCTTCAACCAGGAGGGAATGTTATAGTTTGGGGTATGTTTTTGTGGCATTCCCTGGGTGATCTCTTCATTCCGCAAGGTGCAATGGTTCAACACAAGTATGCTTCAATCTGTGGGGACCCTGTCCCCCCATACATACAGTTTGTTTTTCCTCCACATGATTGTGACTACTGGCGGGAGAAAGCAGTGTCATACAGCTCACAGTGTATGTGTGTGGTCTCGAAGAGCACAACAATGAGCTTACTGTCCTCCCCTGTCCACCAAACCCCCGGATATAAACTCAATTGAAAGTCTGTGGAATTAGTTCAATCAGGCTGTTGGTGCCACAGATGGGTGGTGGGGATATGGAGGAGGCTGGGGTGGGGAGGGGGAGGGATAGCAGGGTAGGGGTGTGGGATGGTAAAGTGCTGCTTGTGGGAGCATCTAGGGATGAGGTGGGGAGAGAGTAGGGCAGCTAGGTGCAGTCTGGAGGTTAGATGCATGGTGGTGAAGGGGTGGGGGGTGTCCATGGAAAAGGAGATGAGTTAAAAGGCTATGGGTACATTGGTGGAATAGAGGGCTCTGTAGTGACAGAATGTAAACATGGAAGGGAATAGGTGGGTAAGGACAAAGACGAAGGTTGAGGCCAGTTGCGTTACGGGAACATAAGATATATTGTAGGGAGAGTCCCCATATGTGGAGCTCAGAAAAGCTGGTGTTGGTGGTAAGGATCCAGATGGCCCTGGTTGCAAAGCAGTCATTGAAGTGAAGAACGTCATGTTGGGCAGCATGCTCAGCAACTGAGTGGTCTACGAACAAACTGTGGCCAAGAAACAAGTGGACCACCCAGTTGCTGAGCATGTTATCCAACATGGCATTCTTCATTTCAGTGATGGCTTCACAGCTTGTGCCATCTGGATCCTTCCCACTAACACCAGCTTTTTTTAAATACGCAGATAGGAACTGCCCTACATTATATAT
This sequence comes from Schistocerca americana, assembly GCF_021461395.2. NCBI lineage: Eukaryota > Metazoa > Arthropoda > Insecta > Orthoptera > Acrididae > Schistocerca > Schistocerca americana. The sequence continues at coordinate 59,218,129 of NC_060119.1, forward strand.
TGCGTTCCTGTAACCCTCCTGGCCTCAACCTTCATTAGTCATTGTCCCTATCCTCCTATCCCTTCCCTGTTCCCATTCCAGCACTACACAGGCCTCTATTTGACGAATGCACCCACAGATTTTTTACCAGTCCCCTTCTCCACTGCCTGCCACAGACATTATCTGAATATGCCATTGAATTTACCTACAATATTATGTCATTGTACAACACATAGTTCAGGGGATATGATGTCATAAACATTAAGCACAAGTCCAGATGCTTTGTGGTATGGTCGTGGACACACAGCTATAAATAAATATCAGGGAAATGCCAGGTTTCTCTGCTAGTTCTTTTATAAAATTAATGGTCACAAACTTTGATCTCATATAAAACTAAGACACGAATAGAAAGAGAAATAAACACTTACATTGTCTTCACCTAACACCATCTATTTTACTGGACCTAAGCTCTTGAGAATGTATCAGTAACAATAATACTTTAAATAAAAATCGAATCAGCTATCACTTATTGTAAATAAATGAAACTATATAAACGAGTTACTACTCCTTTTTTTTATACCTTTAGTCAGTCAGTATGTATAATTCAGTGTAACTGCCTGGTCAAAGCCAAGAACACATTATATTGTTCTGAAATGCTCTGTGTGTAGAAGCAGAGCACTTTCTTACTTCCACAAAACCTTGTAGTTATCCATATGTATTATCAAAATGTATGTATGTGTGTATGTTTCACATCTCCTCCTAAACCACTGGACCAATTTCAACCAAACTTAATACACGTATCCGTTATTGTCATGCAGCAGTTGCTGTGGGGGTAAGGATCACCTACCTATCATAGTTCAGGAGCTATGATGTCATAAACACTGAGATGCATGAAAAGCTTCCTCATTATACATTATGTTTACATTTATTACTTCTGTGTTATTAACTCTATTTGCAATAAATTTCACAGACAGTATACACTTATGGCACTAAATGCATCATCGTGGTACCATACATAGTTCAGGAGGTATGAAATACAGATGCGTGAATAACTGCTGCATTGCGCGTCGTGACATTTAAATGTATTACTTCTTTGCTATTATCTGTGTTTGCAACACATTTTTCAGACTGCATCCACATATACCACTGAATATACCTGTATAATTATACAGTACCATGGTATGACACACAGATAGGGAGATATGAGGTTATAAACACTGACAGGTATGAAAATGCCATATCATGCAGGAAGTTTTATACAAGACACTGCTAAGTTGAGTCAACATAAGGAAGTCCCCAACACCTGGTAGTGCTTTTGACAGCTTGCAGCTGCAAAGTGCAAACAGCTGTAGGTGGAAACAACAGCCATCTGTAGATCCATGAAGAGATGTTGCCATAGAGACGTTTACAAAATTGGGTTTTAGAAACGTGAAGAAGCATACAGAACCTGTACACCAGGTCACTTTTTGTTTTCATTTCCAATAGAAAATTTTCAAAATGACAACCAGGCAATGTCAGGTTTGTCAGCAAGTTTTATATCTTGGTGAAATGAGAATTCTGAATAGTCCCCTTACTCACCCCACAGATCTGCACCCATCATAACAAACTGGAAGCAAATCACAGTAAGAAAAAATGAAATTGACTCTATTTATTCATAGAAATTTAATATTTAGTTTCATTTGTATGTAATTATTTTTATAATTAGTCTCAGAACTGTTGGTAAAAGTTGAGCAGTGTACTCATAATGGCCGGATTTTCGGAAAATTGAGAAAGTATAATCTTGTAGTAAATCACCCAATGGAAAATCCGGGCTGGTATAAAAACAATTTTTGAAAAGTATAGACTCCTACTCACCACATAGAGGAATTGTTGAGCAGTAGATGGGCACATTTGAAGTTCACTGTTGGACATAATAAGGCCATCAGACGAAGTCCTTCTTGAGATGTAGAAACACACACACTCACATTATTGAGGAATTTCTGTTTAATTGGCCTGTTGCCCTCGACTTTTGCTGTAACTTGTAGTCCCATCTTCTCATTGAAACTAATAATGATGCCCAAGTACTAATATTTCACAAATTTTTCCAATGGCTTTTCATTCTCTATTATGTTGAGTCTTGCTTCGCATTCATACCCTTGTGGGTACCTCTCGTTCTGGGGTATTAAGTGATCTGCTCGCCCTTTTTAACCTTCCCCAACCTATCCCTCTCTTCTCCCTGGTTAAGGAACTATTAGTCCCAAAAGCTAGGTTAGTGTTGTCGCTTTTATTTTTATATGTGTCAATCAGCAGTGCTTGAAAACTTCACCTCCTGGAAGTAGATGGTATTTTACTCATCCTGTTGTCTACAAAACCAGCTTCTTCAGACAATGGACAACTCAGTTTATAAGTATGCAGGTGAATGTGATTCATATGCATACTTATTTAAGTATGATAATGATTGACGCAGAAGAAATTGATTAAAATTTGTGCTGCGGCTGGTACTCGAACCTGGGTCTTGTTGCTTTTTAGGCAGAAATGCTAACCATTACACCACCACAGCACTATGACTAACATTGCTGCACGAACTACCCAAGTTGAGTGCACTCCCGAGCACAAACTTCAGTTCATATATTCTGCTTATTTTCTCTTACAATGTCATTACTGCCAGGGCTCTCTGACATTGGAATACCACCCGAGCGGTGGACGTAATGGGAAAGTCGTATACCATAGGTGATCTTATAGATCTTGTAATTAAATGTTTCGCTGAGACATTTAAGTCCCTTCTTTATCTGCAATAATGAATGAAGCAGAAGAAATGAATTAAAATTTGTGCTCTGGCCAGGACTCAAGCCCAGCTCTTCTTGTTTGCTAGGCATAAATGCCAACCATTACACCACCACAGAACTATGATTAACATCGCTCCATGAACTACTAAAGTTTAGTGCCGTCCCAAATACAACCTTCAGTTCATATCTTCCGCTTATTTTCCCTTACATTGTCACTATGGCCTGGGCTCTCCGGCATTGGAATAGCACCCCACTGTTGGACGTAATGGGAAAGTGCTGTACCGTAGGGGATCTTATAGATCTTATAATGAAACGTGTCACTACTGCCAGGGCTCTCCAGCATTGGAATAGCGCCCCAGCATTGGACATATTGGGAAAGTCCTATACCAAAGGTGATCTTATAATTAAATGTAAGGGAAAATAAGCAGAATATTTGAATTGAAGTTTGTGTTGGAGAGGGAACTCAACTTAGGAAGTTCATGTAGCAATGTTAATAATAGTGCTGTGGTGGTGTAATGGATAGCATTTCTACTTAGGAAGCAAGAAGACCTGGATTGGAGTTCCACTGCAGCACAAATTTTAATCCATTTCTTCTGCTTCAATCATTATCTCAAATAAAGGAGAGACTTAAATGTCTCAGGGAAACATTTAATTATAATACTTATTTAAGATTTCAATAAATATTAAGTACTGTTTATATAGTACACTTCATAAATTTAAACATTATTAACTGGAGTAAAAGTAATGACGCAATAAATATGACTTTCAAGATTATCAAGTGGTTTTGACCTTAGTAATTGTGTTTATGTTTCCGGGAAGTTTGTTACAAAGGTTAACTCCCATATGGATGGATCTGTTTTGGTACAGGGATGTGTTGATGTTGGTCATATGTAAGTTTTTGTTTTTTATAGCAGTAATCATGAATATTACAATTTTTTACAGTGTGCTGTCCTTAACATTACATGTATTTTAAAGAATATAAGGGTTTCCATATTGTAAATATGTCGCAAAAGGGGACTACCAGAGATACCAAATACAGGTTTACATAAGAGTCAAGTTCTGTATCTAAATGCGATTCTAATGGCCCTTTTTTGCAGTTTGAAAATACTGACAGCTGCTTTTGAGTTTCCCCAGAATATGCCCCACATTTAATGCAAAAATGAAAGTAATTATGATATGCGAACATTATTCTTTTCTCACTGCAGCAGGACTTTAGTGAGCAACAAGGTAGTATGTCTTGCTCAGTTTTGCGTTAAGGTATTCAGTATGTTTATTCTATTTTACATTGCTTTGCAACCATAGTCATAAGAATTTGTTTTCTATGCTGTTACCAACTGGTTCATTGTTGATAGAGACAAATGGGATGTACATATCCTTGTTTGGAGCATTATGAAGTTTTAGTATGATAGCTTTTTACTATCTGTTACAAACTGTATTAATCTGTGCCCCATTGCTAAGTTGTTTTGTGACAGTGTTTTCTGATGGCTGTAATTCTTCCTTATTTGCCCCTTTTAATAGAACTGTGGTGTCATTTGAAAAAAATGATCGTTTATGAGTAACCACATCTAAGCTGAGGTCATTAATGTACAAAAGCAACAGAAGGGATCCCATACCTGGTTCTTGGGGTAGACCACATTTAATTAGTTTATAGTCTGACACATGTTCAGAAATAGTTTTTAGGCTGACATTAGGATGCTTGATGCACATTGCTTGCTTACAATTGCTCAGGAAGAGTAGTCCACTTGTTGGATGAACGTGAAATACCACATTTTTCAAGCTTTGACAGCAGAATCTTATGATCCACCATCCCAAAAGCCTTAGACAGGTCAGTAAAGACTCCTGTTGATAGACTGTCAGGCTTAGTATGCAATTGATGAACTCATAAATGGCAATTGTTGTTGAACTGTTATTTCCTAATCCATGTTGTTCATTACATATGACATTGTTTTCATTTACTAGTTCCATACATAAGTTAGTCATCGATAACTGTTTCTAATATTTTCTTACATTATATATCTCACCTTTTCTATATTCTGAAATAACCCTTAGATGTTTTCAATACAGTGAACAGTCGTGTGAGTGTGTGAGTGCACTCACCTTTAAGATTGTGGCAAGGACAACATCGGTGCCAGCAGAGTTAGAATTTTTTAGTCATTTTATTGCTTTTGCTACTTCATCTTGTGAGACAGACCTGATATACTTTGACCTTCTGCATGAGCTGATTTATTATTCACTGAATTGGGTATTCTTATTTTTGTTTGATTTTTTTTGTGTGTGCTATTAGCAACACCTGCAAAAATGTTGTTAAAATATATTGGCTACTTTTAAGAGGTTTGTTACTTTTTTATTTTCATGTGAAAGTGTTATATTTGTACATTCTGCTCTGTTCTTTTTTAATAACACTCCACATGGCCTTCGATTTATTTGCTGAATAATAAATGAACTCATCATTACATATTATTTTTGCTCTTGTTGCTAATTTTCTTAGTATTTTGCAATATTTTGTGTAGTATATGTGTAATTCAGTTGAAAAATTATCCAGTTTATGAAGCAAGCTCTTCATCTGGCCTTGACTCTTAGTCCTCATGTGATGTAATTGTTTATTCTAGAATTGCCTCTTGTGATAATGGTTTAAAGTGAAAATGCAATTGAGGAGCATTTTTTCAAAACTCGGTATGCAACTGATACAGTTTTTCTTAAAATGAGTTTTTCTACTTTCACCTACACAGATATATTCAAGCATTTGAATTTTTACAGAACTACTAGATCTTACAGACATTAATAAAGTGTTATGAAATATACTAAAATTCAGTTTTTATAACATTATATTAAGGTGTGGTTTTTCCAGTTTTTTCTAAAGTCTGTGAATGCTTATAATTATTATTGGTATCAGCTACATTCCTTCCTTTAATTCTGTGTATTTTTTCTCCAAACTAATATTTTTATTTGCTGCAATATTTATTATATGCCTGCCTTATTGCAAAACACATATTTTTGCTTATAGTTTTTGACTTTATTGAGAGCACAAAGAATAATGATAGAATCACAGTTGCCTAATACAATAACAGAAATGATAATTATTTTAACATAATTGTTTAGCTTATCACTACTACATGAAGTATGACATGAATAACACAAAAATTAATGCATGTTCCAATCACATTGTTGTTGTCAAGTTTTCCCTCTTACATCTATACTTTATTCATCTAGGACATCTTTGTAAAACTCCTTTGTATCCTCTGGAATTTCAAAATTTGTATCCTCTGGAATTTCAAAATACTTTAGCAAGGCAGAAACATTTTTCCTCTTTCCTTTGCTCACCATATTTTGTTTTGGTAAAAGGGTGGATGTTAGTATTGATGGATGGAACTGCTTCTTTCATCTCAGGATATCAACTTGTACTGGATATCTGGAGTATGTATCACGTACTGACACTGTCTTTTAGTTTTTTAGAACTTTGAGAGTACCATGCTCTTATAAAATATAATATTCTTTAGAAGACAAGATGCTTTCTTTTTCTCTGTAAAACTTCTCATTTCTACCAAATGATCAGTCTGGAGGCATGTAGTTCTGGCCACAAACAGGGAAGAAGAGATGAATATTATTAAATTGTATGCTGTTTTCCAAGAATGCTGTAGGCATCGCCATTACGTAACTGTTTTTATTTTGGCTGCTTCAAGAATCTGAGAATAGTATTGGTTCCATTGTCTGTTTTTTATCTAACTCAGAAAGAAAGCCCAGCAAATCTGAAGCAATTAATTGGATCCTCTTGAAGATTCTGTCTCCAACTGGGTGTAGAAAACAATGTTCACATATTGTATGACCATACTTGTTTAACATAGAAACCCTCACTGATTGATAGTTTTGGAATAGGCTTGTTTTGTTGCATGTCAAAGCAAATCTTAATAGCAGTAGGATTATCTGCTTTGCACGATTTTACATAATCTGTGCCTAGTTCGTAGTTAATTCTTCTTCTGCAGACATGTTTCAGCTTTTATTTCCATTAAACCAACCTTACAAGTGGAGTAGGTATTGGAATGTGGTGTTTTGAATGATAGATTGAAATGTTTGTGAAATACAAGGGTGGTTTGAAAAGTTCTCAGTATGAAATAGAAAAAAAAGTACCTACATCACTGAAACTTTTTTTTATTTTTCAATGTAGTCTCCTCGTAGATTAATGCACTTGGTCCAAAGATGTCCCAGTGTCTTGATCCCCTCTTGAAAATGAGTTTCCTCCAGGACTACAAAATAGTTGTCAACTCTGGCTATCAATCCTTCGTTTGAAGTGAATCTTTGACCACCAAGAAAAATTTTCAGTTTTGGGAAGAGATGGAAGTCTGACAGAGCCATATCAGGTGAATAAGGCGAGTGTGGCAACAATTCACACCTTTGTTCATGTAATTTTTCGGTGGTGATGGCTTGTATGTGGGTGCGCATTGTCTTGATGGAAGATGACTTCCTTCCTTTCTAATCCTGGCCTGTTTTTGCATATCTTGTGTTACAATTTATCCAGGAGGTTAGCATAGTATTCTCCAGTAATTGTCTCCCCAGTGAGGAGATAATCTATAAACAGAATCCCCTTCGCATCCCAGAACACTGATGCCATGACCTTTCCCACCAAAGGAATTGTCTTTGCTTTCTTTTGTGGTGGAGAATCAGCATGTTTCCACTGCTTTGACTGTTGTTTTGTCTATGGGGTATAGTAGTACACCCAAGTTTCATATATGGTCACAAACCGGTGCAAAAAATCTTGTTCGTTTCTCCTAAACTGGGCCAAACATTGTTCCGATATGTCCATTCTCAAGCATTTTGGATCCAGCGTCAAGAGTCGCACCCACCTTACAGATAATTTTTTCATTTCTAATTCTTCAGTTAAAATGTGATATACTCTTTCAGATGACATCTAGCAAGTGTGAGTAATTTCATGCACTTTCAATCAGTGGTCCTTCATGACCATTTTGTGCACTTTTGCAATGAGTTTTGGAGTAGTGACACATCTTGGCCGACCACTGTGCGGATCATCTAAGCTCTCCCGAGAAAATGTAAATTAATTTGTCCACTTGGCAACAGTTGAATATGAAGAAGCAGAGTCCCTCAGTATATTCCAGATATCAGCATGGGTGTTCTTTGCTTTCATACCTTTCTTTGCGAAGTACTTAATCACTGCTCTTGATTTATTTTCCATCTTTGCAAATCACTACGCGGGGAAAACAACAAAGCAACATCACCACCACATCTCTCTTTGTAGAGCACTGGCGTTCCACATGTTTACAGGCAACCATCCAATGAATATCACGTGAACAGCTCATTGCGCTAGCGCTGACCTCTCTCGTGATGATCCCGAAAACTTTTTAAACCACCCTTGTATATGCTTGTATTTTGATAAGGAACATTGTTTCAGTCCAAAATTTTTCTTTCTTCACAGAATCTAGTGAAGATTTTATTGACTGTGAAATCTGAAGGCAGATAATCTCTTGTACACTTTCCCCTTTCATAGTGGCTCTCTCTGCATTTATGTTTTTCATATTATTCTGAAAGGCAATAGTTACAGGTTTCTTTTTACACTTTTTTCTTTGCATTTCAGATTTATGTAATCTCTTCTTGAATTGGGATTTTCTCCCATCAGAAGATTCTTAGACGTGTATGTCATTTTCAGAATCACAAGAATCACCATCCACACTGCTTCTGCTTGCAATACTTCTTTTTAGCTGTACACTTGAACATCAAGTGAAAACTTTTCTAAGCTGCAGGTGTTCCAATGACAATGAAGTCTGGTTGCAACACTATTCCAGGCAGTAAATATTGTTATAACAATGAATCACATCAATTAAGGCAAACAGTATATATACTCCATTATTGTTAACTGCTTGCTGCAGAAAGAGAGCCGAGAAACGAGAGAGTAATTATATTGCATTTGTCCATTTTTGCTATAACTGTAAGAATGCATATATTGTGTTTTGCTAAAACCTTGTTATTTGGAGTGTCCATATACAGGTAATAGTCGACTTTTGTGAAAACTTGGTTCGGGGGTTGATGTGAAAGGTCAACATTATACCATTACCACACCTAACTCAATTTTGAGATTTTTTTGCATACATCGAGTTTAGATTTTTTGCATATATCAAGTTTTGAAACAAATTGGTTAGTGCAGGGGTCTGAAACAGGCAACCTGCGGGCCAAATCAGGCATGTGATTGGCTTCAGTTTGACCTGCTGGAGAAGTTCACAAAGTTGGTCCTAATTGTTTATCAACTAGAATTGCCTATCTTATTGCCAAATTTTGTTTTTCTGTTCTTTCTTGTATCATCATTAGTAAATAATGATTGTCCATCAGGGACATATTAGAACACTGCAACTGTTGAAACTGTTAATTTATAATGAATTAGCTGCATCCAGTTGCTTTGATAGGCGTTCAGTTTTCCATGTTGATATTTCAAGATGCCTGTCAACCTGTCTTCATGTGTTTATACACCGGAGCTCCAAAGAAATTGGTATAGGCATGCATATTCAAATACAGAGGTATGTAAACAGGCAGAATATGGCGCTGCAGTCGGCAGTGCCTATATAAGAAACAAGCTACGATGGCAGGTTGCCAACATTCAGGTAAGTTTGAACATGGTGTTATATTCGGCGCACAAATGATGCGACGCAGCATCTCCAACATAGTGATGAAGCAGGGATTTTCCCGTTCAACCATTTCATGAGAGTACTGTCAATATCAGGAAGTTGGTAAAACATGAAATCTCCAGCATCGCTGTGGCTGGAAAAAGATGCTGCCAGAATGGGACCAATGACGACTGAAGAGAATCATTCAACAATAGGAACTGCAACCCTTCTGCAAACTGGTGCAGATTTCAATGCTGGGCCATCAACAAGTGTCAGCTTGCAAACCATTCAATGAAACACTGTTGGTATGGGGTTTTGGAGCCAAAGGCCCACTCATGTACCCTTGATGACTGCATGACACAAAGCTCTATGCCTCGCCTGGGCCTGTCAACACTGACATGGACTGTTGATGACTGGAAACATGTTGCCTTGTCAGACGAGTCTCATTTCAAATTGTATTGAGCAGATGGATGTGTAAGGGTATGGAGACAACCTCATGAATCCATGGACCCTGCATGTCAGCAGAGGACTGTTCAAGCAGGTGGAGGCTCTGTAATGGTGTGGGGCATGTGCAGTTGGAGTGATATAGGACCCCTAATACATCTAGATACGACACTGACAGGTGACACGTACGTAAGTGTCCTGTCTGATCACCTGCATCCATTCATGTCCATTGCACATTCCGACAGACTTGGGAAATTCCAGCAGGACAATGCGACACCTCACATGTTCAGAATTGGTACAGAGTGGCTCCAGGAACACTGCTCAATCAGCCCACAAAACCCCCCAGACATGAACATTATTGAACATATCTGGGATGCCTTGCAATGTGCTATCCAGAAGAGATCTCCACTCCCTCATACTCTTACGGATTTATGGACAGCCCTGCAGGATTCATGGTGTCGGTTCCCTCCAGCACTACTTCAGACTTTAGTTGAGTCCTTGCCACATCGTTTTGCGACACTTTTACTTGCTCATGGGGGCTCTACATGATATTAGACAGGTGTATCAGTTTCTTTGGCTCTTCAGTGTATTTATTTACAAGTTGTTGCTTTGCGAATGGTGTTGCTGACTTTAATTTGGAAGTTCTTAAGACAGCTATTGTAAAATATAGTAAGTACAATAAAATGTTCACAATGCATTAATAAATATGAACTTATGAAGATGGAGTGAGCATAAAATGAATGTACTCTCAAAACATGTGTTTTGAGGAATAATTTTGTGATGTTACGTGGTGGGAAAGGGGTGCCATTCATATCAGTATATTTCTCCTCAAATGGATACTATAGATTTGACTTTATTCGCTGGGAGCACAGCTGTCACGTCACATCACGTGGTGAAGTGGCCCATGACCGTAAGTATGCGAATCAAGTCCATGGGTCACCAAAGGTTGCCGATCCCTGGATTTGTGCATCCATGAAGGTGTTGAATTTTTAATTTACATTATTAATTTTTGTAAACCTGTGACCTTTTTTCAGTAGTGTATGTTATCCAGACTATAGCTTCTACTTATGGTTCTTAAAGACATATTGTTACCAATAGTGCCATTTATTTTCAAACTTAGTATCTGAGCAAGATGGTCACTAAAGCTTGCATTGCATTTTTTTGTGAAGTTTTGTGTAAACTCATCGTGAACAGGAACTGATCTAAAGCAGTTTCATAAGTGTCTGTTACTCAGGTAATAGCATTTGCTCCAGCATTAAACTATAGTATGCCGCAAGGTTCAAAAGGGTCTCAGTGTTTCTACTTTTTATAAGAAAGACGATGCTGAAGTAACGATAGATTAACAAATCATGATCCATTTTATTTACTTTGTTCACCAATGACTGCAATTTACGTAAGAAAAGTGCAGAATTTCCAAATGGTCATCAGTAAACTGTAGCAATAACCATCTTGGAGTCGCTAATTTTATAGCTGCAATTTCATAGTTCTTTTCTTTGTTCACTCTGGCTAAGTCAGTAGAAGTAATAAAATCTGTATTTTCCTTTATTTAAATTGTTACCTCACCATGTGTATGTTAATTTCATTGATCTTATTACTCAGGAATAGTACATTGTGATGATAAATGTTTAGGTCAGATTTATTCATGACATGGTAGTTAGGTGTCATATTTATAGCATCACATACCTTTAAATTAAATTCAGATTCCCTGTAGTACTGCATTTTGTTTTTGTTCATTTTACTTTCCTCACAGTAACCAGAAGAGCAACAGGGGAACTGATAAATAATTTTATTTAGTTCAAGTGTTTTTTTGATTATTTCATTGACATGATCACCCACAAACCTTTTCCCTTCATAGTCTAAGTTCATTCCATGCTTGGTGTGCAGGTTATGAAGCAGTTTACTTGCATCCACTACATCGCAATTAGCATCTTCTAAATACAGTTTCTTCAATATTTGTCTTCTGAATTTCTTTATTTAAACATGAACTGTAAATTAAATTTGTTCATGCCTGTGAAGTACTGTGGCAGCTACTTTATTTCCAGGCTTATTCCTTTCTAAAAAATTTTGCAGATTTTTCTCACAAACCTCTGCTTCATTGTTTGGTACATCATTTGAAGCCACTATACAAACAATAAATTTATTTTTCCATGTTATTTCTGTTTGATAGTCAGTGTCTGCAACATGTTTAGTTCCTGCTCCAGATTTCACCACACTAGGCACTGTTATGTCTTGAATTATGTCTTGGAATATCCTAGATAAGTACACATGATAGAAGAACAGTGTACAAGAAAGTGATTGAGGATGACATCTACATAACTACAGACCAGTTTCACTGGTATCAGGCTTCTAAAAAATTATGGATATGTTTGTGTATAATAGATTAGTTGCTTATTTGGGAAAGCACTATGTTCCTGTACTATCTGACATGTTCCACATCCAGGAGGACCTCCTCACTACGGATCAATTGGAATGAAAGTAAATCTAATCTAATCTAATCTATTACAACAGGGTTTCAGAAAAGATATATGTACTGAATCAGCAATTACAAACACTGTGTGAAAGTAAGTGGGATCCATAACGTTTTTGGATCTTTCCAAAGCATTTAGTAACATTAATGGTGTGCTTCCAGATGTTCAGCCTAGTTGTTGTGTCTGTTTTATGCTGAATATTTCATGAGTGACCCAGTTGTTGTCTCAAGGTTCTATGAGTTGTGTTGTTACGTACTCGCTGGCTGGACTCCAACTGGTCTTTGAGCTATTGTTAGTCTTAATGCTGCTGTTTATAGCTGAGTTTCACTCCCAACATCCACCACATCCCAGATGATCTTTCATTTTTCAGAGCCTGCACCGATATCCTGTGAACATCACACGAGGAAACCTGATAGAACATATTTGACACCATTGCCCACAGAAAATTACATGTAGAAGCTGGAAACTTTGACATTTGTTGGCAAGCAGAGGACTACATGCAAGAATACTTATGCAGCAGGAAATGATGTGTGTCTGTAGAGAATGCATATCAGTTAAAAACTGAAATGATCAAAAACAGAATTTGATAATGAGCCTTGAGATGTTTAATTTGTTTGTAAGTTGTTCGGGTGTGGAAGAGAAAAAGAAGATTTTGTAGCATGCATATGACATGCCAGTACTGAAGAAAAATATGTTGAATAGTGTAAGACAAAAGAGTATTGTTTTGAAAGTCACAGCACAACGGCTTACGGAAAACTGAACTGGTTATAAAACTGAAAAAGCTAAGCTATATATACATTACTCAGAAACAAAGAAACGTCTGAGCATATAGGTGTAAAGGTGCATTAAAGGCTAGAGCAAATGGCGTATTGTTGTTCATAATGAGCTGAAATGGAAATAGCATTGTCTGTAAAGCATTGTCTGTAAAAAATCTAAGATCTGTCATATTCATTATGAAGGACTAATCACAATATGCAGACAAACAGCTTCTGTGCACAGTATGCCATGGAATTTTTGAACCATATCAGCAGTTTGAAGTACCAGTGTGGGGAAACTCAAATATTCAATAAACAACAATTGTATTCATGTTTTGTTTTTTTGGGGGGGGGCGGGGGGGGGGGGGAGGGGACAGTTCAAAAATGCATGTGTCCACATTAACAACACATGGAGGAAAATCCAGTTAAGAAGCATTCATCGCCACAGTAAACTTTTGAAACTGATCTCAGTACTCACGTACCAGTACCAAATTTCAAAGAAGTCTACCCGAAACTCTACAAGATAGTGTTGGGACAGTAGCTTTTCAGAGACTCTAAAAGACTATCTGGTGGGAAAGGGATTTTACAGTGTTAATTATTACCTACTAACTGCTATTGGTAAATAATGTTCTGTGTAGTCACTAGTATTAGAAAGACTACTTAAAATTGTTATTTTCTTTTACAAAATATGCAATGTTGTGTTTATATTCTTGATGTGTCCTTTATTACATGCACAGTCATTATGCACAACAATAAATAAAAATCAAATCAAATCTGTTGAAAGCTGTAAGGGAGAGAATCATTATCATAGAGTGGGTGATAACTGAGATATTCTTTGAAATGGAATGGATGATAACTACTCTAGTAACAATATTTTTAATTCTCAGTGACATTATTTGGATATGGAGTTGTTCAAGGTGAAAGTCAACATTGAGAGGAGTAGTGCAGTTTGTTGATTGTTAATCTCTTTGTTTTTATACTGAATTGTTTTTAAAATAATTTGAAAGATAATAGGGAGCAATATGAACCTGAAATAAAACTTTTATTGAATTACCTCTTATTTTTCAGAGACACATTTTGAAGAACTGGAAGTTCCAACAAAAGTGAGTATGAATGAACATTTCTCTATACGTTAATCAGATAGTGTGTTGTATGTTACTGATAACTGTTTTATCCCCGACTTTTGCAGGCAGACAGTGTTATCAACGTAGCACCTCTCACAGAAATACCTGAGATTGATATTTCTGATGCTAGTGTAGGCAAAGAAAAGAGGGATAGCAATCTGGAAAAAGTGGTACCAGAAATAGCACAACAAAGAGAAGCAGAACATGGGGATGTAGAAATGATGCAGCTTCCAGTAGTTGAATCTTCTGTGACAAATGTGATTAGTACAGAAATAATAGAATCAGCTGTGTGTGATTCAGAGTCAGACAGGATGGAGGTGCCAACAGATGCTGAGAAGTAAGTGCAATACTGAACATTCATTAAATAATAAAGGCTTTGTGTAATTTGTTTGTATGAACATAGTGGATGGATATATTGACCAAAAGTGATTGAAAGCATTTCCCACATCACCATATTATTTAAATTGTCAGAAATACACTGTCCTCATCTGCAGCGTTGTTTATTATTAAATATTTAGACTGCCAAACAGAATTAGATTGGAAATTTAATGGCTCTAAATTTTTAATCTTGGTCCTTAAAGTTTATAAACATATGATTTTTAAAAATTAAGATATGTTGGTAGCATACATTGCATGTTTCTGCTTGTTGTAGTTAGTGATGATGAAATTGAGAAGATCTGTGAAGAACTTCAATAATTAATAATGCACAAAAAGATTCAAAACTCCAAAATTTATGAGGGACTGGGAAGCAATAGTAGGGAAGGGAAAAGAATGCTTCGTTTTTAGTTAACACATTAGTGCCCAAATTATTTTTTGTTAATTTTTTATGTTTATTACTATTTTCAAGTGAAAAAGTAGTCAGAGCAGCTATGTCAGTATCTGTCCAAACTACTTTCTGTGCGCTTGTTCTGGTAAATCAGCCGTGATGGCACACAAATTATTGGCATTCATTAACCTACATTTATTTACAGAAAAGCAAGACTTGGAGATTTGTATATTGCAGTACATTAATGTTAGGAAAGATGTGTCTCTACTAAGTGAAAAGTTCTCACTGTCTCTTCCACAAAGTGCTGCTGAGCAAGACAACCACTAATGTGAATCAAGAGCGGCTCCAGCAGCTGGCCTGTGAACTCACTGACAGCTACATAACACAGCAGGCAACTGTCTTTATACACTTCATCAGCCCCCTAGGGAGAAGAGGAGCATCACCCAGATATCTTGCCAGAAAATGAATGTTGCATCCAGAGTGTATTATTCAGACAGATTGGCAGCTTTTTTTGGATAGCGGATCTTGCATTTGAGGCTGAGGTTGGTTTCAATGCAAAAATGTAGGTAGCATTTCTGGAAATAAGTATGCTGATTTCACCCTTTCGATTGAGACTGTACTAGTTTTACCATTTAGTACTTTATCCAGTGTTCATTCTCCTCTTTCAATCACTCGCTGTGTGCCTCTGTACTGAATTTGTAGATATGGTTTGACATCGTCTGTACTCAACAGAACATGTGTGCCTGTCTGCAGGTCATGAGGCAAGAAAGCAGATGCCATTCTATGTCTGGAGGCTTGATGTGGGTGGATGCATACAGCCTGATTCCTCAGGTGACAAATGAATTCTGATGGGCCATAGTTCGGTAGCTGTACAGTCCTCAAATTGATGAATTTGCTGGACAGTTGATGTAGTTCACTATATAAGAGCTCCACTGACAATGACTCTAGGTCCATTATGTAAGCATTACAAACAGAACAAAGGTCAAAAAAGACCATACATGATGCTGTTCTTCTACTGGTGACATAATACATTAATGCCTCCTTTAAAGAACAGTGCCATCGTTCAACCAATGTGTTGCTCACTGGGCGGCAACTGGTTGTTTGATGATGGAGAGCACCACAGAATTTGCTGAGTTGTTTAAATAACACAGACTCGAATTGTCAGCCTTGGTCCATTGTAATCTGCAGCAGACGTCTGAAGCAAGAAATCCAGTTTGAAATGAAGGCAAAATGTAACATCTTCACCAATGTGTTGTTAATCAGTGACTAAACTGATCAGTGGCAGTCAATAGATAACTTCGACCATTAGAAGGAGGAACTGAACCCCCAACATCAATGTGCATATGCACAAAGTGCATTGTCCTGTCTGGTAATTTACCAGTGTGCACATGCACATGATGGGCTATTTGATTGAGTCAATATTTAAGACACGCAAGAGCCCATTCACGACAATTCTACAAACCAGGCCAGACAAAACATTTTGGTCCTAAGTGGGTTGAGGCCTTAATGCCAGGATGACATAGGTTGGGCAGGCCGTTGAAAGCATGTCTGCAGAAAGCAGGTGGCACAAACAAATGAGATCTTCCACTGGATGTCACAATGTAATTTTATGTGTGAACCAAAAATGTCAACAAGTTGTAAGTGAAGGCTGGAGGATACACCGTGCAGTAGCTTATGGAGTTCCTCATCATCAGATTCCTGTCCCTTGGCATGCTGAACAAAATCAGTAAAATTTATTGCACTGTTAACCTGTGACAGACAGTCAGTGACCACATTGTTTATACAAAAAATATGGCATATAGCAGCACTGAATTGAGCGATAAGTTCCAGGTGTTTGTATTGCCACAGTGAACAATAGCTGTTGCACTGTCTGAAGGTATAGATAAGCTACTTGTGATCTGTAAATATTGTAAATGCATATGGGACACTACTGTGACCCTCCGTTGAGTACTGTTCAAGTGTTTGGGATCCGCACCAGGTTGCTTAGAGGAACACATTGAAGCAATTCAGAGGCGGGCTGCTAGATTTATTACCAGCACATTCGAACAACACACAAGTATTGTGGAGATGCTTCGAGGACTCAAATGGGAATTACTGCAGGGAAGGCAACATTCTTTTCAAGGAGCGCTATTGAGAAAATTTAGAGAACCAGCATTTGAGGCTGACTGCAGAATGTATCTACTGCCGGTAATGTACATTTCATGTAAGAACCATGAGGATAAGATTAGAGAGATTAGGGCTCATATGGAGGCGTATAGACACTTGTTTTTCCCCCTTTCTGTTTGCAAGTGGAACAGAAAATGAAATTACTATTGGTGGTACAGGTTACCACCCACCATGCTTCATACTGTGGCTTGTCAGGTATGTATGTGGGTGTACTGTAGATGAAACAGAACTAATGTTGAGCTTGCTCCAGGAAAATATAATGGGGCTTGTAACGTTTTCAATGTGCAAAAACAACTTACAATATAGGGCTGGTAATACTACCAATTTATTTGCTGAAAATGTTGTTGTATACAGGAAACTTGTTGTTGGATGATTATAAGGAGATGCAGAAAGATTTGGACAACTTAGTGTAATGAATAGTAATTCTATTTACATTTGGACAAATTCTAGATAATGTCCATAACAAAAAATAAAGAACCCAGCTATACCTGATACAAGATTAGAGGTGAATATCTGTAGCAAGTCACATTAATCAAATATTTAGCAAATTTAAATGTAACGAACTTGAAAAATCTATAAGTGTGATGAATGGAAAACTGAAATTTTTTTGAAATGGTTTATAAAGTGCAATGTATCTGCTAGTGTGCGCAATTTTAGACTATTTCTATCATATATGACAGCAGACATTGGAAGAATTGAGAGATGCAGTATTAATATCATAACAGGTCAGTATAGCTCATACAATAGTGTAATGGTGAAGATAAAGAAGCGTAAAAATATATGAAAGAAATGACTGGAAAGATGTTTTGTGAAATGCCATGGGTAGATTTAGACAACCAGTATTGTAGAAAGACTGAGTGACGGTTTTTCTGCCACCATCATATATATCATGCAGGGATTTGGAAATAATACAAGATATATTAGAACATATGGACAGTAATTTTCCCTCCATCAATGTTCACACACTGTACAGTGGGCTGTAGAGTTCATGTACAAGTGTAGATGTAGCAGGAAGTGCAAAATGGCTAAGCAGGAACAGCTAGAGGACAGATGTAAGGATATAGAAGTATATATCACTTGGAGAAAGATAGATACCACTTAGAGGAAAATTAAAGAGAACTTACCAGAAAAGAAAAGCAGCTGTATGAATATCAAGAGCTCAGATGGAAAACCAATACTAAGCAAAAAAAGGGAGAGAGATAGATACTGCCTAAAGGCAAATTAAAGAGATCTTATGAGAAAAGAGAAGCAACTGCATGAATATCAAGAGCTCTGATGGAAAATCGCTACCAAGCAAAGAAGGGAAAGCTGAAAAGTGGAAGGAGTATATAGATGGGTAATACAAGGAAAATGAACTTGGAGGACAGTGATATAGAAAGGGAAGAAGAAGTAGATGAAGATGAGATGGCAGATATGATACTGCAAGAAGAATTTCACAGAGCACTGACAGGCCTAAGTTGAAGGTAGATGAAATTCTATCAGAACTTGGGAGAATTAGCCATAACAAAAATATTCCACCTAGTGTGAAAGCTGATGGAGAATGTAATAATTCTAATTCCAAGGAAAGCATGTGCTGAAAGGTGTGAATATTACCAAACTATCAGTTTAATAAGTCATGATTGCAAAATACTAACACAAATTATTTACAGAAGAATGGAAAAACTGGCAGAGGCTGACCTTGAGGCAGATCAGTTTGGATTTCGGAGAAATATAGGAAAATGTGAGGAAATATTGACCATAAGAGTTCTCTTAGAAGATAGGGTAATGAATCGCAAACCTATATTTATAGCACTTGAGACTTAGAGAAGGCTTTTGACAATGCTAACTGGAATACACTCTTTGAAATTCTGTAGGTAGAAGGGATATAATACAGGGAGTGCAAAGATGTTTACATATTGTACAG
This sequence comes from Schistocerca americana, assembly GCF_021461395.2. Taxonomy (NCBI): domain Eukaryota; kingdom Metazoa; phylum Arthropoda; class Insecta; order Orthoptera; family Acrididae; genus Schistocerca; species Schistocerca americana. Next base: position 59,237,104 of record NC_060119.1, read on the forward strand.
GAACCAGACAGCAGTTACAGGAGTCAGGGGCATGGGAGGGAAGAAATGGTTGAGAAGGGAGTGAAAGGAAACCAAAGAAAAATGAATACAGCGAGAATGTTCAGAGAGAAGAAATGAAAACTTTGGGGTTTGCCAATGACATTGTTATTCTGTCAGAGACAGCAGAGAACATGGAAGAACAGTTCAATGGAATGGATAGTATCTTGAAATTTGTTAACATTGAATATAGATTTAAGGGTTAGGAAGTTTTTTCTGAAGGTATTTTTCTGTACTGTGGCCTTGTATATGGAAGTGAAAAATGGATGATAAGCATTTCAGACAAGAAGAGAATAGAAGCCTTTGAAATTTGGTGTTACAGAATAATGCTGAATATCAGATGGCTAGATCTTGTAACTAATGAGGATGTACTGAATAGAACTGGGGAGAAAATAAATATGTTGCACAACTTGACTAAAAAAAAAGGAATCAGTTGATAGGACACATTCTAACACTGCGAGGGGTCACCAAATTAGAGTTGGAAGGAAGACTGTGTATGCATGTGTTTGTGGGAGGGGGGATTCTAGAGGGAAATTAAGAGATGAATACAGCAAGGATGTTCAAAAGGATGTAGGCTGCAGTAGTTATTTGGAGATGAGGAGGTTCTCACAGGATAGAGTAGCATGGAGATCAGAATCAAACCTGTCTTTGGACTGAAGACCACAACAGCAGCATAGATGTAAATGGAGCAAACCTTTAGTTTTAGTATTTTGTGTTGTTGAAACTGAAAGAATTTGATCCCAAGTAATAAATAGCTTGGGATTTTGGGAAATAGATCTGCATGACAGTTCTGTGAGATAGTGGTTTGCATGAGAACCTGAGAGAACAAATGGTTGCACACAGCGACATCAACTTCTTTGAAGCGAAAGTTATTCTTTGTTGCAGGGGTTTCTACTTCCTCCCACAGAGTTAATTCTTTACACATGCTGTCAGTTGTTTCATGTGAACCATTGTAATGAGTACAAGTAATGGTTTTTCCTTTGTGGGGGACCACAGTCATGTAGAACTTTTTCAGTGATATTTCTGCATTTTAACTGTGGATTTGTATTCATTTATTTCACACAGTCATGAGTTTGGTTTTATAGTCATTCTCGAGTGCAAATTGAAATCTCAAAAAATGGGCGACCTGCCAAAATGACACATCTTCTTCATAATAACACTTATTTCATCTTATATGCCATTCGTATAGAAGAAAATGAGTACAAGTGACAACAATGTATTGGCTGTCAAATACGCATTACAGTTGGTTAATGTTTACTTGTTATGCACAGTTCCAGCCATATTATGTCTTTGATACATACTCATATTCTTTGATATGGTGAATGGTTTATGAGGCCACATAAATGTTAGTTTGATGATGACATGTCATTTTGGCAGATTGGACATTTTTTGAGAGTTCAAATTGCACTTAAAAATAAAAGTAAAGCCGAAATCATGGTTGTATGAAATAAATGAATACAAATCTACAGACAAATTATGAACATTTCTTTCAGAAAGAGTACAAGTAACTTTATCTCTCTTAATAACTGATTTTAGTGTAATCATTGGGCACTTGTTTATTTACTTCATTATATTATGATATAACTTTTGTTGCATACTGTATGCTTTTAGTTTTTCTGTTTACACACTCTAACATTTTGCCATAGGGTAATTTTAGATTGGTTTCTGTGAATCTTCTGTTTCAGATGAATTTCATTCCTGACAGGTATATATAATTAATGAAGTAATTGTGAGAGCTATTGAATTTCTAGCATTTCTAAGAATTACTTTGCAATTAAATGAAAAAGAAAATAGATGAATAGAAACTGAATGCCAAAATGCAACATATAATATATATGGAGAATAAACTTCATTATTATACATTTTAGGCACTGCAGTTGTTATAAATATACTTTTTTTTCTCCAGAATTAGTAAGCCGTTGAAAGAAACCATGAATATATGGAGAAGGCTTAAAGTCTTGCAGAGGTCAATAAACAGAGCTGCTACAGTTTATGATCTTTGTCCACAACACTCAACAACAAAATTCAGAGCTGCATTTACCTTCAAATGCTTACTGGGTGAGTACCTGATCATTTTATGTTAAAGGTTTACAGAAAAGAACACAAAATTTTATTAATACCAGAAACAGCAGTAAGTGGAACAGCAACTCAAATATTTTGCCGAGAGTATCACACACTTTTATTCTAACAGCTTATTTTTAGAATGATATTTTGATAGGCTTATGTGATTTTTCTTCTCTCTGCTGTTGTCGACAATCTGGAAATTATTATATTTTGATGAGTGCTTGTTAAGAGATAAACAAGTGGAGAAGATATCCTTTATTTTGTCTTTTCATTCCATTTTTATGACATGATTGGATTATCTTTGACATTATTTGGAAAGACACTCAACGCATCATTTTAGTGTTGCTCTGTTACTGCTTTGATAGCACATGCAGTTTTTCTTTTGATAAATGTAATGTGTGTGATATGACAGTTTTATTCCGTTACAATAATGGTTATGAGCCCAGTCATGCTAACAAAGGAAATAGGAAACTGTGTTAATGTCAATTAGCTGATCTAAAGTTGAAGATGAAATATTTGCCGATACTGGCTGATTATTTTCGTGCAATGCATTTGGAAATTTTTAATTGATGTTGAGCTATTTTTATGATCTCAAGGGATAGAAAACAACCGTAAAACAAGTGGTGAAATAAACAAAGAAGACAGAAACAGACACACTAATGAGAAACTAAGTGGAGTGAATTGATCTTCCAGGTCATATCAGATGAAAATTATTTTACTGCGTACTCATATGTGGACTGTAATTGAGCCTTGTGAGACACAATCTGGAGAAGATGCATGAGCTGCTGATAAAAAGGACTTCAAGGTAAGCCACTAGCCAAAATTGTACTTTCTATAAGCAATGACCATCAAATGCATATGTGATATTTGTCAAATACGATAATAGTGTTGGAAGAACATCAAAAATTAAATGCCCCAAGAGATAGCAGATTTCAAACAGTGCAACTGATATGGAAGTTATATTTACTAAAAATGAAGAATTGTGAAGCTATGGAAAATTATCTACAGCTGATAAACAAAACTGTAGCAGATCTAGCCAATGTTAAGTGATGAAATTGAAGATGGACTATTCTGTGTGGAGTTTGAGATGAATGTGTTGTAGTAGTTACAGCTTTGTGCAGTTTGCCAGATAATTATTTTAATTGTGCTACAGTTAAGAGGTGTCTGCTTGCTGAAGATGCTAGATGTAATGAAGATAAACATTCTGTAATGTCCTTGAAAGCTAATACTGGTAATCATATGTACCAAAAAACACCAGTTATGGAAAAGGATAGAAACAAATGTAGAAATAAGCGACACGAAAAGGTATTTTTGTTTGTTACAACTGTCACAAAGTCAGTCAAACATCCAACAACTATCCTGAAAATAGTAAATTTCAAAAGGAACAGAAGAAACTAGGTGATGTTAGCATGAGAGCTGCCTGTGACACAATTACATTGAATGCTGATAGCTGGATGGTGGATTCTGGGGCAACTCATCACATGACTCCAAATGAAAATTATTTTTCAGCTGTTGATAAAAATATTTTGGTTGAGATCATAAGCTTATCTGATGGCAGAAAAACAAAAACCGTGCAGGAAGATATAGTAAGGAGAATATAATTAGCATCAAAGGTTTGGTTAAGGGATGCATAGCTGACAATACTCTACTTGTGCGTGCCATTGACCATGCAGTCTAAGAAAGGAAGCAGTCCTAGAATTAGACTGTGAAAAAGAAATGAAATAAACCCATCTGATGGCTGTTTGGTGGGTAAATCAACTCGAAAATCGTTTCTGAAAACTGTATCAAAAGATTCGAAGGAATGAATAACCACTTGAGAACTTGTTCATAGTGATCTCATGGGATGTATTGATGTTCCAAGTTTTGGGGGGAATAGATATTTAATCAGTATAGTGGATGGATGATGCAAGCAGATACATATTTCTGTATTTCTTAAAAAATAAGGATGAAGTATTTGAAGACTTAGAGAAATGGAAGATTCAAGTTGGGGGGGGGGGGGGGGGGGGGGGGGGAAGCAATAAAACACTTGAAGGGAATTCGCATGGACATTGGCATAGAATTCTGTTCATACAAATGGTCACAGTTTTGTGAATCTGAAGGAATTTGGCATGAAAGAACAATGACATACACAACACAGCAAAACCGTGTAGCTGAACGCCTCAACAGATCTTAATGGATGTGGTAAGGTCACAGATGCTAGGAAGAGTTCTTGAGCTGAGCTGATGCTCACTGCAACACGCATAAGAAATTGAGTTAAAAAGAGCCACAAAAACACCGTATGAACTGTGGACAGGTAGAAAGCGTACAAGTTTTCATTTATGTATCCAATCAAAGACATCATTCTAAATTGTCTGCAAGGACTGTAAAATATATTCTTTTAGGATATTCTCTATACAGCTGTGGATACAGGATCTGGATGCAAGATACAAAACAGGTTGTTGAATCCAAAGAGTGTATATTCAAGGAATTTTTGAATGGCAGATGTTCAACTGAAAAAAAGAAACAAAATATGAAGGTGAAAGAGAAGATTCTAATGCTAAGAGGAATTTTATGGTTTCTAAGATCAGGAGGAAAATTTGGAGTAGACTGAAGGTAATCAGTAACTTTTGGAATATACTGAAACTGCACAAAGTAGACGCAGGCCAATAATGACACTTCATTCCAGAAAGAAGGCTTTTGCTGAAAAAGCACAAATAAATGTCATGCAAGGAAGGAGCAGTGATGAACCATTATCATATCATGAAGCAGTTAATTCTGATGAGGCAGTGGAATGGGTAGTTGCAATGAATGAAGAAATTAACTCCTTGAAGAATCACGATACTTGGAAATTGGTTGAGTTATCATCTGGTGTAGTATATGTACTGAAACAAAGTGGCAGATGCTGGAAGAACAAGTGGGTATTTAGAAAGAAGACAGTGGGTGAGAAGCAGATTTTTAAAGCTTGTTTATTCGCGAAGGGATTTAGTCAAGTAGGCAGTGTAGACTATAATGAGCGTTATGCTGCCGTTTCAAATTTTGAAACGATGTGTCTGTTGATAGCAGCCAGTGTTGGGAAAAACTGGCATATTGGCCAGTTTGATGTGAAGAGTGCAGTTCCAGACAGAAGATTTCATCAAGAAGGGTCAAGAAAGTTTGGTTTGCAGGTCAAACAACTCAGTATATGGACTGAAATAAAGTGCCGGATGTTGGAATGATAGTGTAAATAACTCACTAGAAAAACTGGGATTTATTCGAAGTGATATCCCCATGTGTGTGCAAGCTAAGTGCAAAGGAAGGGAAAGCTATTCTGTCTGAATGTGTGAATGGTGTACTCACATTTGCGCAAAGTGAAAAGATGAGCAAAAGGTAAAAACTCTTTTAGAAAGTTGCTTTGAAATTAAGCACTTGGGCATGGTGTCACATGTTAGGAGTGAAATTTGAGAACGGCGAAGATGGAACAGTTACCATATTTACCCAAGTATAATACAACTCTGAATGTAAGACGATACCCCATTTTTTTAATAGGTTCCTTCAGAAATATTTGTTTCTTGACATACTCTCACCAGTCAAAATTACAAACTTCTAATAAACTTATGCCATTTATTGGTTGTATGTGTTTTGATAATAGAAGGAGAAATAAAAAACAAAACAAAAAATTGTTCTTCACTGCCTCCTTTGTTTACCCTGTTGTCTGCGGTACCACATTTTTTAATCATCATAATTGTCATCATGTGAAACTTATACTTTCATTACCACAAATTTGGCTGTTTCTTCTCAGTATGTTGCTTCTATGCTTCTACACTGACGTGAGAATGTAAACAATGTCTGCTCTCTCATTGATTATGTAGCAGGTGACACACCCCACATCACTTCCATCTTACTCACAATGAGTGTCGACAACATTGCTGCATGAAACATGTAAGTAGGCTACTGGACCCAGTCTACACTTTTAGCATCTCCTGCAGAAATGCTATTGTTGAGTATTTGGTCAATTTTAAAGTCAATTTGATGGGTTGATTGGTTGATTTGTGGAAGGGGACCAAGCGGCGAGGCCAACCACTCACCTCCCTGCACTCAATATAGTTCTCAGCTAAGCTCGTGTCACTGTTCCACCTTAATCCTTCCATAGTGTTGTGCCTGAGCAACTGTGAGAAACAGACATCTATATCTTTTAGAATTCAGGACATATGTAACAACAGCAATAATACATAAATAAAAAACTGCAATCATGAATATTGAAAATTGCTTGTCCCGCGACCTAATGCCGCCTGTTGGTAATGTCTCCACAGTGGTCTTTCTGCTGTAATTTATCCTTGTGATAACAACTGCAGTCAGTATAATGAGATTTGTTTCATTTGTCAGACATTTAATTCAAGATTAATTTTCTTTCTCATTTCATTTGAATGTTGATCTAAAGCTGGTTAATAGCTGGTAACGCCCCCCCCCTCCCACCCCCCACCACCAGTATTCTAATTTGTGAACATCTACCGAATTTTCATTTGCAATGCACTTCATAAATCATTAGTTTCTATACTGACGTGTGTTCAGAATCATGTAATGGGTTTTGAAGGACAAGAATTTTGACTTTGAATGCTACCTTTACTTAAAAAGCAGCATAAATGTATGTATATGGTGTCCATAATTGTATGAGAAATTTTATTTCAAACCTTTTTAAATACAACAAATGTTGGTGAGTTGATAGAATTTAATGCTATTTCCTCCTATGTTTCACCAAATGGTTAAATTTTTAAGCCTGGTTCATAGTATCTCACGTATCCATCCATTGCACCAGTGCCAAAATTCAAATGTCACATGATTGATTGATACTGTGTCAAGTGTATCTGCATATTGCGAAATCTCTAGCCTATTCTAACTAAAGTATTGTTTGCTATACTCTACCGTTCTCGACCCTTCAAAATAAATTCGTGCAAAACCTCAATGGCCAAAGCTTCATTTGTAAATGTAAGATGACCCCTATATTAATTTATTAAACACTGTAAAAATGTTTTCATCAGCAGCAATAGTTAAGTCTGTGAATATAAGATGACCCCATATTTTTTGGATGACAAATTCAGGGAAAAACCTCATCTTACAGTCGAGTAAATACGGTAGTCTTTCTAGATTTGGACTTCAAAATTCTAAGGATACTAAGATCCCAATGGAAACGAAACCAAATTTCCTTGATGAGAATTGTGATGTTGTGGTCTTCAGTCCAGAGACTGGTTTGATGCAGCTCTCCATGCTACTCTATCCTGTGCAAGCTGCTTCATCTCCCGGTACGTACTGCAGCCTACATCCTTCTCAATCTGTTTAGTGTATTCATCTCTTGGTCTCCCTCTATGATTTTTACCGTCCACGCTGCTCTCCAATAATAAATTGGTGATCCCTTGATGCCTCAGAACATGTCCTAACAACCAATCCCGTCTTCTAGTCAAGTTGAGCCACAAACTCCTCTTCTCCCCAGTTCTGCTCAATACCTCCTCATTAGTTATGTGATCTACCAATCTAATCTTCAGCATTCTTCTGTAGCACCACATTTCGAAAGCTTCTGTTCTCTTCTTGTCCAAACTATTTATCGTCCATGTTTCACTTCCATACGTGGATACACTCCATAAAAATACTTTCAGAAACGACTCCCTGACACTTAAATCTATACTGGATGTTAACAAATTTCTCTTCTTCATAAACGCTTTCCTTGCCATTGCCAGTCCACATTTTATATCCTCTCTACTTTGACCATCATCAGTTATTTTGCTCCCCAAGTAGCAAAACTCCTTTACTACTTTAAGTGTCTCATTTCCTAATCTAATTCCCTCAGCATCACCCGACTTAATTCAACTACATTCCATTATCCTCGTTTTGCTTCTGTTGATGTTCATCTTATACCCTCCTTTCAAGACACTGTCCATTCCGTTCAACTGCTCTTCCAAATCCTTTGCCGTCTCTGACAGAATTACAATGTCATCAGCGAACCTCAAAGTTTTTATTTCCTCTCCATGGATTTTAATACCTACTCTGAATTTTTCTTTTGTTTCCTTTACTGCTTGCTCAATATACAGATTGAATAACATTGGGGGAGAGGCTACAACCCTGTCTAACGAATAACATTGGGGAGAGGCTACAACCCTGTCTCACTCCCTTCCCAACCACTGCTTCTCTTTCATGTCCCTCGACCCTTATAATTGCCATCTGGTTTCTGTACAAATTGTAAATAGCCTTTCACTCCCTGTATTTTATACCCCTGCCACCTTACGAATTTGAAAGAGAGTATTCCAGTCAACATTGTCAAAAGCTTTCTCTAAGTCTACAAATGCTAGAAATGTAGGTTTGCCTTTTCTTAATCTAGCTTCTAAGGTAAGCCGTAGGGTCAGTATTGCCTCACGTGTTCCAACATTTCTACAGAATCCAAACTGATCTTCCCCGAGGTCGGCTACTACCAGTTTTTCCATTCGTCTGTAAAAAATTTGCGTTAGTATTTTGCAGCCGTGACTTATTAAACTGATAGTTCGGTAATTTTCACATCTGTCAACACCTGCTTTCTTTGGGATTGGAATTATTATATTCTTCTTGAAGTCTGAGGGTATTTTGCTGTCTCATACATTTTGCCCACCAGATGGTAGAGTTTTGTCAGGACTGGCTCTCCCAAGGCTGTCAGTAGTTCTAATGGAATGTTGTCTACTCCCGGGGCCTTGTTTCGACTCAGGTCTTTCAGTGCTCTGTCAAACTCTTCACGCAGTATCATATCTCCCATTTCATCTTCATCTACATCCTCTTCCATTTCCAAAGCCCTCAAGTACATCGCCCTTGTATAGACCCTCTATATACTCCTTCCACCTTTCTGCTTTCCCTTCTTTGCTTAGAACTGGGTTTCCATCTGAGCTCTTGATATTCATACAAGTGGTTCTCTTTTCTCCAAAGGTCTCTTTAATTTTCCTGTAGGCAGTATCTATCTTGCCCCCAGTGAGATAAGCCTCTACATTCTTACATTTGTCATCTAACCATCCCTGTTTAGCCATTTTGCACTTTGTGTCGATGTCATTTTTGAGACCTTTGTATTCCTTTTTGCCTGTTTCATTTACTACATTTTTATATTTTCTCCTTTCATCAATTAAATTCAATATTTCTTCTGTTACCCAAGGATTTCTACTAGCCCTCGTCTTTTTACCTACTTGATCCTCTGCTTCCTTCACTACTTCATCCATCAAAGCTATCCATTCTTCTGCTACTGTATTTCTTTCCCCCATTCTTGTCAATTGTTCCTTTATGGTCTCCCTGAAACTCTGTACAACCTCTGGTGTAGTCAGTTTATCCAGGTCCTATCTCCTTAAAATGCCACCTTTTTGCAGTTTCTTCAGTTTTAATCTACAGTTCATAACCAATAGATTGTGGTCAGATTCTACATCCACCCCTGGAAATGTCTTACAATTTAAAACCTGGTTCCTAAATCTCTGTCTTACCATTATATAATCTATCTGAAACCTGTCAGTATCTCCAGGTTTCTTCCATGTATACAACGTTCTTTTATGATTCTTGAACCAAGTGTTACCTATGATTAAGTTATTCTCTGTGCAAAATTCTACCAGGCGGCTTCCTCTTTCATTGCTTACCCCCAATCCATGTTCACCTACTACGTTTCCTTCTCTTCCTTTTCCTACTATCGAATTCCAGTCACCTATGACTATTGAATTTTCGTCTCCCTTCACTATCTGAATAATTTCTTTTATCTCATCATACATTTCATCAATTTCTTCGTCATCTACAGAGCTAGTTGGCATATAAACTTGTACTACTGTAGTAGGCGTGGGCTTCGTGTCTATCTTGGCCACAATAAGGCGTTCACTATGCTGTTTGTAGTAGCTTACCCGCACTCCTATTTTTTTTATTCATTATTAAACCTACTCCTGCATTACCCCTATTTGATTTTGTATTTATAACCCTGTATTCACCTGACCAGAAGTCTTGTTCCTCCTGCCACCGAACTTCGCTGATTGTGATAGGAAGTTAAAAATATTCCATGTCATGATCTTGTTGTTGGACTCCTTTCCCTTTCATAGAGGACTCAACCAGACACAGCTTTCTGTGTCAAAGTTGTCACAACAGTGTCCAAAATTTAATTTGAACCACTGGAATGCAGCAAAAAGGATGCTAAAATACGTTAAGGAAACTGTGCATTACAAACTCACATATTATCCCACTAGTCAAAGAATTCGCTGATGCTGGTTGGGCTACTGGTATCAATGATCACAAAAGTATTTTGGGATATTAACATTACTGCCAGAATCTCTGGTGTACTGGAAGACTATGAAACAAACTGCAGTTGCACTGGTATGGATGAGAGAATCACTGAAGAGCCTTAACCTGAAAGAACTGCTTGTAGAATCAACACGTGTGTGGTGTGATAATCAAGCACCAATCGTACACTCCAAGAATCATATAGATGAGTCAAGAACAAAACATATTGTCATAAAACATTATTTCATCAGGGAGAAAGTAATGGATGGAATGATTGGCATTCGATATGTTTGACAGATAAAAATCAAGCAAACTTGTTAACAGAGCTATTGAATCAGAATATTCATGAACGTCATTTTTAGAAAATGATATACATTGTTTAAAATGGTATACATGGTTTCTTTCAGATATCATGTCAAGAAATGGGGGGGGAGTGGTGAGAGTTAAACAGGTGAAGACCCTCCTGGCACCTAACCTCCCCAGCTGCCCTCCCTCCACCTCGTCCCTGAATGCTCCCATAAGCAGCGCTTTACTGTCCCCCACCCGTACCCTGGCTCTTCCTCCCCGTCACTGCCCCAGCCTCCTCCTTACCCCCACCACCCGGATTGCTTCTCTCATCATGCGTAGTTGCTCGCAGTCTGGCGTCACTAGAGCAAATGTCGGGAAATATTATGAAATTACAGCTATAAAAATTATTCAGTTCAACCTGGTTATTGCTACAATTTACCAAACACCATGTGGAAATTTTGAACTTTTCATTATCAAAATGGAGTCATTGCTAAATGAAGTAAATAAAATGGATAGCGAGTTGACAATCTGTGGCAACTTCAGTATTGATTTCCTCACAAATAGTAGAAACAGAGAGGTCTTTTTGAACCTTGCAACAGCCTATAATTTAAAAGCTGAAGTAAAGGCTACTACCCAAGTAACAGAAACTAACAAAACAGCTTTAGATCAATTTCTAGTCAAGAAAAGCTTACACAATAATTCACCAAAAATTTTTGATGTAGGATTTAGTGACGATCTTCATTAATATTAATCTTAAAAATGAAGGCAGTATTATTATCGACATGTCTTTAAGAACCAAAAATAGAAGGTATAATCAAGATCATGTAAACTACTTCAACAGATTATTACAGAAAAAAATGGTCACAGGTTTACAAAATTAATGTTGTAAACGAAAAATTCAAGATTTTAATTGATACATTAACTCATTCAGATCGCCTTCCCACTGAAAACTGTAACCATAAGGGGAATTCTAGAACAAACAGCTAGATCACAAGGGAATAATGGTTTCAAGCCAGAAGAAAAGACTACTCCATAAAATGCATTAATTAAAAAATTTCTGACTTGAAATACACATGTACTATAAAAAATACTCCGAAATACTAAGAAAAGCATAGGAGCAGCAAAAATAATGCGTAACAACAAATACATGCATAAGTCAGATAGTAAAGCAAAGGCTATGTGAAATGTTATAAGAAAAGAATCTGGTGAATGCAGATCATTCTGCAAAAATATAACATTGCTACAAAAAAATAAAATAGTGACAAACCCCTCAAAAGTAGCCAGCGATTTTAACAATTTTTTTCACAGGTGTCAGAGAAAATATGACACAATCAGACTTACATAAGAGCACCCAAGCCAATGAATACAAAATAAGTGCGTGTAGAGAATTAATGTATATCAGTTCTGTCTCACAAGATGAAGTAGATAATGCAATAAAAGAACTAAAAAATTCCAGCTGTGCATGTGTTGATGATGTCTCTGAAACAATCATGAAGAAGAGTGCATCAAACTTAATTGAAAGAATTACACACTCATGCAACTGCTCGCTTCAGCCAGGCACTTTCCTTGATGTATTGAAAACATCTAAAGTCATTTCAGTATATAAAAAAAGGTGAGTAAAATAATGTAAACAACTGCAGACCCATCACAATTTCCTCCTACATTTCAAAAGTATTAGAAAAAATTATGTATGACAAATTTTATGAAATTGGTAAATAAAAACAATATCCTATCAATGAACAACATGGATTAAGGAATAAGAGGTCAACAACAACTGCTTGTATGAGTGTATCAATTTGGTATTAAGCCTGATGGACAAGAAACAGGAATCAAGAGGAGTGTTTATTGACCTGTTAAAAGCTTGTGATACGGTGGACCATAAGATACTGCTATCAAAATTTGAAAAATATGGTATTCGTGGTTTGTCCAACAACAGAATCAGTTTTTTCCTGAGTAATCACGAGCAGGCAGTGTGCATCAAGCACACACATATCATCCAAAAATTGTATATTAACACCTGTCAGACTTTAAACAAATTAAATTTGGGGTACCCCAAGGATCAGTAACGGGACCCCTTCTGTTTCTTGTGTATATAAATGATCTCAAATGTGGTTGTACATAAAACAATCATATTTGCAGATGACGCCACGATTCTGCTAGAAGGAGACAGTAAAGAACAATTACAGCAATCAGTGAACAATGTACAAAAAACTTAGCAGCTGGGCACAGAACAATAAATAGTAAAGAAACTGTTGCACTAAAATCCCACAGTGCTCCAAACGAGGAACATGTTCATCCCATTGGTCTCAATCAATGACAAACTAGTTAGTAACAATTCTGAAACCAAATTCCTAGGACTTAAGCTGCAGAGCAATGTTAAATGGAATAAGGATATTCAATACCTCAACACAGAACTGAGCAAGACCTGTTACCTTCTTTGCTCACTAAAACCATGCTGTTGTGAGGAAACATTAATGAATGCATACCATGCCTACTTCCATTCTCACCTTAAATATGGAGTCCTTTCTGGGGAAACACTATGACAACTGAGAGCCACGTGGAGTGGCCACACAGTTAGAGATGCCATGTCACGGACTGCGCAGCCCCTCCCACCAGAGGTTTGAGTGCTCCCTTGGGCATGGGTATATGTGTTGTTCTTAGCGTAAGTTAGTTTAAGTAGTGTGTAAGTCTAGGGACCGATGACCTCAGCCATTTGGTCCCTTAGGAATTCATACACATGTGAACATTTTTTATTACTGAGATCAAAACCTTGGAAAGTCTCTAAAGTCATATTTACAACATCACTGCTTTTGCACCATTGAAGAATATTTAAATTTATGAAGTGTGCTATATAAATACTTAATGCATAAAATGTCTTATTGTAACCTTAAATAACCTGGAAATCACTTTCAGAAATGTATTTATAATTTGACTTGTCCAACGTGTTATGCAAAAAGTGCTTTTGTAGACAACAGGACTAATAAATGCAATACAAACCTCATAGATTACTTGGAAAAAGGCAGAAACCTAACTGGACTTTACTATGGTTTGTTGATTTGATGGATCATTTGGAAAAAAAAAAGTGTTCTTTCACAAGGATATTGCACCACTCTACACCTTAGCAGTGAAAGTGGATGAATTGGGCTTTGAATCGGTTCCTCATCCACGCTATTAACCAGACTTACCCCAAGTGAGTTCTTCCTGTTGCCTAACTTAAAACTCTGGCTTGCCAGGAAGAAATTTTCATCAAATGAGGAAGTGATAATTGCACTCAACGAGTATTTTGCAAGAGTTTGATGGGGTCTATCTTTCCAATGGGATGAAAAAGCCGGAGGATTGCTAGACCAAGTGTATATCTTCTTTAAAGGAGACTATGTCAAGAAATAATGTGGATCATTTACAAAATGAACTTTTTCCTTGCTTTTTTACAACTTATCAAACCACCCTTGTATTTCTATTGAAGTGTGGAGCGAGTGCACTTGTACAAAACAAGTCAGAAAATAATTTTCGTGTTTGAAGAAAGAGTGTTCTGAAACAAATGATTTCCCACATCCAGGAAGTCTAGATATCTGACATGTGTGATGAATTACCATCATTTAACATTCATACAACATCTGTATTCGATAGTCATGGCTCAGAAGTCAAGTGTAGCAGCACTCCATGCTCTAATTCAAAGCAACAAAAATCAGAGGCATAACTGTTACTGCAGTTTTGCTTGAATGCCTTCAATTTGCTCATGGAGCATTTGTATTTAACACTGTTGCTAGTGACGAGTTACGGTGCCTATACGTTAAATTCTTAAGGGGAAATTAATGCCTGAATCCTAACAAAGGACATATAATCAAGCAAAGGACAGTGTGAAGATAATATCTTGCACCTTGTGGTGGAAAATGGGTGTTGTTCATTACGAACTTCTTCCCAGGGCTGTGTCCATTGCAACTGGTATTAGCTGCCAACAACTGATACACCTTCCAGTCACAGTATAAGAAAATAATGACAAAACTGCATCACATGTTGGTGCTACAAGATAATACACTCTGCTGATTTCACAAACAAGACTATCCAAGAGTTTGTTTTGGAAGTCATCCCTTATTCACTTATTCTTATGACCTTTTGACTTCAAATGTTTACCTCCCTCTCTCCTTACCAAACAACCGTCAAGAAAATAGCTTTTTGAATGAAAATTAACTTCAAACATGACGTCTTTAGTGACAGGCTGTAGGTTTTCTAAGGGCATGGAATGAGTAAACTCGGTAAGCAGTGTTAGTCTGTTTCAGGTAATGAGAGAGAATATTTTGTTTATGATTAATTTCTCTTTTATGGTTATGTTGTGTTCAACAAAATATGCACTGTACTAATACAAATGAAATACACCTTAACATGATAACCTTAAGGTGGAAATGGTGGAAAACTCAGTAAAAAAATAAAGTATCTGTAACAGGAACTTGTCTATGTTGGCACGAATTATATTTAACTCACTTCGGATGTTGAAAGGATCTGTGTTTACTTTCTGTCATGTGTCATACTCAAGTAGTACCAAAATGAGACATTTCATAAGAAAAGTTGTGTATTCACAAAAACCCAAATATTATGTCAGCAGAAGTGGAAAGAGGCATTATTAGTTGTTCAGTATCTTAACTTTTTTGCCCTTACTCTACGAGATACTGAAAGTAGCAAGACTACTTTTGATGGAGAAATTTTTGCGGTAGTATCTGATTTTGTCATTGGAGGATATTAATCTCTTATTGTAGATGCCTTTAGATAGCTGATAGGCCATTTCCATTTTGCTAATATGTGATACAGAATCTCTCTCTGATAATTCAAGCTCCATCCGTTCACCTAGTCATTTCAACTTTTCTGCCTGCTTAGTTTTTCCTTGCTCCACCTCCATTTCTCATGGTGCTTATTTTATGCTTGTTGTAAAGTGCGTCTTCTCAAAGGATTTTCGAAGCCCAACTTTTGCTGCCTGTGTTTTCAGTTGGTTAAGTTGTTTTGCTGTCATATTTATGGAGTCTAAAAAAATCATGAGATCATCCACAAAGGCTAGGCAGTCAGTTGTATGATTCGTATATTTGTAGCCTTTGCCTCACCTCATTTTCTACCTCTGAGGTGTTCATTTCTTTCTGCCTTTGTCAGATGACCTTTTGTTGAATACAGTTGAAGAGCAGAAGTGATAGTCCATCTCCTTGTCTCACACTTGTCCTGATTTCGAAGGCATCAGACATCTCTCCTGTGAACTTCACTTTGGGGGTGATGTTGTTTAGGGTTTGCTGGATAGTGACTTTCATCTTGTCATCGAAGCCAAACTCTTCAAGGATTTGAGAGAGGATGCTTCAGTCGATGAAATCAAATGCCTACCTGAAATTCTGAAGGTCACCATGAATGCTCTGTTCCATAGTTTCAGATATGAAAGGATAGATTTAAAATTGAGAATATGCTCAGCGCATAATAGTACGTTTTGAAACCCAGTTGGTATTCCCCCCAATTACTGACTGATTTGTTGTGTTCCACCCTATTCTTTAGAGCACTTTGAGAATATCTTATAAGTTGTTCACAGGAGAGAGATGCCATGGTAGTGGTTCATATCTGTTGTGTCCCCTTTTTCATGTAGTGGGTGCATTACGGCTTGGGAGTTTTTCACTTTCCCAAATATCTTGAATAATTACAACAAGTTTATTGATTGCCTTATCCCTTGCATGTTTCCACAGTTCAGAAATTATCTGGTCTTATGTGGTGCTTTGTTGCCCTTCAGTTCTTGGATGATGATTTCAATTTCTTCTGTAGTAGATGTAGACAAATTTGGATGGGTTGTTTTTACAAACAAATTCCGTTTCAGAACCTCATAGTTGAGGAGCAATTGAAAATAATATCATAGAATCTGACAATTATCTTTGTCACTAAGGGCTAGTTTCAATATGGAATCTGTGAACTGTAGGCTCGCGGGTGGAGTATTGAACTTGTTCAGATTGTGCTTGAAGGTTTTATAGAATTTATGTTTGTTACTCCCCCGCCCCCACCTGTTGAATAACATTATTTAGCCCACAAAACATGCTTTCTTGGTTTTGTGAGTGGGACAGTCTCCTTAGTTGCTGTGCTGTGATCACAACTTTTTGCAGTTGTTCCCAATTAACCGGATTTAAAGCTTCTGTCTAATGGGTGAAATATTCTGGATCTCTTGTTTCACTTTCTGTGCATTGGTGACATGGTCAATTTAGAATTCACTGAGGTAGGAGTTTGGAGATGTTCGGGTCTTGTACTTTCTGGGCCTGTGTTTGAAAGCAGTTGACTTTAGAACCAGATTGAATGATGTGCATAACTCCACTAGTCTCTCTCCATTAGAGTTGGTTCTCCTGTGACCTAGGTAGTTTCCAGTAAGCTTTTGATATTTTATTTCCATACCAAGCTGGGCGTTGAAACCCCAAGTAGAATGATGGCATGATTGTCAGATACCTTTGGGAGGATATCTTCTATCTCCTACCAGAACATGCCTATTCCTTACAGGTCCCTCTTATTTGCATGATTGAATGTGCGTTGGCCTGAGTGAATGCGCATTGGCCTGGTTGAATGACACATGTATGTCCACCACTGTGTAGATGCAGCTTTTAGGGGAGGTGAAGTCCATAATTGAGCATGAAATATTCGTGTGGTTCAATGGGTGATAGTTTTTACTACATGTTTTCCAGTCTTCCCTTTGAAGATTGTAAAGCCTCAATTGGTGAATTTTATTTCCTGAATTGTCATGATGAACATTTGGTACTGGGACAAGGTATCAGTGACTTGTGTGTGTTTCAGTTTGCTGGTCTGAAGAAGTAAGTTTGTGTAGAAGTAGCAAAAAAGCTCTGGCATTTGTGTCTGCTCTGTCCTGGAATCTCCAACACCTATGAGAATGTCAGTGCAGCTTCCCCAGAATCTGAAACCTGCTTGCATTATTCAAGATGATGGTGAGCTGGTCATAATCTACGGAAATAGCTACTGATGAACTTTCCTCCATATTTGTGACAGTTGGAGAACTGTAGGTTGAAGCCATTGATGTTTGACACTGATCAAGATATTGTCGATGTTGTAAGCCTTGGAAAGAGCCTAATGTTTTTCTTGTGTTGGTATGTTTGGTCCACGACAAATATTTAATTTCACATAAGTCCACTAACAAGCTGGTGAGGATTTCCCTATCCACCAACCAGGACATGCCACATGGCAGTTTCACTTTTCTCTCCGCTACAACACTGTAGTAGGTTCATGACAATGAGCAATGTTGTCCTATCCATACTTAATCATGTGAACTCCACAACCTTTAAAGATTGTTGTTGAAGAACACAAGTTTTATTTCAGTGTCATAACTGGTTTTGGGCTATCATGCTCCTCTTCAGATGGCTAATTTTTTCCAGTTAAATTAATATTTTATTCAGCAGCATATCATTCACTCCTGCAATATGTTTCAGTGGACAGCACTTTATCTTGCATTGGTCCTTATAATTTTACAGGTCAACGCACAAACAGCTACAGTGCAAACAGCATGCAGATTCTAAATAAAACCCTGTGGCACACAAACACTTCATCATATTCATCATGTCAGTTTCATCCTCAGATGTACTTTACGAGAACATGTCCAAGAACTACATGAATACTAATTTTGAAAGAAATTTCAACTAACGAAATTATCACAAAAGGGTTTTTTCCCAGTTCAGATGAAACTCACAAAAATATATGTTGGTTTGCACATTTTATTTTAATTTTTTATGTCAGCAATATTGACATAAAATAATCAGATGACATTTTGACAAGGATTCTTCTGTCTAGTGTCAGGCATACATCCAGCCAAACTGTATGTGGCTTGTTAGCAGCAGTTATTAATTAGAGTAAATAAAATTCCATCAGTGTCACAGTGTCTTTTACTAAAGGTTACTGACCTTGGAGATTTAATCGTCCAGCATTTCTTCAACAAGGGTACACTATTGAAACAGCTATGCTGTAGTCACTGATAATAATTAGTATTTTGTGTTTCTTGAAAGTGAGTTTCTCTCCTACAGAGCATTGATACTTTCATTAAACATATACACTTGGCTTTTCATGTGCAATGTCCAAGAAAAATTAATCAGTACTTTTCGTTCAGCATCTTCTATAATCTCAAAAACTGAAACTTAGCAGAACTGTGGTTTTGTCTTAACACACATTTTCTTCTTTCACTTTGGTTTAGTAACTACTTCATTATCTTAACCCTTTCTTTGGCCTATGTGAAGTTTAAAATGAGTTGTGCTTTGCCTGCATTGCTCTCCACTGCCTGGGTAACCAGACCTTCTCATCTGCTGTTGCTGTGGGCTTCTCATGATTTCTTCATTCCATTGGAGCTAGCACACAAGCAACATCACTTTGAGGCATCATGGAGAGCAGCCTTGGTAGCTGCAGGATCAGTGTGGCTGAATGCCAACCTAAGGAGCTCGAGTTCAGTTCACAGCTGAGTCCATATGGGCAATGGGTACTGTGTTGTCTTCATCATAATTTCATCATCACCAAAGCACAAGTTGCCTACATGGTGTCACATAAAAAGACATGCACCCAGCAGTGAGCCACCACATGACAGAGAGAGATCAGAGAGCACGTGACCAATTAGTCGCATGTGTAGAGCAAAGCTGTGCAGAACTAAAAACCTTCAGAATTTAAAACTGATCAGCACACATCACTCGTTGCTGCCATCTTAGATCTCTGTTCAGAACATGATCACTTATCATGGAATACTATTATTATTATTTTATTATATTTGTATTTCACAGTAAGCTATTTTCTTATGACAAAACAACAGTTGGGTTCAAATTAGAAGGTGAAAACCTGAAGTAATTAACTTAGCTGATAGCAACACCTGCTTTTCAGGCAAGAAAGCTACATTCTCCACGTGTTAAGGTCCAGTTGAAAGAGTGATTGTCCTAGATAGGAGTGGTTAGGGTGAATTTAGAAGAGATGAAGTATGGTAATGGATGTGGGCTTGAAAGAGATATGGGCAGCAGTAAAAGATGAAGTATAGAGACAGTTCACTCTGGATGGGCAGTGGTAGTTGTTTGTTGCAGGCAGGGAGAAAGGAGATGTAGAGTTGAAAGTGGAGCATTGACTGACATGGAGAGATTTTGCTAATAAAACAATCTGGGGAAGGGTAAGTAGGCCCCTAACAAAAACAAAGTTAAAATCAGCATCAGATGGAAGAATGAAGCTGCTGAAGAGAGGGACTACCTCTTGGTCTCAGTCTCTACTTAATCTCTGTTCTCTACTCATCTGTGACTTAGCCCATTCTCCAACTTCATTCTTCTCTTTGTCACGTTAGTTACCCCTATAGTCATTTCTGTATAGTTTTCTTAGTGATCTCTTTTTGCATTATTCCTTCCTAGGCTGCCCACTTCACACTCCAAACACACAACCTTCATCATATCCATGTGTGCAACATGTAAATGGACAAGCATTCTTAGCATTCCTATATTCTTACCCTTCAACTCTCTCTCTCTCTCTCTCTCTCTCTCTCTCTCACTCACTCACTCACACATACACATACACACACATGTTGCCATTGCCAGCTGTTATGCTCTGTAAAAGAACACAGCTCCAACAAATGAACAGCAGTGTTCAAATTCTGGTAATGTACCTGTTTACTGTCCAGTGCTCACTCTATACTGTGAAACCACTATCTTTACCCAAACCACTGAAAAAACTGGGCAACACTACGCTTGGCCACAGCTGATAGTAGAATTCATTTGAGTGGACAGGTGGTTGGTGGACAAAACTATGTAAACTGCTGTGCAAAATTTATAGCAGATTTAGCTTATGACATGACTATTTAACACTGTTGACCCCTTTGGTGACTGGGTAAGATGAATCTGTGAGGGCACTGGAATGTGTTGTGCTTGGAGGGATGCATAGGACTGGTCTTGCATCTAAATCTTCCATGGAATACGACATATATGGGAAGGGGTTGGGAGTAGCTGTGACTTAAGGATGAACCAGCATACATTGTAGATCAGGTGGGTAGCAGACTGTCAGTGTGCAAGTGCTGGGACCAAATTGGTTGAAACTGGGGAAGGATGTGGTTAAGTTGTTCCAGTCCAAGATGATATTGGATAATGAAGGGGTGCTCCCTTGCAGCTATTTCATGGAGGAAGTTGGAGAATTAGAGGCATGTGTGGATATGGTGCAGGAGATTATTTGCTTGCTAATTCAGTGGGTAGTGCCTCTCTGTGAAAGCCTCAGTAAAACCTTCAGCATTATTGGGCAAGGGATTGCTTGTCACTGCAAATGCTACATAAGGGAGGTAGTGTTTATTTGTGTGGCCTCAAAATGAACAGGGGTTTTCATCTGGCCATTGAACAGGTGGAGGGAGATGCATCACTAGATTGAGCAGAATCAGGTGAAACAGATAGGAGAGATACTGTTGAGGCTGTGGAGGAACTAGGGGAGAATATCTTGACCCTGGGTCCAGGTCCTATAGATAATCAATGAACTTGAACCAGACCAGGGTTCAGGATCTTGAATGGATAAGGTTTCTTCTCAGTGGCTTATAAACAGGTTGCATTTGAGTGTGCAATATGAGTCCCTATGACTATGCTGCAGATTTGTTTGTGTATCTTCCCCTTGAAAGAGAAGTAGTTATAGGTAATGGTGTAGTTGGCTAAGTTTATAAGGAATGAGGTTGTGAGCTTTGAGTTAGTAGGATGTTGGAGAGGTAATGTTTGACAGTAGCAAGGCCATTAGCATGAGGAATGTTGATATATGGGGAGGTGATCTCAGCAGAGATGAGTAAGGATCCAGGTGACAATGATATGAGAATAGTTGAGAGACTGTGAAGGAAGCAGTTGGGATCTTTGAAAAGGGAAGCTGTGTTGTGGACAATAGATTGGAGTTGAGTTGTTGGTCAACAAGATTTGAGATTGCTTGGGTGGGAGCACGGTAAGAAGCTGAAGTGGGTGTTGAGGGTGACAAGGTTTACAGATTTTTGGAAGCATGCATAACAGTGATGAATTTACCAGCAAGCTGAGTAGGCTAGAGTCTACGGCGGCAGATTTTAGGGGTGGCTAATTTAGCATCAAAATTTTTTTATTTCTCATAGGTATTGAAAAGATTCATGTTTATACACCTAAATTTTATTAGGTCCACACAAACAATTGAAAATTTAATATGTTTCCCCATTTAGATAAATTTTTCTACGATATGCATAGTCACATTTGGTTGCAACGTGGGAATGAGTGACATGACTATTTGCTAAGTGTGTTTGGCTGAATTGACTGCATGAACACGGTGTGTCCACCGCAGGAGCCGAAGCACAGTCATGCTGTTGTAGGCACATGCTGCATGGTTGCATTGAGTTCAGGAGAGGTACACTATGTTATCAAAAGTATCCGGACACCTGGCTGAAAATGACTCACAAGTTCGTGGCGCCCTCCATCGGTAATACTGGAATTCATTATGGTGTTGGCCCACTCTTAGCCTTTATGACAGCTTCCACTCTCGCAGACATATGTTCAGTCAGGTGCCAGAAGGTTTCTTGGGGAATGATAGCCCATTCTTTATGGAGTGCTGCACTGAGGAGAGGTATCGATGTCGATCGGTGAGGCCTGGCATGAAGTCGGCATTCCAAAACAGCCCAAAGGTATTCTGTAGGATTAGGTCAGGACTCTGTGCAGACCAGTCCATTACAGGGATGTTACCCCAACACCCTGCCGTCGGATCACCATATTGTGTACCGTGATTCATCACTCCACACAACGTTTTACCAAGGCAATTGTCCATTGTTTATGCTCCTTATATGAAACGGGGCATTGTTTGGCATTTACCAGCATGATGTGTGGCTTATGAGCAGCCGCTCGACCATGAAATCCAAGTTTTCTCAACCTCCCTCCTAATTGTCATAGTACTTGCAGTGGATCCTAATGCAGTTTGGAATTCCTGTGTGATGGTGTGGATAAGTGTCTGCCTATTACACATTACAACCCTCTTCAACTGTGGGCGGTCGCTATCAGTCAACAGATGAGGTCGGCCTGTATGCTTTTGTGCTTTACGTGTCCCTTGACATTTCCACTTCACTATCACATCGGAAACAGTGGACCTAGGGATGTTTAGGAGCGTGGAAATCTTGCGTACAGACGTATCACATAAGTGACACCCAATCACCTGACCACGTTAGAAGTCTGTGAGTTCCGCGGAGCACCCCATTCTGCTCACTAACGACATCTAATGACTACTGAGGTTGCTGATATAGAGTACCTGGCAGTAGGTGGCAGCAAATGCACCTAACATGAAAAACGTATGTTTTTGGGGGTGTCTGCATACTTTTGATCATGTAGCGTAGATATAGAGTAGTGATACAAATGGGGAAGTTACATCCTATATTTACTTCAAAAACAAAAGAAAAGTGACTTTGGTTGATTGCATCCTGCAATTTCTAATACTATCTGAAGATGTTAACTTGACGATTCGCACAGTGGCTGCTGGGAGTGGCTTTGCCGCCACATTAAAGCTCTTGAGGGGAGATGAGTGGTAAGGGGAAGGCAGTGTCTGCTGCTTGCAACAGTAACTAGCACCATGACCCGTAACAATATGTACAGCACTACTTAGCATCTACGGGCAGCTTAACATTGGTAGTGTTCAGAGAGAAATGAATATCTTTCAACTAGTGCCAATTTTCTCTGCTTGTGCCAGCAAGCAAGTGCAATTGTCAAGTTATTGTGGCCAAATAATACGCATAAATATTTCTCTAGCACATTTTGCTGGTCGTGTACTGTAATTTTTCAATGTGTTTTGTGGATTGTATGAATAATTTTGTAACGTAACATCACAGGTGCGTACAAACTTATAGTACATAAATAATCACAAATTATTACAATAAATCATACATAACTAATCATTAAGATGTAATTTAATTTGATAAATAGGTGTTTCGGAAACTATGCAAAGAAATTTAGATTTTTTTTTTAGTCATATTTAAATAAATTTCTTGAACTTCTGTTAGGTAATTATTCAAAGTCTGAAGTCTGAACAAAGGATACTGCTAATTACTTACCAGAAATAAAACTCCTGATGTAATCTTTTTAATTTCAGTTCTTTGATAAAAAAATTCTTAGAGTCATGGGAGAATGTGACCTATTGGAACTGAGTATAAAAAGAAGGGCAAAATGAAAAAAAGAAAACAATAACAAGAATAGATTATTTGTAAAATGATAAGAATTGAGTTTTTTTAAAGTGATGCTGAAAGACCAGGAACTTCAACATCATGCACTGATACAATACAATCTGAAAAAGATGAAATAAATTTGAACTCTGTGGCCCAACAACAACAGTCACCTGTTGAACAATCTACTTTTGACAAAATGGATATTTATGTTTTTGACTAAGAGGAAGTAGAGGAATTGTCAGTAAGTATAGCAATTGAAGATGTATCTCAGAATCAGGCATTAAGTAATTATCAAGTGCAGACAACGGTACATGTAAACAAATATCCAGCTTTATGAGAAATTAATGGTACCTTAAGTGAGAATATTGCATGCTATGGCATTGAACAGAACAAGTCTGATGACTTGCGAAAAGGGGATACAATATATGCTGATCAGCAGCATTTCTTGCCAGTGAGTATCTTCCAAAGAAAGCAGAAAAATAGTGAAATGAATGGCCAAAGTTGGCTGATTTATTCCAAAAGTAAAAGATCTGGATATTGTGGGCCGTGTGTCCATTCGAGAATAAGGCTCAGTTTGACAATGAAGGATTTAATGACTGAAAAAATGCAGAACACTGAGTAACTCAGCATGAAAACTCTGTGTGTCATAAATCCAATAGCCTACCCTTAGTTTGGAAGTTAGGAGTGAGATTGATGACTGACTCAACAATTGATTGCTTGTCCAGATTTACGAAGAAATTACTTATTGGAGAAACTGTGGTGTCACCGCCAGACACCACACTTGCTAGGTGGTAGCCTTTAAATCGGCCGCAGTCCATTAGTATATGTCGGGCCTGCATGTCGCAACTATCAGTGATTGCAGACCGAGTGCCGCCACACGGCAGGTTTAGTCTAAAGAGACTCCCTAGCACTCGCCCCAGTTGTACAGCCGACTTTGCTAGCGATGGTTTACTGCCTACATATGCTCTCATTTGCAGAGACGATAGTTTAGCATAGCCTTCAGCTACGTCATTTGCTACGACCTAGCAAGGTGCTGAACAGACAATATTGTAAATCATGTACCGTCAAGAATGACATTCATCATTAATGGATTAAATTTAAGTATCAAACTAATTACATCCGCTTTCTGAATTCTAATTCCTTGTCATGTTCCAGACCTCACATCAGTATAGTTCTTCCCTCCTCACGTCAGCCTGCGTGAGCTAAAACGCGTGCATTTCAGCCCTCTCTAGTAACACGGTGTTGGTTCTTCTGCCAACACAACAGAAACATTCAGAATATGGTAGTTGCCATAGTGAAGTGACTGTGTTCAAGAGGCCTCGTTTTCAGATGAAAAAATGAAAAGTGGGGTCGTCCGCATAATAGAATTTATTGACAGTATTATGAAAAGGACTGATGCTATGCATTACATAGCAGAGATGCTGAGTCAAAGATAAGCACAACAAAAAGACTGTCAAACAAAGTTTTTGGCCAAACAGGCCTTCATCAGAATCAGACAACACACACACACTTCTAATGAAGGCTTGTTTGGCCAAAAGCTTTGTTTGACAGTCTTTCTGTTGTGTCTATCAGCGACTCAGTATCTCCGCTGTATGGTGAGTAGCAACTATCGTTTTCATAAAAATGTCATTATTATATTCTGAAATTTCCACTGTTTAATGGAAGTTAATTGTATGATTTGGAAGTATCAGTTACTTATCAAAGACTGCTTGTGATGGGTTCCTTCTCTTGAAGGGTCATAAAGTCTTAAAACAAAATGGAGGTAAGATAAGAAGCACAAAATATTTTTCATCAGTTGTCAGTGCAACACCAGACATAGCACATGTTGACCAACTTACCCTCGTTAGATGCATTTTGGAAATAGGCGAACAACGTAAAAGCTTTCTCGAGTTTCTGCCCTCAGTGGGACGTAAAGCTGAAGACATTTTTTCTGCCATTATTTATAAACTCAAAACGCTGGACATATACACACATCAAAAAAGTTTTGCAACACCTTGGTTCTGAGAATTCTGGAAACTGTCCGGAAAATTGGAATAGAGGTCAGCATAAGCCTCATTTCTGCCATTTTTATTGCTCATGAAAACCACACATAAACCACACCATGTACCACCATAAAGTGAGACATTCAGAGGTGGTCCAGATTGCTACACAACAGTACCTCTAATACCCAGTAGCACATCCTCTTGCATTGATGCATGCCTGTGTTCATCATGGCATACTATCCACATGTTCATCAAGACACTGTTGGTCCAGATTGTCCCACTCTGCAACGGCAGTTTGGCATAGATCCCTCAGAGTGGTTGGTGGGTCACGTCGTCCATAAATAGCCTTTTTCAGTCTATCCCAGGCATGTTCGATGGGGTTCATGTCTGGAGAACATGCTGGCCACTCTACTTGAGCAATGTCGTTATCCTGAAGGAAGTCATTCAAAAGATGTGCACGATGGGGACGCGAATTGTCGTCCATGAAGACGAATGCCTCACCAATATGCTGCAGATATGGTTGCACTATCGGTCGGAGGATGACATTCACGTATCATACAGTCGTTACGGCACCTTCCACGAGCACCAACGGCGTACATCGGCCCCACATAATGCCACCCCAAAACAGCAGGGAACCTCCACCTTGCTGCACTCGCTGGACAGTGTGTCTAAGGCCTGACCGGGTTGCCTCCAAACACGTCTGCGACAATTGTCTGGATGAAGGCATATGCTACACTCATCGGTGAAGAGAACATGATACCCATCCTGAGTGGTCCATTCAGCATGTTGTTGGGCCCATCTGTACCCCACAGCATGGTGTCGTGGGTGCATAGACGGACCTCGACATGGACATTGGGAGTTAAGTTGTGCATCATGCAGCCTGTTGCACACAGTTTGAGTTGTAACATGACGTACTGTGGCTGGCTGCATGAAAAGCATTATTCAATATGGTGGCATTGCTGTCAGGTTCCTCCAAACCATAATCCGTAGGTAGTGGTCATCCAATGCAGTAGTAGGCCGTGGGCGCCCTCAGCAAGGCATGTCATCAACAGTTCCTGTCTCTCTGTATCTCTTCCATGTCCAAACAACAGCCCTTTGGTTCACTCTGAGATGCCTAGACACTTCCCTTGTTGAGAGCCCTTCCTGGCCCAAGGTAACAATGTGGACGCAATCAAACTGCAATATTGAACCATCTAGGCATTGTTGAACTACAGACAACATGAGCCGTGTACCTCCTTCCTGGTGGAATGACTGGAACTGATCGGCTGTTGGACTCGCTCCGTCTAATAGGTGCTGCTCATGCATGGTTCTTTACATCCTTGGACAGGTTTAGTGACATCTCTAAACAGTCAAAGGGACTGTGTCTGTGATACGATATCCACAGTCAAAGTCTATCTTTAAATTTAGGGGCAACTATGGCTGCTGAATTTTGCACGGAAGCTTGTCAGTTCTTCAGATCGCTTTAAGAAATTAGCTTTTTTTTTTATGTTCAACATAACATTGGCAAAAATTATGGACTAAAATCGAGAAAGGGAAAACACTAAAGAGTATAAGTCTGACACGTCGATCAGCTAGAGAGGGTGCATGTAGAATTTTGAGACATTCTTGCCATGAAATGCTTAAAAAATTTTGAATCAATCAAGGATGATTGTACCAAAAAGCTTTTAATGCAAAACAAAGCAAGGGAATACTTTTCGATCTAGAATAATTGGAAACAGCGGTAATGGTTATTGTGTGGAATGATTTTTTAAGAAAGAAAAGACAAAGCGAATTTTCAAATTCAGGCTTCTACTGTAGATTCAATCACTGTTGCCAATCTTTACGAACCTCTTTGCAAGTTTTTTGTTACTGATCGAGAAACTTTTAAACATCTCAAAGAAAAGGCGACAGAATTAAGCATATCAAAACAGTATACAAAAGACATGGGAAAAATACAACTGAAAAGGAAAGAAATATATGATGAAATACTCGATGAAGAAATGAGAAAGACTGTGAGTGATACTATCAGAGGTAACACATTCCCCATCCTCACTGATAGACTTGTATCCAAATTAAAAGATTCGTTGGAGGCCTACAACACGTTCAATGAAAAGTTTTCGTTTTTGACCAAAATGAGTGAAATGTCATCATCAGCCCTTGCAGAAAAAGCCTTTCTCTTGGAAGAAATGTGTCCTAATGATTTAGAAACTGACTTAGTTCAAGAACACATGCATTTTCAGTGCCACCTTTCTTCTCAAAGAATTTTGGTAAAACCAGATTCTCAATCATTGAAAAGTCTATCTTTATTCCTGTAACAAATTGTTTGGGTGAGAGAAGCTTTTCTTGCATAATCATATCTAAGATATGCCTTAAGCCAAGAAAAGCTAAATTCCTTAGCTCTTTTGCACATAGGGTCAGAACTAATGAATAAGATTTCGTATGATGATATACTTGATTATTTTGCGAATAGTATTGTAAAACTTCCATAACTTAATTAATCGAATTTCATCATATCATCAGCCAAATTGTAAGCAGTTAATTGAATATATTGTTTTTAAACTGTAATCAAGGTCAATAAAAATTATCATAATTAGTAGTATATGATTGAGCTTTTATTAGCTCAAAAATATGCCCAAAAACTATTTCTTGTGTAATCTAAATCGTTGGGTCATAAAAATAATGTAGGAAGTGACATATTGATCCCCTAGTTTACAGTCATACTAATTGCAGGAAAAATGTGTAATTAGGACGATAGTGCACAAATAATGAAGTTACAAGTTCATTGACAAAAAAATTCTAATTAGCATGATTGTGAAGTAGGGTATAGAATTGTAGATGTTGGTAGGGGTGATAAAATTTTAATAGCCTATTGGTGGCAAATGTGTAAATCTGCCACCGATGCAGAAGGTCGGTTTGTGGGGGTAGTTGGGGTGAGGAGGTGGGTGGATTCAGAAGATGGGTACTTGGCTAGACCAAGTGATTTGAGTATGGATTGGAGGAATGTTTGACCTCTGAAATGGGATCGTCATAGCACAGATTGTAGGTGGTAGAGTGAGGGAGTTGGCAGATGCCTTCTGTTAGGTATCACTGCAGTCAATCACAGCAGTGGTAGAGATTTTGTCTGCAGGGAGGATGATCAAATCAGGGTCTGTCCTAAATTAAAACACTTTTCTCCAACAAATGGAAGAGCACTTCAATCACTACCTACAAAAGTTAAATGTTTTCCGAAGCCTGCCTTGGAATACCATTGTCCAACAAGACATGTCATACCTCTGGTGAACCAACCCCCTGTCAACCAATGCCTCATAGCATGCAAGCACTGTCTTGGTGGCTTCTTCCATCCATCACACACCTCGAAACTTCCTCCCAACAACCCACAAAACTCAGATCACTGTTGTCAGTCTATCTAGGAATATTTAATGTCAATCTTATAGAAGTTTCGGTTCTTTCCAATGGGCTACCTTCAGCGTCACATGCAAATTCGGCCTCACACAGAACTAGATAAAAATCTACTGTCCTCTTCCCCATTCCTACAGTGGAAACAGTTGTTGACACCAAACATTCTGATCAGAACTGACAAAAAATGTACATTCAATCTTGCCTCTCACAGTCCATGGTCCCCAGCCTACACCTAATTCACACCTTCTAATGTTTTGGATGACTTAAAGTGGTTAGGTATGTGTGTAAACTCCCACTTCATTAATGATACGACTTACTTGAGATGGTCAGCTGACTTTCATTGCTCATTGCTGAAACCTCCTCTCCGAAGTATATTTGCTAGGAACAGGAATTTCTCAAGAACTCTTTCTACTTGTAAAAGTAAGCAGACATACAAAGTTTCTTTTGCTCCACTTAATGATGTATATTCAAACATCACAGTTTTACAAATCTCATTCTCCACATAAACAAACACTATCAAGTAAGTCTCCCTCGCGTATGCAAAGGTTAGAAACACATTAAATTAACATTCATAAGCAAATTGGCTTAAGAACCACTCATAATTTATGAACATGTCTTGCTTCTAGCAAATCCAACAAATGAAGAACAATTAAATGTCTACAATCAATTGTTCATTTTTCTTTAACAATAATTGTGACACTAAAACAGCAATGATTACTTCTTGTTCTTCCAGTATGACTTCCGTGACTTGAGGGGCAAATACTTGTCGATGCCATTCGACATCCTTGTGCTCATGACTCCTTTCCAGCCTGCACACACAAACGTGTCGCATAGTATGTACGTTCTCGCACACTTATTTTTGAAATACCGTGTGTTCAAGATTGTAGGATGATGAGTGGTTCTGGAATTTACGCGAAAATTCTCGAAGCACTACACATCCCTCCCCTAAGCTCGAACACATGATATTTTAGGCATACTCATTATGTACATTAATATTAATTACATAGAATAACAATTCATAATTCCACATTTTTTATGAACTGTGCATAACCCTTTTATTTACTATTTAGCCTTTCTTTTTTCATTTTACTATAATTATAACAACAGGAGTATTTCACTCAAGTTGGAGTCAATTCTTGTATATCTAGGAGTTGTGGGGCCTAAACCTTTGGGTTTACAATCATAAGCTCCAGGTGTTCATGACACTCAAGTGTTTTACTCTTTTTTCTAATTCTTTGTACTGCTTCTTTAGTACAGGATAGCCTCATTAATTATAGACTGTTTGCAGTCTGCAGGAACTCTGGGCAAATGAAAGTGTTCTTCTCGACACTTCTATGATGATACAGTCCTTTCCCCCTTGGATCAGTATCTTTACCTTACATATGGGTTGACCCTATGAGTGCACTCCCTCCTTCCATTTCAGTAGGTACGCCCCCCTTGATTCCTATTTTGCTATGGCACAGGTCAGTCCCCTTCTTGGTGCCCCTTTCTTAAGTCTGCCTATCTGCCTTTTGTATTCCTTTATCCTTTATGAGTAGACCTCATGGTTCATTTCCCTAGTATAGATCTTTATGTACACTATAATTAAATATTCTCTGGTAAAATTAAAAATTTAGTTCACACTTTACACTTGCTCCTTAATGCTTCATTTCATACCCGAGAGTCCTCCTTTACTCAACAACTTCTATTACTATTACTATTTACTCTATTCAGTATATTTTACTCAAGCTATAAGAGTCCCGCAATCACCCTACAAATGAAAAAATCAGAATATTTATATCTAAAAACAAAGATAATGTGACTTACTAAATGAAAGTGCTGGCAGGTCGACAGACACACAAACAAACACAAACATACACACAAAATTCAAGCTTTCGCAACAAACTGTTGCCTCATCAGGAAAGAGGGAAGGAGAGGGAAAGACGAAAGGATGTGGGTTTTAAGGGAGAGGGTAAGGAGTCATTCCAATCCCGGGAGTGGAAAGACTTACCTTAGGGGGAAAAAAAGGTAAAAAGGACGGGTATACACTCGTACACACACACATATCCATCCACACATATACAGACACAAGCAGACGTATTTAAAGACAAAGAGTTTGGGCAGAGATGTCAGTCGAGGCAGAAATGCAGAGGCAAAGATGTTGAATGACAGGTGAGGTACGAGTGGCGGCAACTTGAAATTAGCGGAGATTGAGGCCTGGTGGATAATGGGAAGAGAGGATATATTGAAGAGCAAGTTCCCATCTCCGGAGTTCGGATAGGTTGCTGTTAGTGGGAAGTATCCAGATAACCCGGACGGTGTAACACTGTGCCAAGATGTGCTGGCCGTGCACCAAGGCATGTTTAGCCACAGGTTGATCCTCATTACCAACAAACACTGTCTGCCTGTGTCCATTCATGCGAATGGACAGTTTGTTGCTGGTCATTCCCACATAGAATGCGTCACAGCGTAGGCAGGTCAGTTGGTAGATCACGTGGGTGCTTTCACACGTGGCTCTGCCTTTGATCGTGTACACCTTCCGGGTTACAGGACTGGAGTAGGTGGTGGTGGGAGGGTGCATGGGACAGGTTTTACACCGGGGGCGGTTACAAGTAGGAGCCAGAGGGTAGGGAAGGTGGTTTGGGGATTTCATAGGGATGAACTAAGAGGTTACGAAGGTTCGGTGGACGGCGGAAAGACACTCTTGGTGGAGTGGGGAGGATTTCATGAAGGATGGATCTCATTTCAGGGCAGGATTTGAGGAAGTCGTATCCCTGCTCGAGAGCCACATTCAGAATCTGATCCAGTCCCGGAAAGTATCCTGTCACAAGTGGGGCACTTTTGTGGTTCTTCTGTGGGAGGTTCTGGGTTTGAGAGGATGAGGAAGTGGCTCTGGTTATTTGCTTCTGTACCAGGTCGGGAGGGTAGTTGCGGGATGTGAAAGCTGTTGGCAGGTTGTTGGTGTAATGCTTCAGGGATTCCGGACTGGAGTAGATTCGTTTGCCACGAAGACCTAGGCTGTAGGGAAGGGACCGTTTGATGTGGAATGGGTGGCAGCTGTCGTAATGGAGGTACTGTTGCTTGTTGGTGGGTTTGATGTGGACAGATGTGTGAAGTTGGCCATTAGACAGGTGGAGGTCAACATCAAGGAAAGTGGCATGGGATTTGGAGTAGGACCAGGTGAATCTGATGGAACCAAAGGAGTTGAGGTTGGAGAGGAAATTCTGGAGTTCTTCTTCACTGTGAGTCCAGATCATGAAGATGTCATCAATAAATCTGTACCAAACTTTGGGTTGGCAGGCCTGGGTAACCAAGAAGGCTTCCTCTAAGCGACCCATGAATAGGCTGGCGTACGAAGGGGCCATCGTGGTACCCATGGCTGTTCCCTTTAATTGTTGGTATGTCTGGCCTTCAAAAGTGAAGAAGTTGTGGGTCAGGATGAAGCTGACTAAGGTAATGAGGAAAGAGGTTTTAGGTAGGGTGGCAGGTGATCGGCGTGAAAGGAAGTGCTCCATTGCAGCGAGGCCCTGGATGTGCGGGATATTTGTGTATAAGGAAGTGGCATCAATGGTTACAAGGATGGTTTCTGGGGGTAACGGATTGGGTAAGGATTCCAGGCGTTCGAGAAAGTGGTTGGTGTCTTTGATGAAGGATGGGAGACTGCACGTAATGGGTTGAAGGTGTTGATCTACGTAGGCAGAGATACGTTCTGTGGGGGCTTGGTAACTAGCTACAATGGGGCGGCCGGGATGATTGGGTTTGTGAATTTTAGGAAGAAGGTAGGGGTGCGGGGTGTCGGTGGGGTCAGGAGGTTGATGGAGTCAGGTGAAAGGTTTTGTAGGGGGCCTAAGGTTCTGAGGATTCCTTGAAGCTCCGCCTGGACATCAGGAATGGGATTACCTTGGCAAACTTTGTATGTGGTGTTGTCTGAAAGCTGACGCAGTCCCTCAGCCACATACTCCCGACGATCAAGTACCACGGTCGTGGAACCCTTGTCCGCCGGAAGAATGACGATGGACCGGTCAGCCTTCAGATCACGGATAGCCTGGGCTTCAGCAGTGGTGATGTTGGGAATAGGATTAAGGTTTTTTAAGAAGGACTGAGAGGCAAGGCTGGAAGTCAGAAATTCCTGGAAGGTTTGGAGAGGGTGATTTTGAGGAAGATGAGGTGGGTCCCGCTGTGACGGAGGACGGAACTGTTCCAGGCAGGGTTCAATTTGGATAGTGTCTTGGGGAGTTGGGTCATTAGGGGTAGAATTAGGATCATTTTTCTTCGTGGCAAAGTGATACTTCCAGCAGAGAGTACGAGTGTAGGACAGTAAATCTTTGACGAGGGCTGTTTGGTTGAATCTGGGAGTGGGGCTGAAGGTGAGGCCTTTGGATAGGACAGAGGTTTCGGATTGGGAGAGAGGTTTGGAGGAAAGGTTAACTACTGAATTAGGGTGTTGTGGTGCCAGATTGTGTTGATTGGAATTTTGAGGTTTTGGAGGGAGTGGAGCTGGAAGTGGGAGACTGAGTAGATGGGAGAGACTGGGTTTGTGTGCAATGAGAGGTGGTTGAGGTTTGCTGGAAAGGTTGTGAAGGGTGAGTGAGTTGCCTTTCCGGAGGTGGGAAACCAGGAGATTGGATAGTTTTTTGAGGTGAAGGGTGGCATGCTGTGCTAATTTGCGGTTGGCCTGTAGGAGGATGCTCTGAATAGCCGGTGTGGATGTGGGAGAGGAAAGATTGAGGACTTTTATTAAGGATAGGAGTTGACGGGTGTGTTCATTGGCTGAGTTGATGTGTAGGTGAAGGATTAGGTGGGTGAGGGCAATGGATTGTTCAGTTTGGAACTGGTATAGGGACTGATGGGAAGAAGGGTTGCAGCCAGAGATGGGAACTTTAAGTGTGAGGCCTTTGGGGGTTATGCCAAATGTCAGACAAGCCTGAGAAAATATGTGAGCGTAATCTGGCTAGGGTGAAGGCATGTTTGCGGAGGGAATGTAAATAAAACTTAATGGGGTCGTTGTGGGGGTGTTGTGAGGGTGACATGGTATTAGAAGGTGGAAAGTGTAACATGAGGTTGAAATGAAAATGAAAGATAAAAATATATGGGGAGAGATAAGGGTGAACTAGAAAGTAACTGGAGATCTGGTATGAAAAAAGGCGAAAAAGTGTTGGTTAAGTTGATCCTGTGGTGAACTTGGGTTGGTAGACAGCGATGTGCATGAAGGTTAGGTGGTTGTGTTGCCGCTAAAACACGTTAAAGGACGGAGAAATTCGGGAAAATTTCGAAAAAAACGTGTAAATGTATTAAAAGGAGTGGTGTTATGGTGAAAGATTACGAAAATGGGGCTAAAAATTGTCTGACGAAGGAATAATGACGTTAAAACCTGTGGGGAGCGGCTAAAAATGATCAGTGATGTGCGAAAAACGGAAGTGGAAATAAAGTGAAAGTTATCAGAACTAGCCGAAATGGTTGTTTAATACGTGGAAGCAGCTGTTATTGAACTAGAAACGGTGGATTTTATAGCAGCGGTAGTGTTGAAGGCGGAAATTAAAATTTTTTTGGTTATGGTTTGGAAGTGGGTTACGTATTATTGAGTATATATAGGCGGGATAAAATTGTATTACGGTAAAAAGGGGAAGGTGAATACGAAGTAAGACTACTGGTAAAAACAGAAAGAGAAAATAAGACGACAGGAAAGATTTCGAAATGCAACAGCGACAATAACAAACGTAATTGTTGGGTTCAAATTAATGATATGGTTATAATAAAGGGAAACATTCCACGTAGGAAAAATACGAGGGCGGTTCAGAAAGTAACCTCCGATTGGTCACAGTGCGGGTTGTGGGGGGAGTAGCGACGCCATCTGTGCGTTCACGCACTCAACAGGTCAGTCGGCATCATGCCGTGGTCGAGTGAACGTCGTACCTGCGCTAGTTTAGTTTTTGTGGCAGTTTGAAATGTGTGCTGCAATAGAAAACCCCGCCAAATGTGAAGTGCGTGCTGTCATAAGGTTTTTTACAGCCAAAGGATATTCTGCAGCAGCTATTCATCGTGAGCTTTGTGCCGTGTACGGACCAAGAGTTATGAGTGAAGGAGTTGTCCGTGAATGGGTACGTTTATTTAAAAGTGGACGAGAAAACGTTCATGATGAAGAGAGGAGTGGTAGACCATCATTGGTGACTGACGAACTCGTTCAGACAGTTGATGAAAAAGTTCGTGAAAATCGACGTTTCTCAATGTCGGAGTTGTCTACTGGTTTTCCACAGATTTCTAAGTCTCTCTTGTACGAGATAGTGACAGCAAGGTTGGGTTACCGTAAGTTCTGTGCACGATGGGTACCCAAAATTCTTACCGACCACCACAAAACTCAAAGAATGGCCTCTGCATTAGACTTTCTGTCACGTTATGAGGACGAAGGAGAACCATTGTTAAACAGAATCGTGACCGGTGACGAAACCTGGATTAAGTACGTGAACCCTGAGACAAAAGAACAATCAAAGATGTGGGCACATTCAAATTCGCCTACCAAACCAAGAAAAGCCTCGCAAGATTTTTCTGCCAGAAAACTGATGGCAACGGTGTTTTGAGATGCCAAAGGGGTGTTGTTGGTTGAATTCATGGGACGTGGTACGTCCATTAATCAAGACGTGTACTGTGAAACAATAAAAAAGTTACGACGGTCTATACAGAACAAACGCCGTGGTATGCTGACTTCCGGTATCGCTTTTTTGCACGATAACGCCCGTCCTCACTCTGCTCGCAGAAGAACGGCCCTTCTTGAGTCCATCAAGTGGGACGTTATCAACCATCCACCTTACAGCCCAGACCTGGCGCCAAGTGATTATCACCTCTTCATGCATTTGAAGAAATGACTCGGGTCACAGCGGTTTGATGAGGACGAAGAGCTCAAAGATGCGGTCACAGGCTGGCTCCAGGCACAAGCGGGTGATTTTTATGCAGAAGGAATTTCAAAGCTTGTGAAGCGATACGATAAGTGCCTCAATCGCTATGGAGACTATGCAGAAAAATAGTGCAAAGATGTAGTTGTAAGATGTATATATTAAAATATTTTTATTTAACTTGGTGTATTTTTTTAAATCAACCGGAGGTTACTTTCTGAACGCCCCTCGTATATCTAAAAACAAAGATGATGTGACTTACCAAATGAAAGTGCTGGCAGGTCGACAGACACACAAACAAACACAAACATACACACAAAATTCAAGCTTTCGCAACAAACTGTTGCCTCATCAGGAAAGAGGGAAGGAGAGGGAAAGACGAAAGGATGTGGGTTTTAAGGGAGAGGGTAAGGAGTCATTCCAATCCCGGGAGCGGAAAGACTTACCTTAGGGGGGAAAAAAGGAAAAAAGGACGGGTATACACTCGTACACACACACATATCCATCCACACATATACAGACACAAGCAGACGTATTTAAAGACAAAGAGTTTGGGCAGAGATGTCAGTCGAGGCAGAAGTGCAGAGGCAAAGATGTTGAATGACAGGTGAGGTACGAGTGGCGGCAACTTGAAATTAGCGGAGATTGAGGCCTGGTGGATAACGGGAAGAGAGGATATATTGAAGAGCAAGTTCCCATCTCCGGAGTTCGGATAGGTTGCTGTTAGTGGGAAGTATCCGGATAACCCGGACGGTGTAACACTGTGCCAAGATGTGCTGGCCGTGCACCAAGGCATGTTTAGCCACAGGTTGATCCACATTACCAACAAACACTGTCTGCCTGTGTCCATTCATGCGAATGGACAGTTTGTTGCTGGTCATTCCCACATAGAATGCGTCACAGTGTAGGCAGGTCAGTTGGTAGATCACGTGGGTGCTTTCACACGTGGCTCTGCCTTTGACCGTGTACACCTCCCGGGTTACAGGACTGGAGTAGGTGGTGGTGGGAGGGTGCATGGGACAGGTTTTACACCGGGGGCGGTTACAAGTAGGAGCCAGAGGGTAGGGAAGGTGGTTTGGGGATTTCATAGGGATGAACTAAGAGGTTACGAAGGTTCGGTGGACGGCGGAAAGACACTCTTGGTGGAGTGGGGAGGATTTCATGAAGGATGGATCTCATTTCAGGGCAGGATTTGAGGAAGTCGTATCCCTGCTGGAGAGCCACATTCAGAATCTGATCCAGTCCCGGAAAGTATCCTGTCACAAGTGGGGCACTTTTGTGTTTCTTCTGTGGGAGGTTCTGGGTTTGAGAGGATGAGGAAGTGGCTCTGGTTATTTGCTTCTGTACCAGGTCGGGAGGGTAGTTGCGGGATGTGAAAGCTGTTGTCAGGTTGTTGGTGTAATGCTTCAGGGATGCTTCAGGGATGATCCTAATCCTACCCCTAATGATCCAACTCCCCAAGACACTATCCAAATTGAACCCTGCCTGGAACAGTTCCGTCCTCCGTCACAGCGGGACCCACCTCATCTTCCTCAAAATCACCCTCTCCAAACCTTCCAGGAATTTCTGACTTCCAGCCTTGCCTCTCAATCCTTCTTAAAAAACCTTAATCCTACTCCCAACATCACCACTGCTGAAGCCCAGGCTATCCGTGATCTGAAGGCTGACCGGTCCATCGTCATTCTTCCGGCGGACAAGGGTTCCACGACCGTGGTACTTGATCGTCGGGAGTATGTGGCTGAGGGACTGCGTCAGCTTTCAGACAACACCACATACAAAGTTTGCCAAGGTAATCCCATTCCTGATGTCCAGGCGGAGCTTCAAGGAATCCTCAGAACCTTAGGCCCCTTACAAAACCTTTCACTTGACTCCATCAACCTCCTGACCCCACCGACACCCCGCACCCCTACCTTCTACCTTCTTCCTAAAATTCACAAACCCAATCATCCCGGCCGCCTCATTGTAGCTGGTTACCAAGCCCCCACAGAACGTATCTCTGCCTACGTAGATCAACACCTTCAACCCATTACGTGCAGTCTCCCATCCTTCATCAAAGACACCAACCACTTTCTCGAACGCCTGGAATCCTTACCCAATCCGTTACCCCCAGAAACCATCCTTGTAACCATTGATGCCACTTCCTTATACACAAATATCCCGCACGTCCAGGGCCTCGCTGCGATGGAGCACTTCCTTTCACGCCGATCACCTGCCACCCTACCTATAACCTCTTTCCTCATTACCTTAGCCAGCTTCATCCTGACCCACAACTTCTTCACTTTTGAAGGCCAGACATACCAAAAATTAAAGGGAACAGCCATGGGTACCAGGATGGCCCCTTCGTACGCCAGCCTATTCATGGGTCGCTTAGAGGAAGCCTTCTTGGTTACCCAGGCCTGCCAACCCAAAGTTTGGTACAGATTTATTGATGACATCTTCATGATCTGGACTCACAGTGATGAAGAACTCCAGAATTTCCTCTCCAACCTCAACTCCTTTGGTTCCATCAAATTCACCTGGTCCTACTCCAAATCCCATGCCACTTTCCTTGATGTTGACCTCCACCTGTCTAATGGCCAACTTCACACGTCCGTCCACATCAAACCCACCAACAATCAACAGTACCTCCATTACGACAGCTGCCACCCATTCCACATCAAACGGTCCCTTCCCTACAGCCTAGGTCTTCGTGGCAAACGAATCTGCTCCAGTCCGGAATCCCTGAAGCATTACACCAACAACCTGACAACAGCTTTCACATCCCGCAACTACCCTCCCGACCTGATACAGAAGCAAATAACCAGAGCCACTTCCTCATCCTCTCAAACCCAGAACCTCCCACAGAAGAACCACAAAAGTGCCCCACTTGTGACAGGATACTTTCCGGGACTGGATCAGATTCTGAATGTGGCTCTCGAGCAGGGATACGACTTCCTCAAATCCTGCCCTGAAATGAGATCCATCCTTCATGAAATCCTCCCCACTCCACCAAGAGTGTCTTTCCGCCGTCCACCGAACCTTCGTAACCTCTTAGTTCATCCCTATGAAATCCCCAAACCACCTTCCCTACCCTCTGGCTCCTACTTGTAACCGCCCCCGGTGTAAAACCTGTCCCATGCACCCTCCCACCACCACCTACTCCAGTCCTGTAACCCGGGAGGTGTACACGGTCAAAGGCAGAGCCACGTGTGAAAGCACCCACGTGATCTACCAACTGACCTGCCTACGCTGTGACGCATTCTATGTGGGAATGACCAGCAACAAACTTTCCATTCGCATGAATGGACACAGGCAGACAGTGTTTGTTGGTAATGAGGATCAACCTGTGGCTAAACATGCCTTGGTGCACGGCCAGCACATCTTGGCACAGTGTTACACCGTCCGGGTTATCCGGATACTTCCCACTAACAGCAACCTATCCGAACTCCGGAGATGGGAACTTGCTCTTCAATATATCCTCTCTTCCCGTTATCCACCAGGCCTCAATCTCCGCTAATTTCAAGTTGCCGCCACTCGTACCTCACCTGTCATTCAACAACATCTTTGCCTCTGCACTTCTGCCTCGACTGACATCTCTGCCCAAACTCTTTGTCTTTAAATACGTCTGCTTGTGTCTGTATATGTGTGGATGGATATGTGTGTGTGTACGAGTGTATACCCGTCCTTTTTTCCTTTTTTCCCCCCTAAGGTAAGTCTTTCCGCTCCCGGGATTGGAATGACTCCTTACCCTCTCCCTTAAAACCCACATCCTTTCGTCTTTCCCTCTCCTTCCCTCTTTCCTGATGAGGCAACAGTTTGTTGCGAAAGCTTGAATTTTGTGTGTATGTTTGTGTTTGTTTGTGTGTCTGTCGACCTGCCAGCACTTTCATTTGGTAAGTCACATCATCTTTGTTTTTAGATATATTTTTCCTACGTGGAATGTTTCCCTTTATTATAATCAGAATATTTGTTAGACTGGCCTCTCTTGCTCATGTTCTCTTTCCTTATTCACCCTTCCTACTTGGGTATACTCAATGTAAAATTATCATCGTTCTTATATCCTTATGTACCTATGCAATTTCCAAGTAACTAGGCGATGTATTTCCTATATATACATATTAATAATTATCTATATGATAGTTTTTCCAAGTAACTAGGAGATGTAGAACCATCATAATAAACAGCCATGTGTTCATATTTCTCTATGTGCACATTCTTTCCCCCTACAACGCTTGATGATTCTTACATCAATTTTATCTGTAGTTTCATTGTTTGCATCTTCATGTTTCATTGTGTGTATGGGTAAGTGTGTTTGTGTATCCTGTTTCTTCAGCTTACTTATATGAAATAAGTTGACGGTTATTGGAAACCATGGATAATAAGAATGACTTCAGCGATAGCAGTATATGAATGTGCAAAGAGAAAAAGTTAGACCAGTACTCAGATGAGAAGTAAGAAAGGAAAAAGTAGAAACCGTTGCTAAGATCGAAGAAGAGAAAGAAGATAGCCCCAAAGACAGGAAACCCTTCCCACCTCCTTCCCCAGGATGCCTACTTCACCGGTACTTGTTTGAGAAGCCGGAGGAGGTATGGTGTTTAACGTCTCCTACAGAACAGACATTCTCACTTTCACCTTTGAAGTACCAAAAGAAAAATCTTAACAACCCCTGTGGAATGGCAAATGGTGAAGAATCAGTCACATTAGTCTGCAAGGATCGTTTGGAAGGTGTGGTGCGTGTTCTGTGTTAGCCATGTTGCCAGCCGGTGTGGCCGAGCGGTTCTAGGCGCTACAGTCTGGAACCGCGCGACTGCTACAGTCACAGGTTTGAACCCTGCCTTGGGCATGGATGTGTGTGATGTCCTTAGGTTAGTTAGGTTTAAGTAGATCTAAGTTCCAGGGGACTGATGGCCTCACAAGTTAAGTCCCATTGTGCTCAGAGCCATTTGAAGCATTTGTTAGCCATGTTTGTACTTACGCTACCCACCCCTTCCAAAACTAATACAAACCTTCCCTTACACATCACATCTCATAAAGGTAAAATTACGTATCTTGTTATCACAGTTATGGAATGATTCACATAAAATTCCATTTTCTATTAATCTAATATTCTTTGCAGTTTATTAATCTCCACCCAGGTTTACATAGATCAACTAGATAAGAAATTACTTTCAAAGAATAGCTTAGGCAAAAATGAGGCCTAACTATATGCTGATGCCGGGATTTGAGACCACCGCTGACTGGAGCGGAGCGTGAAGGTGACTTAAATACTTATCGGGCACTAACAACTGAGGACAGCTCAATCACATACCAAGACCAGTTTCGGGTCATCATACTTCCACATGGGTCTGTGTCTCTAGAAATGGATAATAGGATAGTACAAGAATTCAAGAATAGATTACAGAATAGTTTAAGATTTGAAGGGAATTCAGTGCAGGAAAAATAGTACAGAAGAAACACCGAAAACAACTAGGTATCCAACAGTCGTCACTCCTCCTATTAACACAGAACATTAACATCTCTGGAAGACAGATGTGACTCTGCCCGAATCCCATTGATCTGATGTTAACTTCTCTCGATTACTTACGGCCCAATACTTCCCGTTAACTTTTGTGTGAAAATCTCCCAACAACAAAACAATTACCACTTTACTAGGAAACACAACATTATGTAAAGTTATGCTATTTTCTACTTTGTCCTATATAAGTTTGAATTCCTTCCATAAATTATATGTGCCTCTCTTAGTATCATTAGGTTCTGAAGCTAAATTTGAAGAAACGTTGTCGGAGGTTACCCTCTCAGCAACTTTTCAATCGATTATTTCCTTTACCTGTTCCTCCAGATTACTTATATTTTCTATGACAGCAGTGGCTAATTTCTCCTTGACATTTCGTTCCAGGTTATCTACTTGAATGCTCATGCCTGCAATTTGCGATTGGACCATAAGTAGTAATTCATCCTGTTTTTCCAAACTCTGTCTTAAGGTGTGCAACCTCTGCTTTACAGCATTGAACGTAAATTGCATACGCTTTGAAATGATCCTAACTTTTCGCTAAGTTCAGTTTCTACATTATTACATTTATCTCCAATATCAAATTTTAGTTTCTTTGTAAAATTCTGAAATTGCTCATTCTGTCTCTGGTCAAAGTCAGTAAACAGTTGATTTATGTGAGTATTCCAAGTACTAGTTAGTTCACTCTTAAAATCTAACTTCAGATTTTTGACCTTATTATGTAGAGTGTCAAATTCAGTCTTTAATAAAGATATATTTGTTGCTTGACTGTTCAAGGTTTCACTCTGGTTACTTAAAACCTCACTCTGAGCATCTAATTTAATATTTAATTGGGTATGCACTGAATCTAACTTAAGACTTTGAGCATTTAAAACTGCACTCTGTGCTTCTAAATTTTTACTTAAAGTAGTAACTTGGGCATTTGACTCTGTTCTTGGGTCATCTAATCTAGCATTTAGTTGAGTATTAACTGCGTCTAATTTAAGACTTAGTTCCTATCTTAAAGCCGCTGAAACTGCCCGCTGGGCTTTAATTAAATTCACTACTTCAGACCAGTCTGGCACTTCCTTTGTCACTGTCATAGCCATGTCTGGCTCTGAAGTTTCCTGGTTTCTTGAGTATTATCCATGTTTTTTTTTTTAGATCAGGTTATCATTAAAAACACTCACCTCTAAATATACTAACTACAGTACTATAGTCTTTGAATAGTTTCTGTACCTTTCGATTCAAACAATTATTGTCTCACGTTCACCCGGCGTAGAGTTTTAGGCTGCATCGGTGACCAGGTGCGGAATCAGCACCGGTGAACAGCACGGGCGCCGGCGACATCGAATGTTAGTTTCAGCATCAGTGTCGGCTGCGAGGTGTGTGGGAGCTGTGTACTCTCCATACCAAATCATCTTAGTCAAATTGTACTCGGCGTATCTCTTCTTAGTCTAATACATCGAGATATCTCCGTTCTTTTAACGTTAAGACTTTCTTTCGTCTTTCCCTTTGTTGCATTCACAATTTTTTTTCATTTCATTGTTGGGCTTAATCTAGTTTCTCTTAATGGTTTTCTCTTCTTGTTATACTCGGGTGCTATGGCAACACATATCATCTTCTAATCTCATTTTCATCTCAAAATTCCTGTTTTCTTCCAGCCTTTCACACAGGTCACCAAGTTCTAATGCTCTTTTGATGATAGAACGTGTGCAGTATATATACAAACTTTATGTTTTCACCAATTAATGGTGTAGTTAACTATGCAGAAGAACATTCTCACATTCCACGTATAAATATATTCATCTTGTCGTATTTCACTCATAGCTCGAGTTCTAGAAACAGGTTTAATTACATTTATAAGTGAGTTGGTTTAAGAACCGCTCATAATTTATGAACATATGTCTTGCTTCTAGCAAGTCCAACACATGAAGTCCAATCAGAATGTCTATAATTCATTGTTCATTTTTCTTTAACAATAATCGCAGACACTAAAATGGCAAAGAAAACTACATGATTACTTCTTGTTCTTCCAATACGACTTCCGTGGCTCGAGCAGAAAACACTTGTCGATGCTGTTTGACCAACACGTCTACCTTGTGCTCGTGACTGCTTTTCAGCCTGCACGCACAAACGTGTCGCGCAATATGTACGTTCTTGCACACTTATTTTTAAAATATCATATGTTCAAGACAGTGGAAGGACAAGTGGTTCTGCAATGTATGCGGAAATTCTCAAAGCACCACAACCTGTCCCCATTACCCCCACTTTACCTTCTTACTCTATGATTTGCTAGCCCTCAGGCAACCTTCCCTCCCTTCTTTCCCTTGTCACAGTCTGCCTGCAATGCTGTGACAATGTAGGTGTTATATGTGAGCCTTTGTGTTTTTGCATTACCTCTGGAGAATGACATTCTGAAAATTCAATAACATTTCCTTTATTGTTTATATGCCTGTCGACTGATGAATACCACAGTTACATAGCGAGTGGTCACCTTTTTCCTTATATTATTTGTCTTCGAAACGGTTGTATTGTATTTGATGTTTTTTGTGTACTCTTCGTTAACTCATAAAATTATTAAACAAATTGCCTTTTCAATTTCAGAACTGGACTTCCGAAAGAAGGTAGTTCTACAACAAGATAGGAGCATACCATTTGGTCCAATCTACATAAGTCTACCA
This sequence comes from Schistocerca americana, assembly GCF_021461395.2. Lineage (NCBI taxonomy): Eukaryota > Metazoa > Arthropoda > Insecta > Orthoptera > Acrididae > Schistocerca > Schistocerca americana. Next base: position 59,281,224 of record NC_060119.1, read on the forward strand.
TGACAATGGTTTCAGAGAGACTGATAAGGAAGGGGCAGAGAGAACACTGTCATCTTATATTAAATAGCGACTACACTTGTTACTACCCATGAAACTTGTATTGATACAGGTTCTCTTTTCATCTGCAATTTATTTGAGTGCCAAATAAAACATGGTTAGTCTGCAGCTTTTTTAAACTTTGTGTTTTGAATGTTGTTGTATATATGTGCATCTTTAATAAAATCGCAGTTTACATCTTTTCCATGAAGGAAACTCTCAAATCCTATTCCAGCTGGTGAACGGATTGCAAAAACTTGAACAGTCATATCAGACTGAACATCAATATTAGATAAAAACAATAGCAAAGCAGTAACTGTATGTGTATATGAGAGTGAACAATAAAAAGTTCTTGAAAAGACAGTAAAAAGATATTGTGTTTTTGTAGTTATACTTGCCTCGTATTTTCTCTCATGAAACGTGTTTCTGAAAGGTTTCCAGAATACTCACCTGCAACTGCCATATCTTCTTCAATGGATTCAAAATGTTTCCAAGACAAAAATGTTCTTTGGATCTGGAAACTGATGCAAGTCAGTGGATAAGAAATTTCCATAATTGAGTTTACATTCCAGCAACTCTTACTTCAAAAATTCAGGACTCCCTATGTGAGCAGATGCAATTCCTTATCCTCATCAAAGATGCCTTTTTTGTCATTTAGGCATCTTCTCATATTTTTTATCCAGTTGGTTAAGAAGATTTGCCTAGTATGCGGCAATTGTAGTAATAATAATCTGTTTGACTTTCATGCACTAGGTAAAGATAGTAAGCTGACTTAGTGTATGGAAGTTAGTGGTGCCAAGAGCAGACAGTTTGAATGTATACTGTGAGAACAGAGCAAAACTTTCATATGTTACAATGGAATTACTTTATAATCACATAATGAAGACCCAGACAGTGGTTCAAAACTATTTGGACTCATTTGAAACAAATCACCATTAACGAATATGTCTAGAGCTGTGACAGGAAATTAAATAAAGTGCCAGTCCTTTATTCCAATGTAATGTCAGGATTACACATTAATGATGGTGTCCTGAATCACACTAGGGAAAAATGAAATTTGTGAAACAGGCTTATTAAAAGAATGGACACATACTAAGGCATCAAAGAATGCCAGGGGTAATATTGTAGAAAGAGATCAAGGATTGAATACTGTATGCAGGTTCAAATGGATTGAGATTGCTGCACCTCAAGCCGAGATGAAAGGCTTATACAGAATACACTAGTGGGGAGAGCTGCATCAGACCAGTCTTCGGACTGAAGACCAAAATAACTACTACTTCTCTTGCAGAAATCTACTTTATCTGCTTTGATAATGAAACTCTGGCTTCCATTCACCCTTTTCATTGCTTTTACATTTCTGCCAAGAAATCCAAACTAATATCTCATCCATTGTAATAAATTACTGCATAAAATCATTTGCATTCTTTTTAATAGAGTTAAGACATTTCTTAGGAATGCATTTTCTCATTTGCTTTTGGGCAGCATTTGACATGTGGCACCCATCTGGCACAAATTTTTCTCACAATTAATTGTTTATATAAAATATGCTGTACTGTTTCCCCTGTTATGTCTATAACTTCAGCTATTCCATATATCTTCAAACCCCCATTATCCAATACCTTATTGTGTACTTCACATTGTTTATCATATTCTTTCATCCAATTCTTAACTGTTGTTGATAATCTTGGTGAAGACTTATTATAAACCTTCACAAGCTTTGGATAAAATTCTGTTACTAATAATCATCTCAAAACAAAGAATTTTACAGTAGCATAGGAATCCAATTTATTATTCATGTTGATGCACCACTATATAACATGACCACTTTGCAATATAAACAGAAATATACAGCAGATCAAGTTGGTTTCTGATGTATGGTATTGTGCTACATGTGCCAACATAATATAAGCTAAATTTGTATTATATCAGTGCCCATTTGTGTGTCGGGCTAAAGCATCTCATCTCTCCCTCATGTATGTCTGTTATTCCCTGGTACCTTTGTAGCCACTGATCAGTAATGCTATGGAAATCCAGGGTAGTGGTTTTTAAGTAGTAGCATGCTGAGATAATCGTTATAGTAGGACCAGAATGAGATTTTCACTCTGCAGCGGCGTGTGCGCTGATATGAAACTTCCTGGCAGATTAAAACTGTGTGCCCGACCGAGACTCAAACTCAGGACCTTTGCCTTTCGCGGGCAAGTGCTCTACCAACTGAGCTACCAAAGCACGACTCACGCCCGGTACTCACAGCTTTACTTCTGCCAGTATCTGGTCTCCTACCTTCCAAACTTTACAGAAGCTCTCCTGCGAACCATGCGGAACTAGCACTCCTGAAAGAAAGGATATTGCGGAGACATGGCTTAGCCACAGCCAGTTTTAATCTGCCAGGAAGTTTCATATCAGCGCACACTCCGCTGCAGAGTGAAAATCTCATTCTGGAAACATCCCCCAGGCTGTGGCTAAGCAATGTCTCCGCAATATCCTTTCTTTCAGGAGTGCTAGTTGTGCAAGGTTCGCAGGAGAGCTTCTATAAAGTTTGGAAGGTGGGAGACGAGATACTGGCAGAAGTAAAGCTGTGAGTACTGGGCGTGAGTCGTGCTTCGGTAGCTCAGATGGTAGAGCACTCGCCCGCGAAAGGCAAAGGTCCCGAGTTCGAGTCTCGGTCGGGCACACAGTTTTAATCTGCCAGGAAGTTTCGTTATAGTAGGAACTCTTGAACCCATCGCGGTAAGAGGACCTTATGAAATATAACATGCTGCCATGTTACTAGTGTGATGTTCCATTCAGTTTCAACTGTGTATCATGAATATATGATTTTTATGGATAAATATTCATCTTCTAATTATGAAGTGGCTATGAAATTATCACGGATTAATGGAGTAAATATTAGCTGACAAATTCTTCCACGTAAGTATTGCCATGCTTATCACAAATTGTTAATGACCATGAACATGTACACTGTACAATGTTTACATGAGTATATGGGATTCAGAGTTACCAACCAAGTAGGGTGCTATTGATAAAAACATGACACAAACTGTATACATGAGCTCACGAGTACCATCAAGTTGTTTATGGGCTGATTAAAAATTATGGAGTAGGAACAGGAAGAGGAGAAAACCAAATGAAGCTATTGCCCTTAAATAGTTTGTGGTAAGTTGTTACGGAACCAAACTGCTGAGGTCATCTGTCCCTTAGCTTACACAATACTTAATCTCACTTATGCTAAGGACAACACACACACCCATGCCCAAAGGAGGACTCGAACCTCCAATGGGAGAAGCCACACAAACTGTGACAAGATGCCTGAGACCATGTGGATGTTCCTAAATAGTTTATAAAGCATCATATGAGGGCTCGATTCTAAACCATTGTGTTAACTGGTGATTAAATGTGACTCTACCACATTGGCTCATAAATAAAGCTGTCACTCATCTGAACCTCCCCGATAATGTTCACACAAAGTGCAGCGAGCAAGCACATGGATGAACTGATGATGTATATTTTCCTCATTGAAAAAGGTCAATTACGGTTTCACATTCTGTGAATGACAAGGTCAACAGAGTTGCAGCACGAGTTTTGACAGAACAAGGACGGGGAAGGGGATTGGCTGAGTCTATTTCGAGGAAACCATCTTTGCATTCATCTTAAGCAATTTAGGAAAACCTTGGGATAGACAAGTCAGGAAAGGATGGTTATTTCAATGTACCTGTCATAGGAATCTCATAAGCCTATAGCATTTATCACGCATACATCCACATACATACTCTGTGAACCACTGTGAAGTGCGTGGCAGAGGCTGCCATATATGAGGGGTTCTTAATGTTCGAGTCATGTATCGAGCACAGGAAGAATGATTGATTAAATGCCTCTGTGCGTGCCATAATTAGTCTAAATTTTTCTTCATGTTCCATACGGGATCTATATGTAGGGGGGTGAGTTTCTAGAATCTTCACTCAATACAGGTTCTCAGAATTCTGTAAGTAAACATTTGAGGGATAATTTGCATCTATCATCAACAACCTGACAGTTCTTGTTTTTCAACACTTTCATAACGCTTTGTTATGTGTCAAACAAACCTGTAAGGTGGAACGATAGCCTTTGCGCATCCACCGAAGTTCTCTGTTCATTGTCTGAAAGGCGGCAGGTAGTCCTACTGCCTACCGATCAGGAATTCTTTGCTAATGGTCATGAAATTTGGCACCTTCACATCTACATGTTTCCCACTTAGAATGGCATAAGTAGAAGGCTGCAATCATTGCTCATCAATTTGTTTGTCACATCTGAAGACACCTGTTAATTGCGCTGATGAAATATTGTGTGGATTTCACAATGACATTCAATGTCTCATCTGGGAACTATTTCTACATCTAGACTGCCATGAATACCTAAAGCAACACAAATGGCCTAAGCTGCCTGTGTTTGATGTCTGCTGTTAGTCCTATATGTTACAGATCCCACACACTTTAACAATATTCTATGGAGAAATGCACAAGTAACTGGTAATCAGTCTTTGTAAACTGACTGCATTTTCCCCAGTATCCCGCCAAAGAACCTAAGTCTGCCACATGCCTTACCTACATATGAGTGTATGTGATCATTCTATTCCATATCCATACAAATAATTACTTGTAGCTATTTATATGAGTTGACTGATTCTAATTTAAACCTTTGGTATTGTTGCCATAGGGTAGTACATTGTTTTATGAACTACACTCCTGGAAATTGAAATAAGAACACCGTGAATTCATTGTCCCAGGAAGGGGAAACTTTACTGACACATTCCTGGGGTCAGATACATCACATGATCACACTGACAGAACCACAGGCACATAGACACAGGCAACAGAGCATGCACAATGTCGGCACTAGTACAGTGTATATCCACCTTTCGCAGCAATGCAGGCTGCTATTCTCCCATGGAGACGATCGTAGAGATGCTGGATGTAGTCCTGTGGAACGGCTTGCCATGCCATTTCCACCTGGCGCCTCAGTTGGACAAGCGTTCGTGCTGGACGTGCAGACCGCGTGAGACGACGCTTCATCCAGTCCCAAACATGCTCAATGGGGGACAGATCCGGAGATCTTGCTAGCCAGGGTAGTTGACTTACACCTTCTAGAGCACGTTGGGTGGCACGGGATACATGCGGACGTGCATTGTCCTGTTGGAACAGCAAGTTCCCTTGCCGGTCTAGGAATGGTAGAATGATGGGTTCGATGACGGTTTGGATGTACCGTGCACTATTCAGTGTCCCCTCGACGATCACCAGTGGTGTACGGCCAGTGTAGGAGATCGCTCCCCACACCATGATGCCGGGTGTTGGCCCTGTGTGCCTCGGTCGTATGCAGTCCTGATTGTGGCGCTCACCTGCACGGAGCCAAACACGCATACGACCATCATTGGTACCAAGGCAGAAGCGACTTTCATCTCTCAAAGTCCGTCAACTGCACATACGGTTCACGTCCACGCTGTCGCGGCATGCTACCAGTGTTAAAGACTGTGATGGAGCTCCGTATGCCACGGCAAACTGGCTGACACTGACGGCGGCGGTGCACAAATGCTGCGCAGCTAGCGCCATTCGACGGCCAACACCGCGGTTCCTGGTGTGTCCGCTGTGCTGTGCGTGTGATCATTGCTTGTACAGCCCTCTCGCAGTGTCCGGAGCAAGTATGGTGGGTCTGACACACCGGTGTCAATGTGTTCTTTTTTCCATTTCCAGGAGTGTATATAAGTTTACATTTCTAAACATTAAAGCAAGTTGCCGGTCTTTGGACCATTTTGAAATCTTATCAAGATCTACCGCCCCCCTCCCCCCATGAACCATAGACATTGCCGTTGGTGAGGAGGCTTGTATGCCTCAGCAATACAGATAGCCGTACCGTAGGTGCAACCACAACGGAGGGGTATCTGTTGAGAGGCCAGACAAACATGTGGTTCCTGAAGAGGGGCAGCAGCCTTGTCAGTAGTTGAAGGGGCAACAGTCTGGATAATTGACTGATCTGGCCTTGTAACACTAACCAAAATGGCCTTGCTGTGCTGGTACTGCGGACGGCTGAAAGCAAGGGGAAACTACAGCCGTAATTTTTCCCGAGGGCATACAGCTTTACTGTATGGTTAAATGATGATGGTGTCCTCTTGGGTAAAATATTCCGGAGGTAAAATAGTCCCCCATATGGATCTATGGGCGGGGACTACTCAAGGGGACGTCATTATCAGGAGAAAGGAAACTGGCATTCTACTGATTGGAGCGTGGAATGTAAGATCCCTTAATCGGGCAGGTAGGTTAGAAAATTTGAAAAGGGAAATGGATAGGTTAAAGTTAGTTATAGTGGGAATTAGTGAAGTTCGGTGGCAGGAGGAACAAGACTTCTGGTCAGGTGAATACAGGGTTATAAATACAAAATCAAATAGGGGTAATGCAGGAGTAGGTTTAATAATGAATAAAAAAATAGGAGTGCAGGTAAGCTACTACAAACAGCATAGTGAATGCCTTATTGTGGCCAAGATAGACACGAAGCCCAAGCCTACTGCAGTAGTACAAGTTTATATGCCAACTAGCTCTGCAGATGACGAAGAAATTGAAGAAATGTATTATGAGATAAAAGAAATTATTCAGATAGTGAAGGGAGACGAAAATTTAATAGTCATGGGTGACTGGAATTCGATAGTAGGAAAAGGAAGCGAAGGAAACGTAGTGGGTGCATATGGACTGGGGGTAAGAAATGAAAGAGGAAGCTGCCTGGTAGAATTTTGCACAGAGCATAACTTAATCATAGCTAACACTTGGTTCAAGAATCATAAAAGAAGTTTGTATACACGGAAGAAACCTGGAGATACTGACAGATTTCAGATAGATTATATAATGGTAAGACAGAGATTTATGAACCAGGTTTTAAATTGTAAGACATTTCCAGGGCCAGATGTGGACTCTGACCACAATCTATTGGTTATGAACTGTAGATTAAAACTGAAGAAACTGCAAGAAGGTGGCAATTTAAGGAGATGGAACCTGGATAAACTGACTAAACAAGAGGTTGTACAGAGTTTCAGGGAGACCATAAAGGGACAATTGACAAGAATGGAGGAAAGAAATACAGTAGAAGAAGAATGGATAGCTCTGAGGGATGAAGTAGTGAAGGCAGCAGAGGATCAAGTAGGTAAAATAGGAGAGCTAGTAGAAATCCTTGCATAACTGAAGAAATATTGAATTTAATTGATGAAAGGAGAAAATATAAAAATGCAGTAAATGAAGCAGGCAAAAAGGAATACAAACGTTTCAAAAATGAGATCGACACGATGTGCAAAATGGCTAAACAGGGATGGTTAGACGGCAAATGTGAGGATGTAGAGGCTTATCTCACTTGAGGTAAGATAGATACTGCCTACAGGAAAATTAAAGACATTTTGGAGAAAAGAGAACCTCTTGTATGAATATCAAGAGCTCAGATGGAAACCCAGTTCTAAGCAAAGAAGGGAAAGCAGAAAGGTGAAAAGAGTATATAGAGGGTCTATACAAGGGCGATGTACTTGAGGGCAATATTATGGAAATGGAAGAGGATGTAGATGAAGATGAAATGGGAGATATGATACTGCGTGAAGAGTTTGACAGAGCACTGAAAGACCTGAGTCGAAACAAGGCCCCGGGAGTAGACAACATTCCATTAGAACTATTGACAGCCTTGGGAGAGCCAGTCCTGACAAAACTCTACCATCTGGTGAGCAAGATGTATGAGACAGGCGAAATACGCTCAGACTTCAAGAAGAATATAATAATTCCAATCCCAAAGAAAGCAGGTGTTGACAGGTGTGAAAATTACCAAACTATCAGTTTAATAAGTCACAGCTGCGAAACACTAACACGAATTCCTTAGAGACGAACGGAAAAACTGGTAGAAGCCACTCTTGGGGAAGATCGGTTTGGATTCCATAGAAATGTTGGAACACATGAGGCAATACTGACCCTACGGCTTACCTTAGAAGCTAGATTAAGAAAAGGCAAACCTACGTTTCTAGCATTTGTAGACAGGAATACTCTCTTTCAAATTCTTAAGGTGGCAGGGGTAAAATACAGGGAGCAAAAGGCTATTTACAATTTGTACAGAAACCAGATGGCAATTATAAGGGTCGAGGGACATGAAAGAGAAGCAGTGGTTAGGAAGGGAGTGAGACAGGGTTGTAGCCTCTCCCCAATGTTATTCAATCTGTATATTGAGCAAGCTGTAAAGGAAACAAAAGAAAAATTCAGAGTAGGTATTAAAATCCATGGAGAAGAAATAAAAACTTTGAGGTTCGCCGATGAGATTGTAATTCTGTCAGAGACAGCAAAGGACTTGGAAGAGCAGTTGAGGATATAAGATGAACATCAACAAAAGCAAAACAAGGATAATTGAATGTAGTCAAATTAAGTCAGGTGATGGTGAGGGAATTAGATTAGGAAATGAGATACTTAAAGTAGTAAAGGAGTTTTGCTATTTGGGGAGCAAAATAACTGATGACGGTCGAAGTAGAGAGGGTATAAAATGTAGACTGGCAATGGCAACGAAAGCGTTTCTGAAGAAGAGAAATTTGTTAGCATCGAGCATAGATTTAAGTGTCAGGAAGTCGTTTCTGAAAGTATTTGTATGGAGTGTAGCCATGTATGGAAGTGATACATGGACGATAAATAGTTTAGACAAGAAGAGAATAGAAGCTTTAGCAATGTGGTGCTATAGAAGAATGCTGAAGATTAGATGGGTAGATCACATAACTAATGAGGAAGTATTGAATAGAATTGCAAAGAAGAGGAGTTTGTGGCACAGCTTGACAAGAAGAAGGGATCAGTTGGTAGGACATGTTCTGAGGCATCAAGGGATCACCAATTTAGTATTGTAGGGCAGCGTGGAGGGTAAAAATCGTAGAGGGAGACAAAGAGATGAATACACTAAGCAAATTCAGAGGGATGTAGGCTGCAGCACGTACTGGGAGATGAAGCAGCTTGCACAGGATAGAGTAGCATGGAGAGCTGCATCAAACCAGTCTCAGGACTGAAGACCACAACAACAACAATCAAGATCTGAATATTTGTGCTTTATCCAGACAGTACCTCGTTACAGAGGATTTCAGCCTCTGCTAATAATTATGTCAGGTCATGAATGTGCAACATGAATATCAAGAGTTCCACCATAAATTGCTGGAGCACATTTTAAGTTATTCCTGTTGATGCCTCTATCCAAGATAATGTGCTGCATCCTGCCTGACAAGATATCCTCGAAACAGTCACAGATTTTGTTTGGTACTACCTATAATCATGTTTTCGGGATGTCAGTGTTGACTCTGGCCTTTATCTTGTAATAGTAACAGTCAAAAATTGAATATCTAATGTGAGGAAGATACATGGACCTCATACAAGAAAATTCCATATTGATAAACTTAAGGAACCTGAGATAGCTCAAAGATTCTCTGACCTACTCAGGGAAGACCTGGCACACATTCTAGGCAATGAGAGTATTTAGGAAATAAGGAAGGGCCTAAAGGACTCCCCTACAAAAGCAGCTGACAGAGGTAGGAAGAGTAGATGACACAATGGCTGGTGTGATGGAAAGTGGACTCAAGTAAGAGCAATTAAAAATGAAACCTAAAAGAGGATGCTTCAGATAAACCATACCCAGAGATCAATGGAACATTAAAGAACAGCAAGAAGAGTAGAAAAGAAGGTGCACAGAGCATGAAATGAAAGAACTGGGAGAAATGGAATTGCTGATTGCAGCTAAGGATGAGTTTATGTATAAATACAGATGGCTCAGTTTTAATTAATGATGAAGCAATATATAGAAGATGGGCTGGACACTTTGACAAATTGATGAATGATGGTACAGCTGAGAACTAACAAGTCTTACCCTCTGTTGATACAAAGAACTCATAAATAGTGGAACCAACACCAGATGCGGAGGAAGTGGAGGCAGCTATTCAGAGGCCAAAGGGCCCAGGAATGGATCTAATGCAAGCAGAACTCATTAAAAATGCAGGAAAGAATTTGTCAAACATTTCCTCAAGCTTGTAATGAAGATTTGGATAGGTGAAAGTACCCCTGAGGAATGTATCATAGGTATCTTATGTCCAGTATACAAGAAAGGTGATAATACTACGAGGTGCTCCAACTACAGGGGAATTAGCCTATTACCTACAGCATATGAAATATTTTCCAACATCCTTTTTAATAGGGTTACAGCAAGTACTAGAAAAATATAAAGAACTTGGGATTGGTTCACATCACCTCTTTATAGGTTTCAGATCAGCCTACAACAGTATTGAGTTAAACAGGGAGGTGAATTATCCTGCCTTCTGTTTAACATAGCCTTGAAAAAGGCTTTATGCAAGGGCACTACACTGTACAAATCAGTTCAGGTGCTGGTATATGCATATGATATTGACATAATTGCAAGAATGCCGAGAGCAGTGAAAGAAGCCTTAACAAATTTTGAAACAGCTACCAGAAAGATGAACAAATGCAGGGAAAACTAAATATATAGCAATAACAAAGATGTCATGTGCAGTGTTACTTACCTTGAATCACAGTATACCAGTAACAATGAGAGTATCCAAATGAGTCCCCATTAATAGGAAATGGTTCATGTAAGTTTGCTGCCATGTGTAATTTCACTTACCTTGTAAACTGTAGAACAATGTCAGCCCTGAAATCTAAAAACTAATATTGTCTGCCAACAAGTGTTACAATGGCCTCGGAGAGTATCAGCTTTTCAGGAAAACTAAAGTTATGATGTACAAAGTTTTAGTAAGGGTGGTGCTAACATACAGTGTCACAGCTTGGACAAATTTTGATGAAAAGAAACTGGGCGTATTGGAACTAAAGATCTTGATACAAATTCTTGGGCCAATAGGAGAAAATGGCATCTGAAAGAGGAGATGCAGGCATCTGAAGGAGGAGATGCAGATAGTGGACCAGACATTGTCATCTGCATTAAGATTAAAAGGATGGACTGAGCAAGACATGTGATGAGAGCAAATGATCAAGAAGATATTCAGCACACTGCCTGGAGGTTTCACGAGAGTTGGAAGATCAAAACTAAGGTGGGAGGAAGTTGTCAGAGAAAACATAAGGGAAATTGAAATTCAGAACTGAAGGAGTTTGGCACTAAACAGGAAAGGATGGAATACTCTTCTAAAAAGAAGGCCAAGGCTCACAAAGGGCTGTTGTGCCAATGATGATGGCTATGAATCATATTTTATTTAGTAAATGTTAGTGTGATACAGAATCAAATGTTGTCTGGAAGTTTCAAAGTAATTCTGAAATCAATATAACTATCAAAAATAACAATAAACACATCAAAAGGAAAATATTGTAGAAATTAATAATTAAGTCACAATCAGTTGATGAATTTTTGTATATAGGACTGCTGAAAACAATTATTGGATGGACAGCAAAAGAGAGAAACAGAAGAGTAAAAATGACCTAGAGTTCTCTTGATAAGCTAAATAGTTTTCAAAAATAATTTCCAATCTGTCTGCAAAGGAAAGTTTACAGTCAGTGTGAAGTACTAGTTTTGACTTAATGACAGTTAAACATGGTATTTTAATAGGAAAAACCATTCAAAAATTAATGAGTGGCTCTGAGGGGCAATAGAGATCTGCACACTGGGGATTATCAGGCGACAAGAGAATAAATAAATGAATCCAAAAGTAGACTGTAGTGGAAGATATAATGATGACTGCAATTAGAAGAAATGGTGGTGCGTTGGACATTTAGCGTGAGTAACAGATTGTAGATGGAACAAGGAAGTTCTTCATTAGATTCCAAGAGGTAGATAACTTGATGACTTTGCAAGGTAGATAAGTGACATTACAAAGCTAGAGCAAAAGGATATGAATATTTGATGATAATGAATCATTCACACAGTTTGTAACAGCATATTGCCATCAATTTGTTTCATATTTCTGAAGCTTAGCTTTCATGATTTAATTTCTGGAATGTAGTGTGTTCAAGACTGAAACCAGAAGAATTTTATTCTCCAATTTCAATTTTTTTATACACCAATGTTTTGTGTTTAACACAGATGTTGGATGTAACATCTGTACACAGTTTGGGGAAGAAAAAATTGCACACAGTTTATAACAGAGAACTCTAGTGAATTCATCTTATTCCTGTACAATATAATGACCAGTGGAGGTGGACAGGGAGTTTGCTTGGTAATAGAATACTGCTTTATTTCATTGTCAGTGCATAGTTCTCTGTGGAAAGAGTGTAAAAACTATTTTAATCCTATTATGACCTTGTCATGGCTGAACTTTTGGAATGACACTTTGTTGCTAGAAACTGCTACCACACTGAGATAAAGTCTCATAAATTGTCCACTAAATGTCTTATAAATTGTACCACTACCATATCTGGCAGACCATTTGCATGGAGATGCCACATGTTGGACAGAATGTATATTAGCTTTTATCTAATGTTGTACATGATTAGTTCAAAAAACCATTGATAATGGTTCAATTTTATGTCATGCTCTGAGGAAATAAATATTTATTTGTGATGCTAAGCATCTGTACTTTTCCAGATACGTAAACTTGTATTTATTATTCATGTAGCATGTAACCATACTTATTCAGTGATAATATAGCACAAGAACATTTAAAATCATCCCAGCCTCTATGTCATAAAAAGTAGTTTAAAAAGTATGGTGTCATCTTGCAAATTGTACCACCACTTTTCTTATATATTGTAGTGGCACATTTTAAAATAATGTTCACTATATATATTTTTACAATTGCGAAAGCTTGAATTTTGTGTGTATGTTTGTGTTTGTTTGTGTGTCTATCGACCTGCCAGCGCTTTTGTTCGGTAAGTCACCTCATCTTTGTTTTTATATATAAGGTCTTTAAATATGTCTGCTTGTGTCTGTATGTGTGGATGGATATGTGCGTGTGTGCGAGTGTATACCTGTCCTTTTTTCCCCCTAAGGTAAGTCTTTCCGCTCCCGGGATTGGAATGACTCCTTACCCTCTCCCTTAAAACCCACTTCCTTTCGTCTTCCCCTCTCCTTCCCTCCTTCCTGATGAGGCAACAGTTTGTTGCGAAAGCTTGAATTTTGTGTGTATGTTTGTGTTTGTTTGTGCGTCTATCGACCTGCCAGCGCTTTTGTTCGGTAAGTCACCTCATCTTTGTTTTTATATATATTTTTACAATTGATTTGATGTAATAATTGATTCCAACAATTGAACTGCAATATGTGTTGTCTACCTCTTCACACCTTTCATCTGCTACAGCCACTAGACCAGGGGTTTAAAGACTAGCTAGTTGCAGCAGTCACAAACCATTCACTGTGACTACATAATGGTAGCAAGTTTAAAAATATTGTGCCATGAAACAAAAGAGAAAGGTCAGTGGTTGGCTACCATCAAATCAATGGCAGGCTGCATACAGGCCATAGTCTATGTATTCCTGCACTAGGGTTTTTTTCAGCCACTTCCAACCCGTTACAAACCCTTACATCAATACTACTCAGACAAGTATGATAAGGATTGCTCAACTGCTCAGAGAACCATTGACTGGGCTGTGCCCATACAAAATGCTATCAGTGGCTTCTCCAAAACTGGAATCTGTCACTGGATCCAAACATTTATCAGGATTCGGACTTCATGGCGACTAAATTCAGTCCTTAATCAGAAGCTAGAAAAGAGGAAGAAGAAGTGACTACTGGAAAAAACAAGGCAAACTAATTAATGATGCACTCTTGAATCCTTCAACTCCCACAAAACAAGCACAAACTATGAGAGTATCACTAGGCCTGCAAGATACCTCCCTTATTCCAATTCTACACAAGAGAATAAGAAGAGAAAAATCAAATGCTATTCAGATTACCAGTAGTCCTTACAAGAGGCTCCTACTTGACAAAGAATATGAGCAAATAAAAGTAGGCCTAACAAAACTAAAACTGGCAAAACCAAAAGCTGGTTCTGCAAGATCTGCGAAGTTGATCAGGAGGAAGAAATGATGAATAAGTTCCTCAAATGTCATGTATGGCAGTATATCTGTTGTGCGACAGTGGCTGCAAAGAAAAAAGTTTTGTTGTGATATATGAAAACCTGAATGAGTAGCTAATATTGAAACTGTTCAGTGTAACCCCAAAAGTAGCCTACATGATAAAAATGTACTGAGCATTCAGATTTGCTTGTTAATGTCTTACCAATTAAAATATCCTTCGTACGAAGAAAATTTCTGCATTGCTATAGTTAGAAAATTTCTACTGGTACAATTTATAATATCAGTGATATAATTTAGAATTGTATAATTTAGAACTGCAACACTTTATACCTCTCCACCTATTGTGTTATAGCTTTTAAATTGTAGGAAATTTACTTTTGAAACTTTTGGAATGTTGGTATGAGAGAATAGGCTACACATTATTAGTATTACATTTTAAGTAATGTATATTACATTTCAGTTAAAATGCTGAAAGTGATGTTTATGAGACTTTACCTGTATAAACTACAGACAGATGTTCAACCACATGCCACTTATGTTCTGGTTTGACCAGCCTGAAATCTGTCAATGGCTCTCAAATGTAATTTGTCTGCTGTTTTTGTATAATTATTTTTTATTCAGTTGGACATTAGCATCAGTGACAGTGTCACTTCATGTATCGCAACATATCCATGAGACTAAGCAGAAAATAAGATGTGGAACTACAAACTTCAGAACAAAAATATCCTTTGAGAGAACAATTTTAATGCAATTAACCCTTTCGCTGGTACAAACATGCTCCCTGCATTCCGAGCTGCTCACCAAATACTGCTACCTATGCTGAGAGAAGGTGTTCTGGCGAAATTCTTATTGGCCTATTTTAAGAAAACTATTCAGTTAAAAAAATTTATTTTTGCCCATCTTACAGTGTGATATCTGCACTCAATAAAGGACTGAACTACTTTTCATTATGATTCATAGTTACTGGGCTGCATCAGATAAAGTAAACCTTTGCACAAAATTTTAAAAGAGCCTTTAGAGGTAAACACTCATTATGTAAACTTTGCATAGGATTGATTTTTAACTCTTACATTGCTGTGTATGAAATGTAGATAAGATATTGAAATTTTATTTAAAAGTGAGAGCAGAATGGTATCCCATTTTGCTCTCGAGTTTCTGGTTTTAATATACAATCCTGTGCAATGCCCCCCCCCCCCCCCCCCCCCCATCCACAAATGGCAGCACACAAACAGGAATGTAAGTTATATGATAGAGACCCAAAACTTGTTTTACTTGACGAGATATTGAAGTAGTTCTTTCGTAACAGCAAGAGGTTGACAGAATGGGACATGTAAACACGTCAGTAGTGCTTAAGGAAAACCCAGGAGCCACATTTAAACATGTCTTTAGCACATGGGGAGCAGTGGATCATGAATTAACTCATCCCCAGGAGTCAAAGAGCTAATAGAAACACATTCACGCTTGCATGCATGATTTCTCATTTTACAAATTTTAATAATAAACAAGACAAGGAAATGGGAGATGGCCTTAACTTATTAGAAACCATGTTGTTACTTTTCTGGAATGTTTTCGGTAAACCCACACAAGGAGGGCTGGATCAGCTAAAAAAAAGGTCTTTATCAGACTTACATAAACAGCAAATGTGCTGCACACTTGTTGAATATCCGTTAAAATGCCCTACAACCACTGACAAACCATCCTAGTCCCACAGCACCAACTGTCATTCTGCTCCCAAATGAACCAAGACAGTATCACCGATTTTTGTGTGGAAATTTTGTGCAGCAGTATTGTGATACCCAAGTATTAGACATTTGGGTCAATTTCTTTACATCTTCTACAAGATTTTGTTGAGTGGATGTATTTAGTTTTTGTCTTTACACTGTGAGGTCTGAACACCCATAAATAATGTAATTGGTGGCAAGTGTGATTAAAACTCTCAAGACAAAATAAACTTGAAAATTTTACAATTGCATTAATCAGTATCTTATCATATTCTGGCAGTTTATTTTAAACACATTTAAACTTGTGAGGAAATAGTTTGACAAGTAATGGTGGCTGATTAACCACACAATGCTTAGGGTGAATGAGGCACCCCATCCAAATTATGGAGGAATAGTGTAAACACAAAATTTAAGAACCCTCTTACAATTATCCCACCATTGTGTAAGTAGAGGATAATGCATCTGGTAGGCTAAAGTCTTTCCTCTTCTTGGCACATAAAATCCAGAATGTCAAAATCTGCTGCACCGAGAGTGTCACCCCAACAAGTACAGCACTCCATTGGGACTTCTTGTCAAAAGACATGAGAGTATATGAATAAGGGGAATGCCAAAAATGCAGGCTAGTGAAAAGTAATGAGGCTGAACGCTGTCCATATGTCCAGATATCCAGTGAATAGCAAGACCATTTGCTTTTGAAAGTTTTGTGTCTCATGTACCGTATGTACAAATTTAGCTGATGCATATATGTGTCAAATGTTTTTAGATGATGCATGTAAGTGTTGAATGTTTTCTAGACCCTAAGCTGTCAGAGAAAACAGAGAACTTCCATTGTCATAACGGTTCTAGAGTCATTCAAAGAAAGTTGATTGTCAGTTGTGCATAAATACCCAGATCATACAATACTAGTTGGTGGTGACTTTCACCTACCAAGTAGAGACTAGGACGTGTACGGGTTCATTGCAGGGCGTGTAGACAGACAGTCTTGTGAAGTACTTTTGAAGACATTTTTTGAAAATTGTACTGAGCAACTAGTTCTGCAGCCCACACGCAATGAAGTATCCTGGATCTTGCAGCTACAAACAGGCTGGATTTTATTGATGGTGTGGGGACTAGTGATCATGATATCATAGCGACTGTGTTTACGAAAGTTAATAAATCAGTCAAGAGGACTAGGAGAGTGTTCCTGCTAGAAAGAGCAGATAAGCAGTTGTTAGCATCTCACTTAGACAATGAACTGCAATCATTTAGTTCCAGAATGATGGACATAGAGGAATTATGGGCAAAGTTTAAACAGACTGTAAATCATGCTCTCGACAATTATGTGCCTAGTTAGTGGATTAAGGACGGAAAATACCCACAGTGGTTTAATAACAAAATTACGAAAATGCTGAAGAAGCAAAGGCTGTTGCACACTCAGTTCAAAAGAGGATGCACAAATGATGACAGGCAAAGATAGTAGATATTCGTGCGTCTGTCAAAAGATCTATGCGCAAATCATACAACAGCTACCAGCGTCATACCTTGGCTAAAGATCTGGCAGGGAACCCGAAAAAATTCTGGCCCTATGTAAAATCACTAAGCTGGTCCAAAACTTGCATCCAGTCACTCGTTTCCCAGTCTGGTTTGCCAGTAGAAGATAGCAAAAGGAAGGCCGCCATTTTAAATCCCATGTTTAAGAAATCATTCACACAGGAGAATCCTACAAATGTATCATTATTTGACCATTGCATAGAGCCCCGTATGTGTATGTAGTTGAGAGTATCTAGAATCCAAGTTTTTGAGCTCCAAAATCCTCGGGACAACATGTTGTGGCCAAAAAAAAACCAAGAAACTTTGACACATTTTTCAGCTTTTCGCCTACTATTTGGAAACTATGCATCTTACTGAAAATTAAAATTGTAATATTACCAAATGAAAGAGCATTAAATTTTGTGTCAAATGACCTACTTAGATGTGAAAATTGGTGCAGCCGTTTGGCCACAATCAGTTCCCGAAGTTTGGTCGTTATTACCAATTTAGCTAAAAAGTCAGCTCCGATGCCTGTAATTCAAAAACAGCTACTCCAAATGAAAAACGTCAAGCGATCAAAGTTGTAGAGCATGAAATTTCATGCTACAAAAGCATCTAGTTTTTCAGTTTTATCTACTATTAAGTGCTCATACATCTGAACGCCGAAGTAGTTCCCCTTACTTGTTTTTTGTAAGTCAGAGTTATTTAATGAAATGAAATGAAATTTCCAACATGAGGTATCTGTAGATCTCCCTCGATTGACATGTCTTAAAGAGCCAAGGCTGCCATCCCCTCCATAGCTTTGTTATTGTTTCCATTGTCAGCCATGCCCAGTCTTTCTGTGTTGTGCGACAGATGCATTCAAAATTCCTTGTGCCTTGCAAAACTCTTGTTTCCTCATTTAGAGTTTACTTTCATTGTGCGGTCTGTGCATTTAAAATGAGTGCTCTAGATCATACGGAATTGTGGTACATGCAATGGCTATTTGGCAGATGGTGATGTGTTTAAAGTGAAACAGAAAGGACTGGAAATGCTACTGCAATTCAGTAAAGATAGGAAAATCGCAGCATATTTTAAGTTATTAAATTGTCTGGCTGAAGCAGAAGTGCTTAGTGCTTGTCAGAAGAGGCACAACAACCCGGAACTGATTAGATCGTCTTTGACAAAAGGCACTGCACTATCAACGTCAAATCATCGCTCATCCAAAAAGGTATTTGATTATGATAGACACTGCTTTTATTGTGGCGAGGAAATGGATGTTAATTGGGAGAAACTTAGCAGACTTTCCTATGTGAAGAGAATATTGTTCATAAAGTGATGCTGTTGTTGGGGTAGCTGAAAGGCGAGGTGATGACTAAGCTCCTGAAGTACTGTAATGCAGGACTTAAGTGTTAAAGATGATCGTAGATTTTTTTCAAAGGGATTTTTACTGGCCAATCAGGGGTGGAGGAAACCAAGGAAGTTCTGGATCCACACAGATAGTGAAGCAATGGAAATGATTTCTTTCTAGATTGAACAACCAGAGCAGTGTTAGTTTATTTTGCAGGAGTTAAAGGACCAAATCACGAATGGCTGGGAGGCAGATGTAAGGACCATAAAAACCTGACTCTTCTATGGTGAAAAAATAATGATTGTTGACAGAAGAGCATGGTGGTGTGTTTCAAAAGGACAGGCTCTAAGATATTGTCTGATAGTTTCTATTACAGCAAGCTATTAGATCCTTGAGAACAGTGTGTGAGAACTGTACCCGCTGTTGCAGAAATACTTTGTGAGGATGTCCGTACACAGGTCTACGATACATTGCAATACTCCCCATCTGATGATTTCTTGTCACGTCTGATCAGTTATCCCTGAATCATTGCTCATTTCTTTGAGTCACTGATTTTGCAAAACAAACGAGAAACTCTAGATAAATGAAAAGTAAGTCACTTTTATCCACTTTCCGTCTTTTCCTTTAGTTGCTCTAAAATTGTGGAGGTATGTACCATCTATGCAACTAAATAAAGGCAGTTTGTTTGTTGCCATATGTGTTTCGCTTCATTTATTTGGGAAGCGTCATCAATGGCCTGAAATAGATGTTTCTTTTTATAAATAAAATATCAGCCTATTATACCTATACGTTTATTTCATGTATAAAAAGAAACACGTATTTCAGGCTACTGATGATGCTTCCCAAATAAATGAAGCGAAATGAACTGCCTTCATTTAGCTGCATAGGTGGTACATACCTCCATGAAAAGAAAGCGCCGGTTTGTGCATGCTGTGATTTCTGCAGTAAGGTCACGGTGATTTGTATCTTCACTATTGACTGGGCTGCTCAGTACATTCACGTACAAGCGATTTGGATGAAGATTTATTGTTGATGCTCTTAGTGCAATTGGATTCGCAGCTCCATACACGGAAGCTTACCTATTTGAGACGTCTTCAACTGTACGACCTAAGAGTCCTAACATAAACAGTGAAGGATTCATCCACTTCAGCTTTGATAATGGTGATTTTAACATCTGCACTATTTACGGGTTGAAAACTTTCCATTTCCATAGGAGGAATCACGGCAGTCACTCCCTACACAACCATGGAGTCGGACAGGAACACTGATTGAGAAAGAAGAGTTCAACTTCTGAATTTTTGTCTACATTTGGTATACCTTAGCTCAGGGCTTCCCAACCTTTTCAGCTGGCGGACGTCTTCTTCAGTCGAAAATCCATGACAGACCCCTAGTCAGTCAAGAGCACAGTAACTTTAAATTTCAGAGCGAAACGCATGGGAACTGAAAGCTTCTTAATGCAAATGCCATGCTTCCAATTACCCAATACCCCCCCCCCCCCCCCCCCCCCCGAAGTATCAATAGTCTTCGGTTTAGAGATGAATGAAAACAACTTGAAATTAACGATCCAATTTGAATTCCCCACCGTATCCAGACACTTACTAGTGGATTTACTCCCTTTGTTCAATACACTACAGCCTGATTAAAATTACTTGGTAATTGACATTTTACACGTTGGAGCTGCCTTGCTCCAAGAGCAATCAACATCACATCCAAATTGTTCGCTGTCAAGAAGCTGCCGCTTGTGGTCTGTTCACTTTCACTGTTTGGCTACTGTTGTGAGAGAGAGTGGTTTTTCGTGAAATCTGAAGAAAAATGTTCAAATGTATGTAAAGGCTATGGGACTTAACAGCTGAGGTCATCAGTCCCTAGTCTTACACACTATTAACCTAAGTTTAACTTCTGCTACGAACAACACACACACACACACACACACACACACACGCCAGATGGAGGATTTGAACCTCCGACGGGAGCGGCCACTCAATCCACGATGACATGGCGCCTTAGACTGCACAGCCATTCCGCTCGGCTGTGAAGAAAAGAGGCAGACCCATGATTCGGGATACAAACACATCACGAAAGAAAAGAGGCCAAGGAATTGCCTTTAAAGGACTATTGTGACATCTGTTGTGCAATGTGTGGGAATACATTCACCCAGTTTACAAGCATTTCCAAAATCGGATTTTGTAAGCCGATGTCCCAGTTCCGCTTTTGGTTGGTCAGATAAACACTTCAAAATCGATTCTGGAAATCTGATTTTATAAAGCCATTTACCAGTTCCACAATTGATTTTCGTGCCCATGTAAACAGCTTGGAAAGTCTACTTATTTTTACGTCTTTGCGTATCTACTAAACGGCAGCTGTCAGTCCATAGCCGGCAGCTAGCAGGCGGCGTTGCAACAGTGTACTGTCAGTTGGTAGCTGGTAACTGTCAGTTGGTAGCTGGCAACTGGCAGGCGGCATGGCAACAGTTTAGCCACAGCTGACAACTATATCGTGGCAGTCAGCCTCGACTGTAAACAAATTAGGAAAACAAACAAACAGACTCTCTTATATCTATATAAGAAGACAAAGCATTTCACAGAACATAAGACTTTTTTTTCTCAAAGGAAACAATTCTGGCAGATGAGGTTTACCTTTTACAAGGTGGCATGTGAAAAGTCCTCATTTGTTTATGCTCGCAGCCAGGTGCCACAATATAGTGTCAGAGTAATAGCAAGTAATTGTAATTGAAGTATAGGCAGGCCATATTTTTAGCTGAGAGGACGGAATATATTATAAAGAAAAGAAATTAGCTTTAGAGATCATTTTAATTTTTTTTACAAAAATATCAATGCCAGCAGAATTCAATTAATAATTATTTTGTAAATGATAGAAGACAAAAACAAAATTCCTACAGATTTATAGTTCAGGTACGTTCACTGAACATCTACGAAGAAAAATGCTTTCTTCTTTACTATTGATGAGTCTGTAGGAATAATAATGGAATCCTAATGTGATGGTTGAGGGTGCTTCTGCTGACACAATTTTGAAAAGTTGGGTTCAATTCTTGACATCTGGAGACGGATATCTGATTCTGCATCTAGAGAGTGCATTTCCACATGAGAGCCACCTCACTTCTGTGTGGAGAAGCAGGGAACGATGAAGGCTTCCCATATCTTCACACAGTATTGTGAGAAGTCTTGACTTCAACGGCCTTGATTTTATGTAGTTAATGATTTGAATAGATTTGTCTAAAGCTTTCTTGAGCAAAACAGGCACTTGTTTCGTAGCTAAAGCATATCTGTGGAGAGCACAGTGACTACTGCTGCAGTTCTTAACGTTTTCTTTTATTTTCATTATTGCTCCGACTGTAGGACCAGTCATAGCTTTTGCACCATCTGTGCACACATCTATGCAATTAGACCATGAAACTTCGTTAGTCCTTAAAAAAAATCATCCAATAGATGGAATATTTCAGCACCTGTTGTGTTGGCAGGTAGTAGTCTGTACAATAACATGTCCTCCTCAAAACATCCAGAATATTCATAACGGACAAAAGCCAATAAAATTGCTAATCCTGCAACCTCAGTGGATTCATCTACCTGCAGAGAAAATGAATTGTGTTGGATACCAGAAACAAGAGTGTCTTTCACATCATTTTATATGTTAACAATGCGTCTCTTGACAGTAATGTTTGATAATGACATCAAAGATACAAGCTTTCCTGCCTTTTCGTCTAGCATGCAAGAAACAATATCATTAAAACACGGCTTTATGAGATTTTATGCGATGGTATGAGCTTTGCCTGCTTTTGCCACTCGATAACTAACCAAGAAAGAAGCTTTTAATGAATTTTCATTAATTGTTTTTGCATGAGTTTCCATGCAATGCTGAGAAGCAGCTAGTTCAGCACTCTTCCATTTGGAAAAATCGATGCCTTTAGCCTGGAAATCTGGGTGAGTACCTTCAAAATAATGGCGCAATTTAACTGGAACCATTGAACTGTTCAGAAGGACTCGCGCACAATCTACACACTGAGCTTTACCTTCCTTTGTCTCCATAAAGCCCATTTCTAAATAGCTTTCGTTGTACTTACGCTTATTGGTTATTCCACTTCCACAGGATATTGCAACCAATGGAGTACTTGCAGAGTTTTCACATAATAAATCGGCTGTGGAGCTTCTTGTGATTGTTCTTCCTTTGGTCGTCCTCCCTCCTCATTCATTTCAACTGGAAACTTCCCTTGTTGTGAAGGTGATGGAGAAACTGCACCCTTCTTCAATGATCCTGACGTCAGCCACCGATCCATGTTAGAAGTAATAAACTCGTCAAAAATCGACTTATGAAATGCGTAGTGCACTGACAAAGTGCTCGCTGGCACGTATGCGGCGCCAGGCATCATTAAATGTTAATTTAATGATGCCTGGGGCCCCATACGTGCCAGTGAGCGCTGTGATTGGTCAACAAAGCTCACTCCGCACAAGGTTTCAGCCCATCTAGCGCCGTGAGCCGGCTCCCAAACGACACCCATATTGTTGCGAAACAGTCGATCGGAGAAGCCGCATTCTCCAGCACTAAACTGTATATGCGTTCTCACTTAGGAACCGCAAAGGCTGCTTGGGAATACAACCTGAAGTAAAAGTACACGTTTTTCACATGAAAAAAAAATAGTGATGAATTTCTTTTTCACATTTTTATTCAATAATTTTACTCATTATTTTACACGATTTGGTGAAAGGTGGCCGCGGACCCCTAAGGGGTCCGCAGACCACACGCTGGGAAGCCCTGCCTTAGCTGATCACCTATCAAGTAGCAATGATGGCTTAAGCAGTCTTATTATAAGGGATCTCAATTTCGACAGCCCTGTTTAAAGATATTGCTCTCTGGATATGAGATTCTGTGGCTTTATGAAAAATGTTTGTTCGAAAATAATGTGCCTACTGTTCTTAAATTATCCTCCAACTTTGTACAACACAATTTATATACCTCTTTTAACAGCATTGAAAAAATGTTTAAAACGTGGTTAAATGTGTTCTGTCACTTTCGATCAGCCACATTACCTGTACATTATGGATATAGTAAGAAGTGAAGGCAGCGACACAGAACATGTCATTGTATGATTAGGTGGGTTTCACCTTCTAGTGTCCTCCTTCAGGTGCTTCAGTATAATAATGGCAGGGAGTGGTTTAAGAGACTTACCGTACACAATATTTGCTGAAAACAGTTGGGATAAAGTTTTGAGTGGGCATGCGTACAGTCGAGCAGTAAGAGCTCATACACAGGTTCATGTGGTACTGTAATATTACATCTTCCTGATATTTAAGTTGTGTTTCTTAGTATTGTCATGTCTTTTTATTTGTTCGTTTGTACAAATTTTTATATTACTTGTACTAAAATACATACTGACCTTTACTATGTATTTGGTTTTCACTTTAGCAACTCAAATCATACCATTTAGGGCACAGATAAAAATGAATAAAAATACACGTGAATTAAGCATATTAAAAAGATATACAGAGAAAACATATATGTGCTCATTAAAGAGCCGTCTTCCCACTGAAAATTTCATTTCATTGAATACCTTTTACTTACAAGAGCTGTCTTCCCACTGAAAATTGCAGTTCATTGAATACCTTTTACTTACAAAAAAGAACAACAAAATGGAATTACTTTGGCTTTCAAGTGTATGAGTGCATAACAGTGCCTAAACCTGAAAAAACTAGATACTTTTGTAACATGAAATTTCATGCTCTACAACTCTGATAACGTGACTTTTTTCATTTGTGGTAGCTATATTTGAGTTACAGCAATTGGAGCCAATTTTCTGGCCAAGGTGGTAAAAATGAACAAACTTGGACAACAGACTGTGGCCAGACAGCTACACCGATTTTGAATTCCAAGTAGGCATTCGACACAAAAATTTAATGCTCTTCATTTTGGCAATAGCAAAATTTTCTGTATGTTGCATAGTTTCCAAATAATACATGAAAACCTGAAAAAAGTGCCTTTTTTTTCAACATACTCTCAACTACATGCACAAGATAAAAAAACTAAATCTTCTATGTCTTTTTGGCAAGCAAAAAGTACCTCATTACTGGACTAATACACATCCCTGGCAAAGAGAAACAACTGAAAGAGTTGAAAACAAATATGTCACCAAGTCTGGATGGAACCCCAGTTCAATTTTACAAAGAGTACACTATGTCATTGGCCCCTTACTTAGTCTACATTTATCGCAAATCTCTTGGCCAGCAGGAAGTGCCAAGCAACGAACAAACTGCAGGTGACTTCTGTATATGAGAAGAGTAAAAGAACGGAGCCACAAAATTACAGACCAATATCCTTAACGTTGGTGAGCCCCAGAATTCTAGATCATATTCTGAGTCTGAATATAATAAATTTTCCAGAGATTGAAACAAAGAAAGCATCACTTGTGCGAAACCCAGCTTGCTCTTTTCTCACACGATATACTGCGAGCTGTGGATGAGGGGCAAAAGACAGATTCCATAAAAAGCATTCAACATGTTATCCTACTGCAGACTGTTAACGGAGGTATGAGCATACAGAATAGGTCCCGGACACGTGACTGGCTCAAAGACCACTTAAGTAATATAACACAGTATGTTGCCCTCGACGGTGAACATCCATCGGAGGCAGGGGTAGCCTCAGGAGTGCCCCAGGGATGCGTGATAGGACTGTTGCTGTTTTCTATATACGTACATAAATGATGTGGCAGACAGTGTGAGCAGCAATCTGCGGTTGTTCATTGACGATTCTGTGATGTACAAAAAGGTGTCAAAGATAAGTGACAGTAGGTTGAGATAAGATGACCATGACAAAATTTCAAGTTGGTGTGATCAATGGCAGCTGGATCTTAATGTAGAAAAATGTGAATTAATGTGAATGAGTAGGATAAACAAACCCAAAACATTCGGATATAGCATTATTAGTGTCCGCTCAACTCAGTCACGCCATTTCAAAATCTGGGCATAATGTTGTGAAGCGATATGAAATGAAACACACAATTGTGGTTTGGAAGGCGAATGGCCAAACATGGTTTATCGGGAGAATTTTAGGAAAGTGTACTTCATCTGTAAAGGAGGTTGCATATAGGATACTAGTATGACCTAGTCTTGAGTACTGCTTGAGTGTTTTGAATCGGCACCAGGTCAGATTGAAAGAAGACATTGAAGCAATTCAGAGGCAAGCTGCTAGATTTGTTACCAGTAGATTTGATCAGCATGTAAGTGTTATGTACATGTTTTGGGAGCTTAAGTGAGAATCCCTGGAGGGAAGAAGACATTCATTTTGAGGAACACTACTGAGAATGTTTAGAGAATTGGCATTTGAAGCTGCTGCCACACGATTCTACTGTCATCAACATACATTGCGCATAGGGTCCACAAAGATAAGACACGAGAAATTAGGGCTCATATGGAGGAATATAGACAGTCATTTTTCCTTCATTCTATCTGCAAGTGGAACAGGGAATGAAACGATTAGTTGATACATGGTACCCTCCACAAAGCACCATACAATGGCTTGCCGAGTGTGTATATGAATGAAAATGTAGACTGGATGTCTTAAGATCTCGTCTGCTCCAATATTTCCTTGATCACTCACAGCTCAGCATATTACATCAAAAGTCGCTGGCTCTGTACGTAAGCTCTAAGAACACAGAGCAGCATACTTTTTGTGGTGTGCGTACTGTAAGACCTTCGGTACACACACCATCAGATTATTTGACTTGTCGCTCTAACGAAGTAGGCGAGTGTCAGCAATATGTCTCGTGGTCTTATTGTGGCGTGTTTATCTTCTGCCATTAGGTCAGATGATAGAAATGCCACTTGCATGCTTAGAGTAGCAGATTGACGGTGACCAACTATAAACAGAACTTGATTAATTTTCACACACATTTATTAAAATAATAACAATCATAAACCTTACTTAACTTGGTTCTGGATGCTATTTACAATTGACAATCTGACGTTCCTTTGGTCTTGGTATGTTAATCTTATTCTCACATATTTCTGATACTTCACAAAGTGTCTATACATTTATCTTCATGGTTATGTACAGGAATATGATAATCTTATTAGGTGCAGACTGAAACTTGGCTATAGACTAATGCAGACTGACTAATCGGAGGTCTGTACACTCGTTATAATACCTCGCGCATTCAGGTATCACTGCGAGAGTGTGATCCGTGAGAAGAAAAGGTTCTACGTTAGCAGCAATCTCATTGGCTACGTTAAATATTAATACGCGGATCGGCGGAAGCAGAATTTGGTCCGTCTCTAAGACAGCGCCATCTCGTAGTGCGGAGACGGACGAGCGCTGCGCCTGCGCTGTTGTGCTTAGCGGGGCGCGCTCTAGTGGGAAAGTTGTGAATGCGCTGACTTCGCGAACTATGTACACAGCACTTTTCTTGCTGTATTCAATTATATGTAAGCTCAATTTGACCCTGACAGTTCATACATCTTTTTTAAGGACAGATATGTTCTGTCCCACTGAGTTACTCTAGTTATTCCTTTCTCAGAAAATCATATGGGATCATCCCTTGACAATTATTACTAAACATTTGGTGTGTAAACTGTGCAATCTAGAACTGATGAGTGGACACACTGGTATACAGTTTTACACCATTAATAGTTGTTGCCAGATAGTTTGGGAATCCCAAAAATAAGAAGTATAAATAAAGAAATCACAATGATTTATAGATCAGCATAAAACTTATTATTGTTACAAGTAATAAATTAAATTAAAAACATCCATTTCATAAAAATAACAATTTTGTTTGTTTTTGTTTCTGTAGAATCAAAATAGACAAAATCTTGAATATTAGCAAAGTGCCACAAAAACAATGTTGAACATATTAATTATATACAGTGGACCACATTTTTATTTTGCAGCTACAGAATTTTTGTTTACAAACAGTTTCTCTTCAAGCTTTCTTTTTAGGTTTAACAAATGTTCTTGTTCTCTTTATTCTTCTACGACTAATCTCCAATTTATGTAGCTCTGACTGAATTTCTGAAAATATTTCCCTCTGTTCTTCTTCTGGTATAGTTGCCCTAAAAATAAGTTAAGCATATGTTTTAAAATCTCACCAAAGGAGTCAAAAGTACTCCCACCACATTTTAACATTTTTTTTCTTTTTCTTTTTTTTTAAAAAAAAGAAAATGCTAAGTATTTTCAAAATAACTACTTTTGACGTACCTGTATTGTTTCATCAGATCATACTTTTCCCAGGGTGTAGCCAACTCGGCAGCACGCTTAATATGTTTCTCTGGTATATCAAGGCTCTCTACACCTTTCAAATCTTTTCTTTCCCAGCGATCATGCCATGGGCGTGGCTTTAATTTTACCTGTGTGTAAACAACATCTGTACTTAGTTTATGAATTCAATAAATGTTTTTAGAGACTGATTACATTTTATTTGACTGTCTGCAAACTCAATTATCAGATACAAAGTTGAATTGCTAAATAACATTTATTAATAATGAAGGCAACAATGGGAATACTCTGTATGGTAAATTTTGGTCAGCTCCTCTTATAAATATTCATTGTGCCCTGTCTGTGTTGAAAGTGAGAAGCTCAGTCAGAAGTTAACAGCTTTTCCTGCTGATTGATAATTTGATTGATGAAAGGAGTCACGAAGTTTTACTAATTTCTCTCAGATTGAACCGTTTTATCTGTACCAAACTTATAACTCTTCTCCATGTTCTCCAGTGGAAGACTCTGCAGGAGAGACGCTCAGTAGCTTGGTACGGGCTTTTGTTAAAGTTTTGAGAAAATACCTTCACCGAAGAGTCAAGCAGTATGTTGCTCCCTCCTACGTATATCTCGCGAAGAGACCATGAGGATAAAATCAGAGAGATTAGAGCCCACACAGAAGCATACCAACAATCTTTCTTTCCACGAACAATACGAGACTGGGATAGAAGGGAGAACCGATAGAGGTACTCAGGGTACCCTCTGCCACACACCGTGAGGTGGCTTGCGGAGTATGGATGTAGATGTAGATGTAGAAGTTAACACACATGCTGCAGGCTTAAGCATGAGCCATAAATCAATGAAGTTCAAACTTGTAAGTGTGCTTGTGCTACAAACCAAAATCATACTCGAGGAAAATGTTGTGTTCCATTCTTGTGTAATACTGTGTAGTGTAAAATATCACTTTGGTGGAGTGATGTGTTAAACGGCTTTTACCGAACTGATGAATGATGATCTTCACCGTAAAAGTCATGATTAAGTTACAAGTTAGTATATTATGCTGTTTGGAAGCTTGTTTTCTTACTGTACACGTAATCTGGAGCTGGATAGACACAGCATATCTGCAAGCTGAGGAGATGATATAAATCTCACACTGCATCACCATATCTGCTGTTTGGGTGGCTTACTCTGTGCTGTCCGCTCCTGCCATGCAGATACGGTGCACTTGATGGAAGAAGGATGTCAGTGGCAATCACAATAATTTCATTGATATCTGGAGAGTCTTAAGAGCTCATTTGTCAGCTGTCTTTCACGAGAAAAGGAATGTCATTTACTGTCAAATGAGATTACATTGAGCTAACAACATCGTAGGAAAAGACAGCGTAAAGAAGACACGTCACATTGTAGACAGGCACAATTAAAAGACAATCAACTCATAGCTTTCAGCCCCCCCCCCCCTTACACACACACAAGCAGCACACGTCACACACACACACACACACACACACACACACACACATGGACACACATGACTGCTAACTCCAGCATCTAGTGCCTGCGAACTAATGTACTGATACAGCTCATTTGTCTTAAATATATTATGAGATGTCTGAATACTGTAATGAAATGAGAATATTGTAATGAATTGGTCAAAATATTGTTATTAACAAAGAAGGCCTTATCATTATTTATTGGAAGATTAAGATCTTTGTCAGACCTTTTCCGCTTCCAGCACATAAGAAGTTACATACAGAGATGAAGTCTACAGTTATGAGGACATACGTGGTTACTCTGATGTCGCCATTCAAATATAGGAGGCCAGAATTATTAATTAATGGCAATTGGAAATTTATTCACAGGTACAGCACATTATGTCATGTAACCCATGCTTTACTTCAACTGGCACAGTCACACTTGGATCATGTGACAAGCTTATAAGCATTATTTCAAACAATCTTGATAGCCCCTCTGATTTATTCTCAATGCAAAGAAACTACAACTGAAACAGTGAGCAAATGCCCATCTTGGGTGAATAAGAAAAACTTTGGCTGCTTTGAAAGCATCAAAACAATTATAAAACATTGAACAAGACCTTCAGATATTGCTCATAAGGAAAAAAATGAACTTCAGTCTGGCATCTGCTTTACCGACGATTAATTTTATATGGTCATTTCATTTTAAATCACTCCTAATGCCTACTCCCAGATAATTTATGGAATTAACTGCTTCCAGTTGCTGACCTGCTATGTTGTAGCTAAATGATAAAGCATCTTTTTTTCTATGTATTTGCAGCACACTACACTTGTCTACACTGAGATTCAATTGCAATTCCCTGCACCATGCGTCAATTCGTTGCAGAACCTCCCACATTTCATACAACTTTCCATTCATACAACCTCTCGATATACTACAGCATCATCCGCAAAAAGCCTCAGTGAACTTCCGATGTTATCCACAAGGTCATTTATATATATATATATATATATTGAATAACAACGGTCCTACGACACTCCCCTGCAGCACATCTGAAATCATTCTTACTTCGGAAGACTTCTCTCCATTAAGAATGACATGCTGCATTTTTTTAATCTAGGAACTCTTCAATCCAATCACACAATTGGTCTGATGCTCTTACTTTGTTCATTAAACAACTGTGGGGAACTGTATCAAACGCCTTGCGGAAGTCAAGAAACACGGCATCTACCGGAACCCGTGTCTATGGCCCTCTGAGTCTCGTGGACGAATAGCGCGAGCTGGGTTTCACACTATCGTCTTTTTCGAAACCCATGCTGATTCCTACAGAGTAGATTTATAGTCTCCAGAAAAGTCATTATACTCTCCAGAAAAGTCATTATACTCTAACATAATACGTGTTCCAAAATTCTACAACTGATCGATGTTAGATATATAGGTCTATAGTTCGCCACATCTGTTCAACGTCCCTTCTTGAAAATGGGAATGACCTGTGGCCTTTCCAATCTTTTGGAACATTACACTCTTGTAGAGATCTACAGTGTACCACTGCAAGAAGGGGGGCAAGTTCCTTCACAAACTCTGTGTAAAATCGAACCGGTATCCCATCAGGTCCAGCGGCCTTTCCTCTTTTGAGCAATTTTAATTGTTTTTCTATCCCTCTGTCATCTATTTTGATATTTACCATTTTGTCATCTGTGCGGCAATCTAGAGAAGGAACTACAGTGCAGTCTTCCTCTGTGAAACAGCTTTGGAAAAAGACATTTAGTATTTCGGCCTTTAGTCTGTCATCCTCTGTTTCAGTACCATTTCGGTTACAGAGTGTCTGGACATTTTGTTTTGATCCACCTACCGCTTTGACATAAGACCAAAATTTCTTAGGATTTTCTGCCAAGTCGGTACATAGAACTTTACTTTCGAATTCGTTGAATGCCTCTCGCATAGCCCCCCTCACACTACATTTCGCTTCGTGTAATTTTTGTTTGTCTGCAAGGTTGTTTGCCTGCAAGGCTTTGGCTATTTTATGTTTGCTGTGAAGTTCCCTTTGCTTCCGTAGCAGTTTTCCAACTCAGTTGTTGTACCACGGTGGCTCTTTTCCATCTCTTACGATCTTGCTTGGCACATACTCATCTAATGCATGTGGTACGATGGTTTTGAACTTTGTCCACTGTTCCTCAATACTATTTGTACTTGAGATAAAACTTTTGCGTTGAGCCGTCAAGTACTCTGAAATCTGCTTTTTGTCACTTTTGCTAAACATAAAAATCTTCCTACCTTTTTTAATATTTCTATTTACGGCTGAAATCACTGATTCCCTGTTCTGCGTTAACTGTTTCAAATAGTTCAGGTCTGTTTGTCACCAGGAGGTCTAATATGTTATTGCCACGAGTCGGATCTCTGTTTAACTGCTCAAGGTAGTTTTTAGATAACGCACTTAAAAAAATTTCACTGGATTCTTTGTCCCAGCCACCCGTTATAACCGTTTGAGTCTTGCTGAAATGTAAATATAGGATGACTTCCCTTAAATGCAACAAAAAAGGGCATAGGAAATCGTCGACATATCGATGTGCTGCTAATGACAACTAAAGGGTTCTACTACAAAAAGAGATGATACCCCAGACAATCACTCCTGGTTGATGGGCGACTCCAGACACATCTCCACTAGTCATAGGGGCTCAATTCAAAGTGGGACTCATCACTGTCGACAATCCTGCTTCAGTCATTCAGATTACAGGCCAAGGACGTGTCTGGAGATGCCCTGGACAGCGGTGGGATACCAACCTGACTTTCGCCTGTCACATGGCCTGACAACCATCAGTGATGGCCTGAGGTGCCATTTTTTTTCATAACAGGACCCCTGTGGTTGTCATCTGTGGCACCCTTACAGCACAGTTGTACGCTGACTATATTCTACACCCTGTTTTGTTGTCCTATATGGCAAGCCATTCTGGACGTACATTTCAGCAAGATAATGTCTGCCCGCATACTGACAGTTTCTACCGCTTATCTTTGTGCTTATCATACCTTGCCTTGACCAGTAATGTTGCTGGACTCTCTCCCGACCTGAGAATGTCTGGAGGATTATGGGGAGGAATCTCCAACCAGCTCTGGACTTTGATGCTCTAACGCACCAATTAGACAGAGTATTGCACACTCTGTGTGTGTGTGTGTGTGTGTGTGTGTGTGTGCGTGTGTGTGTGTGTGTGTGTGTGCGTGCGTGCGTGCGTGCAAGGGGGGGGGGGGGGGGGGGGGTTTGTATGTGCGTGTGCGTGGGGTGGGGGTGGGGGTGGGGGTGGGGGCCTTGGGGTGCTCAACATCAAGGTTATCAGTCCCCTTACACATATTACAAGAAACAAATATGGAAAAAATGACTAGAATCACTCTACTTAGATGCCTCGAGACAATGGACAAAGGATGAAATATGCTATACATGGGATTAAAACATAAGAAGAGCTAAAAGAAAGACACAGGGAAATGTTACTGGCTGACCACTTAACAAGAAACGTGGTGAGCCAGTCACCCTGTCGATAAATTAAGACATGTCCCTAAAATCTGCACAAACAAGTTGGAGAGATCACAAAACCTTATAACTATAACTACATTCATTTCAAAAGAGAACAGATCTGCCGGCAAATTTGCTGTTGGTCTCTGGCCTGAAAATAAAACACAGTCTAGTAAAATGTGGTGTACAGTGATCTGTACGCCGCAAGCACGACATATTGGAGGATCATTGTACTGGAGCAAGAAGCCATGCATCACAGGGCTGTCGCCTGCACAAAGATGAGTACGGAGCACCTCGTCGCATCGATGAGGCTGGAAGGAAGTACGCCATGGCCGCATTGTGGACTTCACAGGGCGGAGCTTAGTGTCTATCACTTCCAACCACTCGTCATCCATTCAGCGCATGACTTTGTACCTCAAGAGCAAGCATGACTTTGTACCTCAAGAGCAAGGTAATAGCATGTAGGGAGATTGTACATTGAACTAGCTGAGGATCACTACATGCCTCCTTGTCTGATAGATCCGCCCTTTCGTTCCATGCAGCACGCATGTGTCCTGGCACCCAGAGGTGGACCAACACATACTTGACTTGCCCACTTTGTGAAGCTCTTTCTCCTGAATAAATCATCCATTTTTTCTGAAATGATAATCATTTGTTTGTCCATACATGTACATCATATCTAATGATTTCCATTCCATTTGGATAATTCCTTCATTGCATATTCTTTGTTTTGTCTTAGAGTGTATTATGAAAATTTTTGTAAATTTAACTAACCTCTTGTCTATCCTTCCATTTTTGAAACATGATGCATTGCTAATAGGAAGCAATTATATTTCCTTTACCCAGTTTTCAGATACAACTTCTTTATGAGTATTCCTCCTATTTAACCTTAGAGTCAACTTATTAAGATTTCAGCTAACAATAAGCTAGTGAAATAACTGCCCAGTAGGTGTGATGACCGACATGCAACTTCTCTGCCGACAAATGTAAAACTACCTTTTCAATACGAGATTTTTCCATCCCTTATACACAGGTCATTAAGTTATATAATCATCCAGATTGTTAAGCATATACATTTTGATGCCATACTTATGCCTTTTGTTTTGTGTACACTATCTACAGGACAATCTCCCCCTCCAAAGAATAACTGATTTACATATAAATAGGTCTCTTACTGGGTAGTGCAGTTGGCACACTCTGTTGTCAAAAATAATTTAATACAGGGTGTACAATAAGTCCAGGAACACTTTCAATTATTTATTGCACAACAACTAAACATTGTATGAATGTTATACACATTGCATTTTGAAGAGAAACTCAGAAAGGTTTTTTTTTTTTTTACAAACATTCGATATGCGAACCCGGCAGTTGTCAATATAGTAATCGAATTCTTGCCATACCCATCCCAGCACGGGGCCTCATCGACTGTGGCAGTCACTTTCTGTATTCCCTCCCGGAGCTCTGCTACATCACATGGTAGAGGCGGTACGTACACCAGATCTTTAATGTGTCCCCACAGCAAAAAGTCACACGGAGTGAGATCTGGTGATCGGGGAGGCCATTTAATGAAACAGCTGTCCCCTTCTGCAGCATGGTCGATCCATCAATATGGGAGCTCTGTGATCAGGTACCCACGAATTACATGATGAAAATGGGGCGGAACCCCATCCTACTGAAAGATGAACAGAGTGTCCAACTGCATTTCAGGCATCAGCCACTTCTGCAACATGTCCAAGTAGGAATATCCAATGACAGTGCTCTTGGCGAAGAAGAATGGTCCGTACAGTTTTCGATGTGACAAGGCACAAAAATCATTTACCTCTAGGGAATCACACTCAAATTCAATGCAGTCATGTGAATGCTTTGCACAAAAAAAAAAAAAAAAAGCCTGTTCACTTTCCCATTAGTGTGAAAAGTGGCTTTGTCACTAAAAATGAAGCGATCAACAATGGCACCCCCATCCTCATTCAACTGTTGCAACTGCAAAGAAAACTCAAAACGCTTGTCTTTGTCATCATCATTGAGCTTCTACACTAGCTCCAATTTGAATGGTTTCATAGACAGCTTCTGTCACAGGACTTTCCACACTGCCATTGGAGCCATTTCGAGTTCAGGGGATGCACAACGCACCTATTTCTTTGGACTCCTTATGAATGTCTCTCGTATATGCTCCACATTCACTTCACTCACAATGGGACGTCTACCGCTCTTTGCCGAACACAAGCAATCCGTCGTAACGAATTTGTTGTGCCAGTGGTAAATGGCCTTCCTTGTTGGTGGCTTCTTACTGTACTTGGTTTTAAACATCCGTTGAACAGCTGTAGCACGCTTGTTTTTGTCAAGCTCCAACACACAGAAAGCTCGCTCCGCACCTGAACTTGCCATGTTTTTGACTAGCACTGACTATCGGCAAATTACCAAACTATGATGTGGCAGTATACACTGGGGAAAAAAGAAAAAAAAACTGTCAGGGTCTCTCTTCAAAATAACGTATGTATGATATCTGTACAATGTTTGGTTCTCGTGCAATAAATAACTGAAAGTGTGCCTCGACTTATGCACACCCTGTATACGTCATATTTTGTGAGATAGGTCATCTGGTTTTGGGTGTCCCGCTCATGGATTTAAATCAAAATGCATTCGGTGTGAGATGATCTGTTTTTGCTCAACTCTCACTATTCCCCTATTTTGAACCAGAGTATCTTCCAGTATTGGTAGCCTTGTAATTGGACAGATTTTTTGTTAATGATATGTAATCAAATTACCAATACAAGTATTCCATATAAACCAACAGGTTTCCAGTTACAAATCCTAGACCTGTCTTTTATATTATCACTCAGAAATATACTCATAGTGATGTTTGTTTTATCAATGAGACTTGCTCCTAGTGCGAGCATGTACATTTGAGTGTCTGTGTGGATGTGTGTTCTCTTACTAGGAAAAGAGCAAGAGCTCAAAAGCCATACATTGTTAGTTGTTCTCTATTACATGTTTCTGTGTGCCACTCACCAATTGTCTATAGGTATTTTACATACTTTTCCATCCAGGAAAATACATTACTGTTATACACTAGAGTACATCATCTATAAGTAATAGGCTAGAGAAATTTATTGTTGCATTGCTACCTGGATGAATTGAGAAAACAGTTGTTTTATAAATGGATGATACCGCATCTCATGCGGTTCATCATGCCAAGCTTCACCAGATATATTGCCTTCCGTCACTGTAGATTCTTTATCATAAATTCATCACCACCATGTGCATCTTCCAATTCTGCACTGTCACAAAAATATTTTAAAGCTTTGCTTCTACTCTATTATCACTAAAAATTTCTGCATCCTCAAGAGTCTAGTTATTTGATATTTCTGAATTCAAAATCACTATCTTTTGATGTGTTCAATAACTGATCAGAAGTGAATTTTTTGATCTTCCTACTCTTTTTAGTGCTCCCGATGTCAGCTGATCAGTTGCTATTTTGAACAATGTACATCAAAGACACTACTTACAAGAAAGCAAAATTGTAGTTACAAAAAATGTTTCTGTAGACTTCACTGTTTGTACAAACACATGTTGATGGCTAGACTGAATAATACACCTGTAGACATAAATGTGATTGCCACACTGCCCTATTGGTTGTAGAAATGCTTATAAGCATTAACAGCACTGGCTAGTTAATTATGTTGATGCTTATATGTGTCAGCTACAGCAAATTTGTTAGCTAATGGTTCTACTTCATCAAAAAATGTGTGTTTTCCGTACTTACAGAACAGCAAGGTTTGTCAACAGTGAGTGACTATTTTAATAAGAAATATAAAGGAGAAATGGTTGCCATCCTATAACTGCCTGACAGTGAGTTGGTGGCTGACAAGAACGGAGTGCAGTATTGTAGACACACTGAATTGTGTCACATCTTTAAAAGGAAAATAAATTGAATACTGTATCAATCCAATTTTGATTAGTTTTAGAGAGGCACTTTTTACGACCTGTCAGTTATTTATTTATTAGGCCAGTTTATCCGACAAGAAAATATACTGTCCTCATATCACTTAAAGAAATGTTGGTTCATATCATCTTGACAGAATACAGGAAATTTTGTAGACCATGCCAGTAAAAATGGCTTAACAGTCTAGTTTCATGATAGTGACATAAAAATATACTTCAGGATACAAAACTTTGAAGATTACAAATGTGTAAAACTAAATCCAGTTTCTTAAAGTAACAAGTTCCTCTTTGTGGGGTGCAGTAAACATAAATGGCTGAGTACAGAGCTAGATGTAGTCCCTAATGCTGGCAAGGAGTGCTGCACGTTGAGAACTGGAGGAGGGAGAGTCCACTCTTCTTTCTGAGATGAACAGAAGAATTCTAGGGAAATTCTGAGTTCACGACTAAAATCTCATGCTAATGACAGGAAAAGTACAGTACTGACCACATGCCTGTTCAATTTATGTCCACTTTCACCTCTTAACAGAAGATAAGTGAGCAGTTGACTGGTACGATGGCACCCTCTATGGTAGCCACAGTGTCCTCCAGTCACAATGATAATACCATTGACATACCCCTTCCAATTAGCTGTTGTTTTCTGATTATTCAATGTCTTTTGTTCCATCTGTTTAACGGAGGTTTTGCTCTACTCCTTCAGGGTTAACAACTCTACTCTGATATTACATTTACCCTTTCTTTATGCATAAAGCTGGATATGACGTACACTCCAGAAATTAAGACCCTACGTACAATGACTAAACAAACATTCAACAGAATGAAGAAGCTACTATATGGCAAAATGGACAGGCAACTGTACAATGTTTTGTGTGGAATGTGGTTTTGCATGACACAGAAATGTGGACATTAAGGAAGGAAGATGAAAATGACTGAGGCCTTTGGGATGTGGGTATGGAGAAGGGCGGAGAAGATAAGCTGGACAGAAAGTATTAAGAGGAGTTGGTGAAAATAGACAAATATTAGAGGAGATTTTTAAGAGAAAAAAAGGACTGTTAAAGGCACTGTCTAAGAAGACAATACTGATGGCTACTTTAGGTACGACACTGAAAAGATAAAGAGGGCAGAAAAAATATGAGTTGGTAGGTAAACTTCAAACGCAAAATGGTTATGTAATGACAGAAAAGAAAGATAGAGTGCCCAAATTAATGGAAGATCTGCCTAACAGACAGTATAATTTTTTTTCCTCATTATCTTTAAAATATCGCACTTCATCCATTTTAATAATGCTTATACATGTGCTCTGTTGACCTATGACTTCCTTTGCATGCTGGTATCTTCTGTTTTCACCAATAACCCAGCATATTTTCTGGGTTATCCATGGCATTTAAGCTTCTGCTATTACATATGGTATAGCCTGTCTCTAAACTGGACAGCAAGCAGCACTTGTAGTGGGAGATGACGATGCTGGATGTGGAGCACTCAGCAACATAAAAAAACTGCCATCATAAGGGGACAGCACATCGACGTACAACACTGTCCCTATACGCTGCTTTGTCAGTTGTGTCATTTCCCTGCATCCCTACGAGTCCACGAACACAGCAAGACCACCACCTCCTTGCCTCAGTGTTGGATTCACTGTAAGGTGTCATTGATGATCTGAATCAACTGATCAACTGGATACATTAGGTGGATCACTTGTAGCACACTGTGCGAGTCAAAACAGACAAGAAACACTGTACTGTGATGCATCTGAATCTACTAAAATGGTTATCACGATGTCATATGAGACTGCATTATAATTTGTAAATTGTTCCAGAAGGCATACCAGGAAAACTTTATCAGAGAAAACAGCTAAACAAATGTGTCCATTCCCTTGTAGGGATCTCCATCTGTATAGACAACAATGAAACCATGGAATGAACTTAAAATTAAAGAAAACAATTTGTAAAAATATAATTTGGAGTACATCTACATGACTATTGTGCAATTCACACTTAAGTGCCTGAAAGAGGGTTCATCAAGCCACTTTCACACTATTTCTCTACCATTTCACTCACAAACAGTGTAGGGGGAAAATGAACCCTTACATCTTTCCGTGTGAACTACAACTATTCTTATTTTATTATAACGATCATTTCTCCCTATGTAGTGGATGCCAAGAAAATATTTTCACAGTCACAGGAGAAATTTTGCAATAATATAAAACAAGCTGCCCCTTTGAACTTTTTCAATGTCGTGTTTCAATCCAATCTTGTAAGGATACCATACTGTACAGCAGTGATCTAGCAGAGGACAGACAAGTGTAGTGTAGGCAGTCTCTTTAGTAGACCTGATGCATCTTTACAGTGTCTTTAGTACACGTGTTGCACTTTGTAAGTGTTCTGCCAATAAAACACAGTCCTTGGTCTGCATTCGCAACAACGTATTCTATGTGATCATTCCAATTTAAGTTGTTTGCCATTGTAATTTCCTAATATTAAGGTGAATTGACAGCCTTTATATCTGTGTGATTGATCATGTAACTGAAATGTAATGGATTTCTTTTAATACTCATGTGGATGGCCTCACACAAGTAAAAGTTTTCTTGCATTGTGCCAATGTTAAAATCACCTTGGGCCTCTGAGAAGTGGCAATTTGTTCCATCCCTGGCTGCATATTTGGAGATCAGATCTATGAGACAGCTGGTAGTGAGAACCTAAATGGCTTGACCACATGGGGCCGATTCCTGAACAGCTGCTCAAAGTTTGTGTGCACCACTGCACCAAATGCTAATGACTGACACAATACTAAGATTTTTAGGGCCTGTCGAGTCAGGAGATGCTGCCAAATCCCCAGTGGTGATGGTTTACCAGCCTCTGCATGCAGTCTCTGAATTGGGCCAATAGAAATGCTCCAGTCAATAACTGAATGCTCTCGTGGTGGACATTTTCAACATATTGAGCTAGAAAGTACATGTTTATTTCGAACCCACACAGCCATAATATAATTGTGACCTCACACATGCACTATAAAACTGCAGGAGGCAGGGCCTGTCAACTCTCCACGTCTTTCCACTGAGGCATTTCAAAATATTCAGGTGCAGGAGCCAGGTTAGTTACATATCAAATAATAGTCATAAAACAGTTCACACTCTCCTCAAAAGTTCAACAAGCATTTTTAAAACTGACACAAGTAGTCTTCCCTAGAGGAAACCTAAAACCATATTTATTAGTCCAAGTTTCCAACCTTCTGATAGTCAGCTGTGGGTGCCTCATTATTTCAGGACTGAAGAAAGAGTAGAAGACTGCATAATCATCCACAAACAAAGAACTTTTAAAAGGGTTTCTGACTGCAGAGGAGATGCTATTTAGCAATTGCAAAAACTCCCCGGAGCAAATTGATCAGACAAAGCATCACCAACACGATAGAGGAAGCTCCTTCCCTCAAGGAAGGACTGAGTAAGTAGCAGCAGATGTCTACATGGGCCGCAAACATGAAGATGGTTAAGGATGTTGTACCTCCAAGTGGAGCTGTACATCTTTTTAAGATCAATCAGCACACAGATTAAATGGTTGTGGAGTACGAAAGCCTCCTGCATGGCTGACTCCAATTGAATTAAGTTACCCAAAGCAAAATGGAGCACCCGAACACACACTGCAGTGCAGGTGGCCTCAGAATTCGAGGAGCCAAATGAGTGACAGTTGACCAAGTGCTCAAAAGTCTCTTAACCAGACAGCTGGTACGGGCTGCACCCTAATAATTGTTAGGACTGTTAGGATCCTTTCCTGGTTTCCATAAGGGAGTTACTATTGCCTCCTCCCAAGTGGCAGGGTACTGTCCATCAAAGCAGATCTGATTGAAATACAATAAAAGTGTGCATTTGGCTCCAGGGCACAGATAACGGAGCATGGCATAACAAATCTGAACTAGTCCTAGAGCAGTGTCTCTAGCTATGGACAGAACTGATTGTAATTCCCACACAGAGACTGATGGATGGAGACTGATGGATGACTGTAGATCTCATTACTAGACTGATGGATGACTGTAGATCTCATTACTTGAGAAGAAGCGGAGCCTTCTCATCTCCACAGTTCTACAGAGTGACGAACTCAGGAGCTTATCCGCATATTGCAGAGATGGTAAAGAAAGTGTTCAACTAAAACCTGAGTCATGACGAAGGCCTGTCCATCAAGACCCCATTTCTCAACAAGGCTGTATTTCTAGGTGTACCACTCTGCCTAATATCCTCCTTATTGATTCCAAAACTCATGTAGTGGAAGTGGACTGATTAATGGAAGTTGTGAATTACTTCCAGGAGTTCTTCTTCCATTCTTTTATCACTTCTCTTACTTGTGCTCTCACAGGCCTGAAATCATGAAGATTTTCTGCAGTTGGACAGTGTTTGAATTTCTGCAAAGCTGTGTGCCTGGCTCTGATTGGCAAGTGACATTCTTCTTTCTACTAAGGAACAGGCCATCATCTGAGGCGATTTCTAGTTGGGGAATGGTATCACCAGCAGTTCAGTGGATCTTACAAGTGATATGATCCATCTCCTGGGCATATTTCTGTGCGAAAAAAGCCCAGCTGACTGTATCATAATCAATTTGCCCATTGTTTCATCCATCCCCATGGACCCCTGTCAATCACCAGATGAATATACACCAGAAAGTGATCATTGGAATACAAATCTGTGGCCACCTCCCACTGGGCAGTCAGCAAGAGCTGGAGAGCAAAAACAAAGGTTAATTGGGGAAGATGACCCTGTAGTTGTAGAAAAGTGTCATCCGACCAGAATTCAAACAGCAGATATTCCTTGAATGGCTGAGGCACTCAATAATTCAGTCCCACAGGGCTTGTAGCTGAACTCTGCAGCACAATGTACACATTGAAGTTATCCATGAGGAGGAATGGGTGGGGGAGTACTTGTAAGAACTCTGTCAGTGCACCAGCATCCAGTGGATAGTGAGGTAGGATGTATAACACTCAG
Source organism: Schistocerca americana (assembly GCF_021461395.2). Taxonomy (NCBI): domain Eukaryota; kingdom Metazoa; phylum Arthropoda; class Insecta; order Orthoptera; family Acrididae; genus Schistocerca; species Schistocerca americana. The sequence goes on from NC_060119.1 coordinate 59,322,877, forward strand.
TGATCGTAACAGGCATGAGGATTTCCACTGCAACTTCTTGTATGGCCGTGATAAGAAGGACAAGAGGGGACTGGTATTTGTCATTGAAAAAAACCTCCACCCCAACTTTAGTCCTGTCTCCAGTACTATCATCCTTCCTGCTGGGGTGGTAGCCCCATAATGCAGCTGTGTTGACTTTAAAATGCGTTTCTTATAGGGAAATGCAGAACGGTCTCTCCTGGACCAACAGCTGCAGTCCTTCCAAATGTGAACTGTATCCATTTAAGTTCCACTGCAATACAGAAATCCGCATGGGAGACAAAGGTTAGCAATGGTTGTCCTTGACTTTCTCCCTCAGCACCAGTAATTTACCTGAGAGGTCAGGGGAAACATTAGGCAGTGCCTAGCTCTCTAGTTCATCTGTTTGGATAGCAATATCGATGACAGTAAAATCACAACTGGAAAGGGAGAGTGCTGATGGATTTGATGGTTTAACTGCCACTTTCTGTGATTTTGAATGACTTCTTGTTTTGCATTTTTCCTTACTTATAAGAAGAATTGGCTGCATATGTAAAGCTTAGTGGTTCTCTGATGATGGTTTTTTTTTTTTTTTTTTTTTTTTTTTTGGTAGGGTTTAAGGGCGCTCAACTGCTGAGGTCATTAGCGCCCAGTCACTGGTGTTAGAGCACAAGGAACCTGCTAAAACTCAAGGGGATGGGGGGACATCAAAAGGACCTGACAAAGATGCAGATTAAATAAGTAAAAAGGTTAAATGTCTTTGGTCAAGCCAGTTAAAGTTATAAAACGCAGAAGACGAGCAGCTGCTCGAGCGTCATCAGCTAAAACATCCGGTAAGGTAGATGGCAGGGACAGGACAACACGAAATTGACTAAAACGGGGACACGACAATAAAACATGGCGCACCGTTAATGCCTGACCACAAGGGCACTGCGGGGCTGGGTCACCAGAGAGCAGGTAGCGGTGGCTAAACCCTCTCTGATGATGTGCAGTGATTTGTCACTGAGGTTCCAAATCCTTCTCTGAAGCCTTTCAAATGGTTATATGTCAAGTATATGTTCTCCGCTGCAGGTACATTGACAATTGCATGTATTCGTACTTGAATCTGTGATTGGAGTCTTTGTGGAAGCATCACTTTTGGTGACTGGCTTCTTAAGGGTCCATGCAAAAGTAGCAACAAATGCTAGACATTGCATGGCTTTAAAAACTTCTTTTAGCTTCACCTTTCAACTCGTGAATTTACCTTTCCTTGTTATAAACTACACACTTTCTGCTCCATGCTGGTTGATCCCCAAAGCAGGTTATGTATTTCAGAGGAAATACACAAAAAGCTGCCTTATTCATGAACTGGACTTCCACATTTTCCAAATGTAGTATACCTGTTACTTGCCATGGTGGCATGACCAAATCATTGGCACTTCAAGCACTGCATTAGGTCGAGAACAAAGGATCAAACCTTAACATGGGTATAGCCGGCAAGAATATGTTCAGGTAATTCTGGTTGAAGGTTAAAATAAATGCTGCAGTTTTTCCAATGTGTCGTTGACTTTCCTCATATAATTCTACACTTTCATGACATCCATATTTCTCCATTCTTCACATGATTCCTCAGGGTCTATCTCCATTATATCATACCATGTAACCACGCCTTCACAGAAGTTAAAGGTGTTAGGCATTTCAGCCACGAAAAGGTATTCACATACGGCTTTGCATCCTGGAAGCTCAAATACTTGGTGTGACGAAGCAGTTTCAATTAGAAGTATTCCATTACAAAGCTGCTTAACACTTGTTAGGGACATGGCAGCACCCTATAGCCCCTAGTGAATATAGAGATATAAAGGTTCCCTCTGCTCTGTTGAGTTGACTGCAATGAAAGTGTTATGGTAGACCAGCACTCTTTTACTTGCATGGACTGGCCATCCAAGCCCTCTTTTTTGGGTGGGTGTAGGTACTACCTGACAGTTCACCATCCCATCATGAGTAGATGTGAGTTGAGGTCACTTCGTAAGATTCACACGAGCCACTAGGGAAACAAATGTTGTCTCAGGCAGAGTTCTGCCTGCCTGACAAAGGCTTATGCAACTTGGAGGCAACAGCTGCCCCAGAGGTTGCCTGATATAGACTGTTTTACCTCAACAGCCATTCACTCCAATAGCATTCAGCACACATTGGAGCTGCGGGTTTTCTTTATAAAAGTATGCACCTTCAGTCCAGGCTATAAAGACAAGGCCCCGTTCCTCAAAACATACAATATTCCATTTCCACACCTAACAATGGTCCTTCAAGTATGCCCAGAGTTTATACACTAGTCAGCATCCATCTCAAGAAACCTGGGTTTGGTATGCCCATACCCCACCATGTTAGCAAAGCTCCCTAGAGCGGGTGGGGAGGACTTCAGGCTACCCATCTCTTTTCTGGATCAGCAGGTATACTGCAACACCCAAATTTCTAAAATTATAAACTCTCATTCATAAAAAAATTTTCATTCATCCTGCTTCTGGTAATTACTGTATTTTATGAACTATAAGACACCTCAATTTTCAGCATTTTTTTAAACAACATTTTTACCACTTTTATTATTAGACTGCAAAACTAGACTAAAAAAATTCTTTGTTTCTAAAACCAAACTGACCTTTAAATCCCTGGAAGGAGGGCTGGAGACGGGTGGGGGGTGGAGGGGGGGGGGGGGGCGAAAGAATCCATCATCTAAACTTTCTTTTCATTCTTCTTCTCATTGTTGTCCTTTCAAATATAAGATGGTCTTCACTGCCATCAAGAGTGTTACTTATGCTGCAGTTCTTGAAAGATTTAACAATAATGTCTCCTCCCACTCTAGACCACAACTGTTTTATCCACTGACATGCTTATTTGATTATAGGATGGAATGTAACAATATAATGAAAAGGAGTCTGGCTCCAGCTGTCAGAGACCGTGGTCATGTGTGTGAGTTGTGTTTGTGTGAGTGAGTGCGTGTGTGTGTGTGTGTATGTTGTCTGTTTCTGACATAGGCCTTGTTGGCCGAAAGCTAACTTTCCAAGAGTCTTTTTGTTGCGCCTTTCTGCGACTCAGTATCTCCTCTTTATGGTGACTAGGGACTTTCCCTTTCATTATATTGTTTGATTACAGGTCATTTTAAAGCTCCCTTCAGTGTTTTCAGTTGGTTTTCATCCATCATCCATTTGTTCCATTCCTCTCTCACATACAATTTAAATAGTTTATTTATTGAGACATTGAGATGTTTCAAATGTGAAGTAAGTCCTTCTGGAATAACAGCAAGCTTTATATTTCCCTGTCTCAATTTCTCTTTCACGGAATTTTTCAAATGATGACTAAACTGATCTAGCACAAGAAGAGAACTCTTCTTCGATAAAGCACCTTTCCTTCTCTGCCACACTCTGTTACTTCATAGTTTCATACCAGCCTCGTCCATCCAACCCTTGTAACGTATCTGAACAACAACACTTGGCAGTATTTCGGAAGGTTTTAGCATTGTTTTGCACTTGAAATGATCACTGGATTAAGTTTAGTATTGTCAGCGCAATACGAAAGGACAACAGTGTAGTGCATTTTTTCATGTCCACTTGTTTTTATAGTTACTGTTTTAGCACCTTTCATGGCACAGGTTCTGTTACTCAGTACATCGCATGACAAAAGAGTTACATCCATATTCACTATTTTGCTTAGTTCCAAACTGGTTTTCTTTCGATGTTGAATAATAAACCGAAGGAAAGATAATATTTTCTCTTCATACTCTAGTGACACTTTCTAAGATATTTTGGTTTTGATTCACAGCATGGTAAATCCATGATGCTTCATAAACCTGTGGTACCAACCAACTCCACCTTAAAGTCTGTCAAGTTCCACTAGCGCTAACTTATGACCGTATATTTGAATTATTTTTGTATTAATTCCAATGCCATTTTGATGGTGTTCCTGAATTCATTTCAATATGTCATCATCTTGTTTTGGCCATTTTGCATTCAGTCCTCTACTTGCACATTTAGTCTTCCTCATTTCTTCTTTTCAGTTCTTCTTTACAAGCCCACTAATCATGAATCATTTTTTTCTGTTGGTGGAGGGCTGAAATGCTGCTCAGCTCCTTTGCAATAATGCTTCATAGGCTAGACAGTGTTCTGGGTTTGTGATTGGGGGCCAGGAGGAGACAGTGTTAGCAAGCTTGTGAATCCCGGCAACTCATGTTCATCGCATCAGAGTACTGCTCTTGCCAGTTGAATCCAATGTTGCCAGATAGAGATAGGTTTCACGCGGCATTGAATATATGGCCATTTTTAAGATTGACGGGAATTTTAAATCTAACACTGGGCATTTTTATATTAACTTTCAGTATAAGGTGCACCTGAATTTTGGAGGCAACTTTTTGAAGAAAAAAGTGTGTCTTATAGTCAGTAAATTACGGTACCTCTTGTCTTGCTCTGACTAGAAAATCTGAATGCGGAGTAATTCAGCTAAAGAGTACTTCTTTATTAAGATTACCAAGAATTAAGTGCCATTTCCCTTAATTATTATTTATTAGTCTACCACATTGTGGAAAGGGTAGTCAGCTACTCACCACATAGAGGAGGTATTCAGTTAAGACATGCACAATGAAAAAGAATATTATAAATATTTACACACACCCCCCCCCCCCCCAATGAACCGTGGACCTTGCCATTGGTGGGGAGGCTTACGTGCCTCAGCGATACAGATAGCCATGCCGCAGGTGCAACCACAATGGAGGGGTATATGTTGAGATAAACGTGTGGTTCCTGAAGAGGGGCCACCTTTTCAGTAGTTGCAGGGACAACAGTCTGGATGATTCACTTATCTGGCCTTGTAACATTAACCAAAACGGCCTTGTTATGATGGCACTGCAAACGGCTGAAAGCAAGGGTAAACTACAGCCGTAATTTTTCCCGAGGACATGAGGCTTTACTGTGTGGATTAGATTAGATTTACTTTCATTCCAATTGATCCATAGTGAGGAGGTCCTACAGGATGTAGAACACGTCAGAAAAACAACAATACATGACAAATATTTACAACTCAAACAAATAAGCTAATGTACCATTCCACAGGTCCCAAGTGGCATGGTCGTCATTTTTTAACGAATACTATATGAAAGAATCATTTTACAAAATCTAATGCACTGAATTTAAAATAAAAAAAAGTTTATTTATTTATTTATAAGGTAATAAACATGCAATACAACTACTAAATACTCATTTACAATGAACACATTAGTGCACTGAACTGGTGCAGAAGTTAGATTGTACTCACACACACACACACACACACACACACACACACACTTATTTACAATGAACACATTACTGCACTGAAACTGTGTAGAAGTTATATATATATATATATATATATATATATATATATATATATATATATATATATAAAAACAATGATGATGTAACGTACCAAACGAAAGCGCTGGCATGTTGATAGACACACAAACAAACACACAAAATTCAAGCTTTCGCAACCAACGGTTGCTTCATCAGGAAAGAGGGAAGGAGAGGGAAAGACGAAAGGATGTGGTTTTTAAGGGAGAGGGTAAGGAGTCATTCCAATCCCGGGAGCGGAAAGACTTACCTTATGGGGAAAAAAGGACAGGTATACACTCGCGCGCGCGCACATATACACACACACACACACACACACACACACACACACACACACACACATCCATCCACACGTACACACGTACGCAGGTGCGGATGGATATATGTGTGTGTGTGTGTGTGTGTGTGTGTGTGTGTGTGTGTGTGTGTGCGTGCGCGAGAGTGTATACCTGTCCTTTTTTCCCCATAAGGTAAATCTTTCCGCTCCCAGGATTGGAATGACTCCTTACCCTCTCCCTTAAAACCCACATCCTTTCGTCATTCCCTCTTTCCTGATGAAGCAACCATTGGCTGCGAAAGCTTGAATTTTGTGTGTATGTTTGTGTTTGTTTGTGTGTCTATCAACATGCCATCGCTTTCGTTTGGTAAGTTACATCATCTTTGTTTTTAGATATATTTTTCCCACGTGGAATGTTTCCCTCTTGATTCCATGACTTGAGCTGTTGGTCTGAAAAAGTGATATATTTTTAATGACAAATTTCATTAAGGAATAAATATATTGGGAAGCAGTAGTTAGTATCCCTAGTTCCCTAAACAGGCTTCTGCAGGATGTTCTTGAGTTCACACCACATATAACTCTTACTGCACGTTTTTGTGCCCGGAAAACTTTGGCTTGGCTTGATGAATTGCCCCAAAAAATAATCCCATATGACATTATGGAATGAAAGTAAGCATAGTATGCCAGCTTTTTCATTTTTATATCCCCTATGTCTGACACAATTCGCATTGCAAATAGAGATTTGTTAAGATGCTTCAGCAGTTCTATGGTGTGCTCCTCCCAGTTGAATTTATTATCAAGCTGTAATCCCAAGAATTTAACACTGTCCACTTCTTCTATCTGCTTGTCATCGTATGTTAGGCATATACTCGTGGTGCACCCCTTACAAGTTCTGAACTGCATGTACTGTGTTTTTTCAAAGTTTAGTGACAAAGAATTGGCTAGGAACCAGTGATTAACGTCCACAAATATTTTATTAGCTGACCTTTTTAAGACTACACTTGATTTGCTATTTATTGGAATGTTTGTATCATCAGCAAACAAAACGAATTTGGCTTCTAGTAATGTTACCCCAGATGATGTAAGAAACAGATTGCCCAATCGCTTGGTCCAGCAGGCAACCCTTCTCAGGTAACGGCCACCAGGCGGCAACAGCGCCACACCCTTACTTGTGGCACCAACCACTAGATGGCACTCCGTTCTGTGAAATATGTGGCAACATGGTCCGAACGCGTGCAGCTTTCCACCATTTGGCGTCTGTGAAGTACCAAATACAGCTGTTTCTGACGTACCAGTGGCAGTGGATCGAGTCGTCATGCCGAGGGCCTGTGAGTATATCAACTGTGGAAGGAGTAGACGGACAAATCCCGAACTAAAAATGTTCAGATTTCCTGACAAAGATAAAGAAAGGTCACGGGAGTGGATTTTAAATTCAGGTAAATTAATAAATTAGTTGCGAGTAAGAATTAATAAAGAGCCCTAAGCATTTGATCCTATCTAAATTTTGTCGATCTTATATTCTGATATAACGTGGCAGCCCTTCCTGTACAAGAATCATATCATATAATTTTTAAATGAAATCTTTGCTGCCATTTGGACTTTTTTAAACTGTTTATTCACTTCACTATCGTAATTTTGGCTGTAGAGGCATTTTTGTGTGCAATGTGAAAACTGAAACAAATACAAGATATGGATAAGAAAATGCAAAGCGTAGTGTGGTAACGTTTGGTAAATAATTTAAGAAGCATAACCTTACAAGACCTTTCCCGTGGTACTTGAAAATGGCTCTGGAGCTGAAATCGCAACAGTGAAATAAATGAATAACAGCCGTCATCTAACTGCTAGTTCATCGATCCCTCTAAATTCTGATATATACTACAGCGAATGAAGTGAACGAGTGTAAAATCTCATTTACACCGCTGCAAACGAGTATTCATAGATAATTCGCCAATGTTCACTGTGCGGATTTTGAAAACTTTCTAGTGTTAACTTGCACGTGGAGATCTTTTTTTCCACCATAATCCATATCAGAAGAGCTGTATAGCAAAGAGGAAATAGATGGCATGGAAGGCGAGTGTAAAACCTATGCGACTGCAATACAGTCTGCATTTAAACAGTAACTCGCGAGAAATGTTTGTGTGTTACTTTTCATTTATTTCATTTCGCATATGATTGTGATAAGGATCCCTACAGAAGAAATAAACTTGGTTTGTAGAATTATAGGAGATAATCTACATTCTTCGATTCTCGGGAAAAACCACAGCCGATCATGAGATACAGTCAGCTGTGTGACGAATGCATTTTGCGCGCAGCGCTCTAGCCGAACGCAAATTAGCGTCATTCACGCCACCGAAGATACAGCGTTGCCGATTCTGCGACATGGACAGGTCAGTTAGCATTGTAGCGTCGCCTGCGACAGCTGTTGACCAACGGGAAAACTATTTTTACGGTTGCCTGTTCCACTGTAAGGATGGTCAATCTGTTTCTTATGTGATCTGGGGTGTTACTGATGAAAGATCATTGATATACACAAGAAAAAGGAAGGGGCCTAAAAAGGAACCTTGTGGGCCCCCACATGTAATTAGTTCCCAGTTGGATGATGCCTGATAGCTTGATACATGTCTCTTTCCTAATAACACCATTTGTTTCCTGCCCGAGATATAAGATTTGAACCATTTTGCAGCTATTCCTGTTACACTATAATATTCTAAATTACTTAAAAGGATATTGTGATTTGCACAGTCAAATGCGTTTGACAGATCACAAAATATATAGCAGTTGCCTGCAATTTTTTTATCAAATGAATTAAGCACATTTTCATTGTAAGTGTAGATAGTCTTCTCAATATCAGAACCCTTTAGAAATCCGAACTGTGACTTTGACAGTATGTTATTTGAGATAAGATGGTTATAAAGCAGATTGTACATTACTTTTTCTAAAATTTTTGAAAATGCTGGAAAAAGTGACATTGGACAGAAATTTGATGCTATTTCTTTATCTCCCTTCTTAAACAGTTGCTTAACTTCAGCATATTTCAACCATTCAGGAAATATTCCACTGATAAATGACTGGTTACACAGATAGGTTAATATGTTATTTAACTCAGAATCACATTCTTTAATTAACTTTGTTGATATTTCATCATACCCACTAGATGTTTTTGATTTTAAAGATTTTATGATGAATATTATTTCTGCTGGGGTAGTGAGGGTCACATTCATATTACAGAAGTTACTTGAAATGTCTGGTCTGAGGTATTTCACAGCAGCATCTACAGAACTTGACAACCCCATCTTGTCAGTAACAGTTATACAATGTTTGTTAAAAAGTTCTGCAACACTATGCGCATCTGTCACCAATGTATCATTTACTCTTAATGCTATTTGTCCCTCTTCATGTCTGGTTCTACCGGTCTCCTCCTTCACTATATCCCATATAGTATATTTTGTTATCTGATATGACTATTTTTTCCTTTTAATATATTTGCTTTGATGTCCATATTACAGTCTTTAATATTTTGCAGTATTTCTTGTAATGTGCTATAGCATCAACATCGGAACTGTTTCGGATTGACAGACACAGTTTTCTTTTTGTTTTACAAGATACCCCTATTCCTTGAATAATCCGTGGCTTCTTTGTAGACTTTGCTCTAACCTTGGTAAGGTTTGGGGGAAAACAGTGTTCAAATAAGGTAAGCAGTTTATTAGCAAAAGTTTATATTTTTAATTCATGCCATGAGCATTGTAAACATCAGTCCAGTGAATGTCTCTGAGGAGTATCCTAAAATAATCAATTTTTGGCTTATTGATTACCCTCTTGAGCTCAGATTTAACAAATTTTATATCCTGTTCAGTATTAACATGGTCTGAGAGGCCATTGACTATTAGTTTTGTAATATAATTTTGTTCATTGGACTTTTCTATAAAGATATTATCAATGGCTGTTTGTGAGCAATTGGCTACTATAGTGGGGAACTTTACAGTGGGAATTAAGTTGAATGATAGTGTTACTAACTCAAATAAGTTCCTATTGGGAGAGTCTTTAAGAAAATCTACATTGAAATCACCAGCAACCACTATTTCTCTGTTTTTGGTTGTTAAATGGACCAGTACAGCTTCAAGGTGGTTTACGAACAGACTAAAGTTACCTGCAGGTGCTCGATCTACACTTAATATTATGAAGGATTTTTTGTGAAATTCTACTTCTGTTGTACATGCTTCCATATGCTGTTCTAGGCAAAATTTATGAATGTCTATGTTCTTAAATTTATGACAGTTTCCTGATGAGTGCGGCAACTCCTCCTTTCTCCATTTCCGATCTACAAAAGTAAGATCCTAGCCTAAATCCTGTAACACTTAAAAGTTCTATACCAGTGGTCACATGATGTTCAGAGAGGCAGATTATGTCAGCTGGGTTTGAAGACTCTAATTCGTCTATGCAGATAATTAATTCATTAATTTTATTTCTCTGTCTTCGAATATTTTGATGCAATAAAGATAGCTGACATTTCACACTGACTGAGTTAAAATTTGGTAGAGTTAAAATATCTGCTGACTGTTGAAAATTCTTAACCAATAGCTGTTTATGCTGATGTAATAAGCTAGAATTATATTTTTTGGTTTCTTTCTCAAACTGAAGGTTTGTCTCAGTCCTAACCTCTCTCAAAATTTGGTTTCTTTCTGTCCTCACTACCCTAAAAAAGGGCCTTTTCTGAACCCTACAACCATTAGTATTTTATGGTTAAATGATGATGGTGTCCCTTCGGATAAAACATTCTGGAGGTAAAATAGTCCCCCATTCAGATCTCCAGGCAGGGACTACTGTTGGAACATGTGAGGCAATACTGACCCTACGACTTATCTTAGAAGATTGATTAAGGAAAGGTAAATCTACATTTCTAGCATTTGTAGACTTAGAGAAAGCTTTTGACAATGTTGACTGGAATACTCTCTTTCATATTCTGAAGGTGGCAGGGGTGAAATACGGGGAGTGAAAGGCTATTTACAATTTGTACAGAAACCAGATGTCAGTTATATGAGTCGAGGGGCATGAAAGAAAAGCAGTGGTTTGGAAGGGAGTGAGACAAGGTTGTAGCCTATCCCTGATATTATTGAATCTGTATATTGAGCAAGCGGTAAAGGAACAAAAGAAAAATTTGGAGATGGAATTAAAATCCATGGAGAAGAAATAAAACTGACACCATGAGAGAGTGAGGGGGGGGGGGGGGGGGGGGGACAGGGAGGGAGGGAGAGATATGAATAGAAAACAAGGCCTTCAGTTACATGTTGCAAAAGGAAATATTTAAGTGTTCCTTTTTCCCACGCGTCATTCGAGAGTGGAATGGTAGAGAAGTAGTATGAAAATGGTTCGATGAACCTTCTGCCAGGCAGTAACCATGTAGATGTAGATGTTACATTTCACTTTGTGAGGATCATAGGAACGTAACTCCACTAGCAGTTTTACAGGAAAGATGAAAGAAGGTATTTTTACATGTAATTTGTATGCTTCACTGATGTAATACAAACTTTATTGAAAAATCTCTACAGCACTAAAGAACACATTTTTGAAAGCTGTCACATAATGATACAGCTTAAAAATAGTCACTACTGGTTACCCACTACTTACTGTTTAATATAGTGCTAAGGAGATACATTCTTATGGTCCTAAGCGAATCACTCTAGAGCTTTTATACTTTGGAGATATGAGAAAATACAGTATAAAAAATTAGTTTCCACATTAAAAACAGATCAATTTCAGTTAAAATGAAAGCTTGTTGGTGGATTTTTGTACCACGTCAAACACTGAATGTTCACTTTCTCACTAATGGCCACCTCTATCTGAATCTCCAGCTTTTTCTTCCTCAAAACTTTTGCAGAATGTGTGATACTGATAATGCAAGTGCAGCAAATATCAATGAGGAGTTTTATTTCATCTTTGTGAAGTTTTAGTGCTTCACGGTATTTTGGTTCCAGCTGAAATACCTACCGTATCAGAATTTTGGGATTTTCTGGAAACTGGAAAACCTTTGAACTGTTGATCATAGAAATGTTTCAATAATATGTGGTTAATATCACTTGCAAAATTGACACTTTGTCACCTTAAGCCACTGTACTTTATTTGCTTCACTGTAAATTTTCATTTTTCAACCATTCCTTCTGCATAGGACCGAAAACCAAGAAGTTCTTCTGGTCAATTTCAGTGACTTCATACAGCTTTTGTTTTCAAGCAGAGTGAACAATATTATACCACCCTGAAGGGTCATAGATCTTAATGCTTTTTGCAGTCGAGTGCATGCCAACATTAGCCTCTTCACAGTCAGTCCTTCGAGAAACTGCACAAAATGTGACGAGAAAGGAAGCAATATGACCACACTGACAATGTTTGCAAAGGACAGTCATTGTTTTGTCTAGTGTTCCTCCACTTGCTAATACTCACAGGGGAAATGCAATAGTTTGAAATCTCATACACAAACTGTTCCAAAAGCTGACGGGCAGAGAAATGATTCAACAGTAAAACTTTATGTGACATTTCCACCTGACATCACAAGACCTTTTATTAGCTGCCAGATAACACATACTACTCTTTCAGCACACAAATGCAGGAAAACTGTATTATGCAAAACAAGCAGATAGTGGTTTCTGCTGGGTTAAATCACACTTGCAAATTTACTTCACAAAGTAAGGAGTCCGAAAAATGTAAGTGCCAATCAGTGGCGGATACAGAAAAACTTCAAGTAGCGGGCACGTAAGATATCTTGAGCCACCTTTACTTTTACCGTAATAAAAAATTATCAAGTCACATACTGTGAAAGCGACAAGCCAATATGTACCTTGCGACGTATAATATAAGGGCAAGTTTCCAATGATGACATAATCCGGCAATTTATGTGTGTGTAACTTTTACTGTTGATTCCATTCCTTTCTAGTGCATTCAATAGTGGGCCTATATAGTAACAATGTGTTTTTAGGAATCTTATCGAAAGTCACTATTACCAGGGATATACGCATCAACAGTTTCCTACACCTATCTCGTATTACAAGTTATGTATGGGAAACTATTGTTACATTATTAGTAAAAATATAGTTACAAATCTTGTTACAATAATTTTACTGATAAATTACTAATGAATTACTATTATTAATACTTCACAACCAACTGATCACTCTCACTCTTGACTAATCTTCACACTTGCACTTGCTGCATTTAGGACTTTTTACTTATTCATTCTTCAGTCTTAATATTTCTGCTCCTGAATGTAAACTAGCTTCCTATTCGAGGAATAGTCCGTATTTATAACGCTACATATCGAATGTCCTCTGGACAAGAAAACAGCAGAATATTCGTTACTTTTCTCAAACCAATGCCAGATAGAATAATGTATAAGAGATCACTAGAATGGCTGTGACTTTTCTTGTAGGTATGTGTTAGCCACCTACGTGCCAGACAGAAACGTATTAAATTCGATGATGCGAACACGCATGCTACATAAGAAAGTACAACTACTCGATAATTTGATTTAGTTGAGCCAACTGATGAAAGAAACGAATGAATAGCTTGCGGGCTGACTGGCAGGGACAGCGCTGGTGGGAATGCGAGTGGCCCCGCGAGGGGAGGGGTGCACCCCACTCAGCCCCCATATGTATCCACCTCTGGTGACCATACATTTTACTGTTCCCAAAAGTTATTATATACTTCTTCATGGGAAAAGAACACAAGTGTCAATACGTCTATCTGTCACTAAAATAAATTCGCAACTTGGAGATACACAGCATCTTATTCCTATCAGGAGAAGAGATAGACACATGCAATTTTGACATGAGATACAATTGATTACCGTGAGAACACATGTTAAAAAAGTAAAAAATTGTGGTTTTGGAGATACATTCCTCTGACTATCACACAACGATGTGCGAAAAGAAATGACAGAAAAACCAGAAAGAAAAAGACAATAAGTGTTAAAGAAGAAAATGTAGACTATCAAAAAGGAAGATGAGGTGAAAATAGTAATGATCAAAGGATTGTATGACTGGTGGCATATTAGGGAAGGAGGAGGATACAAATAATGACTAGTACCTATCTGAGCCTCATCTGTTATACTTTGCAGCATATTATCTCATCGAGTTATCCAAAGCAACTTTTCTACTGCTTATGCATTGTTTTCTACAATATGTCAATATCTAATGCCAGGATTACAGCTCTGTATTATTTTTACAAATTGATGTACTTTAAAAATGTCTAACATTTCTCTATTTGAAAACAAAATTGATTTTCTGAAATTATAACACAACTGCAACTTCAATGGCTTCGAACCACAGGACTGAATGAACCAGTAACAGAATTCAGCAATGTCTCAAAAGATACCCCTGGTTATGATCCATACGAATTGTTTAAGTTCAGGAAATTAGTTCTTAAATTTGCAGACAATAATCATAATCTTCCTTATATAGACACACAGACTGGAACACAAGCACCCAAAAAAGTAAAAGATGTAGTGCTGTAATAATATCTTAAACTTTCCTTTTGTTAACAATACAATTAACAAACATTTTACCTTCAGTGGGTTTATTGGCACAGGTGCCCCTTCTGGTAGCACTTCAGCCTCCATGTTAAATGAGAATGTGCTGTATTCTGGTAGTGCATCTCTCAAATAAAACAACTCCTCATCCAATCGTTTTTCAAGTCTTAAAACTTCAATTTTGTGAATAGTTGGGTTGTACATGTCATACATTATCTCCACACCTAAAATGAAATGTAAGCATTATTTGACATTCATGAATACAGAATTCTTTCCAAACATACTGGTTTAATGTTCAGAATTAGATAAAACAAAGTCATGAATCTGCATGTCCTATTCATTCTAACTAAACAACATTTTAGAATGAAACAATGGAAATTCCAGATTAGAATATCAACAATTATGGAAATGACATATTTACCATAAAGATGACATGTTGGGTTGCAGACAGACACAACAAAAAGACTCGCGCTCTGAGCTTTCGACCGAACAAAGAGCAATGAATGGAAATATTGTTCAGAGGTCTGGCAGCATAGCATACATGAGCACAATGTGCACAATGACACAATAGCAAATAAATGAAATATGTGATATTAGCACTTAATGGACGTTTATTTGCATAAAAACATGACTGCTATGAAAGGCAAAAAAGCCAAAATTTACAATTTTCACGTTGTTCATATATACATATCACTATTAGAAAATTGCGGCAATCTACATCCACCATTATTATGACAAAACACCTAATCTGAAAGCAATGGAAATCCTCCTGTAAATAGATAATGGTTGTATCGTTAAACTACGCAAAGGAAATTGTTAATGCAATTATGGTCTTGTTTCTGTGACTCTTCAAAGCTGACAGTCGCCAAAAAATACCTGAAAAACCTCTATCTTAAATATTACCAAAGGTGCCACCCTCTTTTCAACTAAAATACAAAAATCATACACAAATTAAAAGTACACATTTCCATGATTTTGGCGTGGTACAACTCATCAGTGTTCGTCACGCAATGTAACAAGAATATGGGGTCAAAGTAAGGGGCGAATCATTGTGAAATGTTCAGCAGTGAAGGCTGGTGATCCACCCAGCTAGCTCTGATACTGACTGTGCAGCATGGAAAGCTGGTTCTGACTGAATTGTGCTATCTTTGAATGTACTGCAGCCATTCTTCCACTAGACCATTCGGAGTGTATCTTCACTTGTATAATAAGTTGTAATAATTGAAATCTCTTGGCATTCATGGAAGATCTCAGATACTGGTTCCTTTTTATTTTAAATTTTATAAATTTATAAATCCAATGAAGGACCTCGACATTTGGTATCTTCAATATACAGGGTATATGCCATATACATTTAAAATGCCTCAATTTTTTTTACTTGGGCTCAAGGTTTAACTCTCGCATCCATAAAGGAAAACAGAGAATATCTAGCCACAAATGATTATAGTTCACAGTTGCTAACAGATGTCTGGCCTTGTGGAGATATTTTTCTTATTGATGAATTGTTTCTTGGTCTGTTCAATTCTGGATTTTATCTCTCGCTTTGAATCAGACTGCTGGTACAAAATGATGTTCTCTTTTAGGGAATACTATTATTTTGGTCTTGACAGGGTTAATAAATAAGTCAAACTCTTCACTGCCTCTAACTAGGCAGTTTATTGTGAACACTGAGTGACAGATAATTTATCTATTATGGCAACAGTCTCAACAGCATATTTGAAATTCGAAATAACCCATTTGTTGTGATCTCTTCACAATCTTTCTTCAAAATTATACATACAACATTTTCTTGTCCTTTTACTCCTCACAAGGAAACATCAACTCGACCTCACATTTTAAAGAGAAAAAGTACACTTGCAAGAGACCAGACCAAGTAATCAGTCCCACATGAAAATTTTGTCAATAATTTTCTGATAGTAAGCACGACCTTCTGAATGTAAAGCTTTTAAATTTTGTGTGAATCAGTTATTTGTCACTGGCTCTGCCACACTACAGCCACCTAATGCTTGAGCACAAAGTACTGTACAGCGAAGTGACAACCAGAGTTCTTCTGTTCACGGGATATTGAAGGCGAGGGAAGAGGAGGGAGGAGGTAAACACATCTGCCAAATATGTTATGAAACCTTGTTCAAGAACACACATTATTCTATGCAAAGAATAGATGAGTAATGTGAGTGCGGTGCACAATTGCAGACTCACTAACATATACATTCAATATTATTTAACCATATTCTCATATTGATATTCTGCAGCTGCATATAGGGCTCAAAAGCAAAATGAGGAAACCTAAGCAACTTAACACTTTGACTGCCAGCCACGTAGACATTGCCATTTCTTAGCATGCCAGCCCTTTTTAATGGGGTTTCAATATTTTTATTAATAAAACTGGTCAACATTTAACTGTGATGATAACTTTTTGTTAAAGTCCAAAATTGCGTCTTCTGGATTATATATATATCTCAAATCGTTACACATGTTTTTTACATAGTATGATTTTGTGTGTGATACACACTGAAACAAGGTTTTATGCACATTTTCCCTGCACTCGCTTTCCTGTTGGCTTATAAAAAGTTGAGAAATTGCTTTATGGTCTAGAAACTGAAGAAATATCAGAAAGGAACCCAAAATTTCAATGAACGGTTTGCAAAATTAAAATGAGAAATACTCACTTGAAGTTTGATACAATTCCTCTTGCACAAAGTCGGGATCCTGATCTACAGTCGATATCGTCTTCCTTGCTGTTGTCGACAAAATCTTACTCCAATTCATGAAAAATTTAACTGTCTGTAGGACAACATGAAGCCATGTCTTTCATTTCTTTACATACTGAACAAACAGCTGCCACCTTGCAACAGCTTGTCGAAACTGAATGTTCCTCGCTACAAAATCAAGTCCGATCAAGGCTGTTAATATACGTGGTTTCTATTTACAATCAGGAGACAATGTACCCATTACATGTAGAGATTGATAGTACACCACAATTTTCACGTTTCATGAGCTGATGCGATTGGCAGTCAAAATATTAAGAATTAATATTTTGATTTACAATTTAATCATACCAATCGTATTGAAGAATAGCACATCTCCTGCTTATGTACTTCGCTTTACCACTGTCAGCTTTAAAAACGATATAAAATAAGTCATAACAGTGGTTTTAATACTGAAATAGTGCTAGTCTGTTACTTCTTTAATGACACACATTCATTTCACTCATTTACACTGTGTTTGTGAACTGCAACGTAAACATACATAAAACAAAAATATCTCTGGCATAAGCTATGGGTTGGAAACTGCGCACATAGATATAGTAAACATGGCATGTTGCCAATGCCTCAGCAGTATTTCACAAACCTCTTTTTATTCCACTGTACAATACTTCACACTCAGGCATTGAGCGACTTCATGGGGTGGAGTGAGTGAGAAACAACAGATGTGCATGAAATTTAAAAGTGTACATTCATTCTGTAGGTCACAAGTGCATACTATCAAAATTATGGCTCAAATTTTCGCGCAGGGTCAACTGCTGGTGGTGATATCTTACAAGTGTGCATTTTCTCCCTTCAAATATCAAGAGATGTTCCTTGTCAATTGTGTGTTCCATCAGTAACAGACACTTCCTTGTGTAAGTGCACAATATGTAATGATTGTATGATTATCATACAATAGTTATTCTCATTAAAAAGTTGTGTATGTGCTATATTTCATCATAAAACTGCAATTACTACATAACATTTTAAAGAAACTGTTTTCAAAACCATCTTAGTGTCTGTAAGCTGAAGGCTTCAACTTGCCAGTCACTTATCAAAAATGAGGGGAGAGGTTTTGGAACCATTCATTACTTGAAAAGGTATATTACATTTTACTTGCATTTACTGTTCTGTACAATCGAGTACATGAAATGTATCTCTCTCTCAGTTACACTGATAGACAAATTATTGTCTATATCCAAAACTGTTACTGGCCTGCAACAACTTCTACTTTTAGGGAGCAGATGTCAACTTTCTCTCCTTTTGCCCTGGCAATACAGCTTAAAGTTATCATCTCTTAACATTCACACCTCGAAGTTTTCTTAAACAGTCTGCTTCTACAATTTCAGAATCCAAATGGAACTATAAATGTTCTATTACAATTTATTGAAGTTATAGTTTGGTTTTTAGATACAATATCTAGCAATGATTGCCTTATACAATTATAGTTTTTCCCTCACCTCCATAAAAATGAAACTTTTCTCTAATACGGCTGTGAAAGATGTACTATTACAGATTAATTATCATAGCCATCAACTGCTAGTGCTGCAATCTTACAGTCAGTGGTGAATATGTAGTTCAATACTTGTCGTGCCAAAGATACTCCTTATATTTAGCAGTTCATGGACATGTAAATTTATCCCAATAAATGTGTCACATGTGCTGGATTGCTATTCAAATCACTCGGCAATTATTTATAATGTTTTATATTTCAGATACTTATTTTAAAGATTATTGGTATTAATATTTGTTTAAAAGTAACTTATTAGTGGATTTCCATTCATCTCAATCATTCTTTTTGTGTTACTGATATGAGTGGTCCGTTATTCGTAAGTGTGCTTACATCATTCATCACAGTCTCTCAGCACTGTGTTTACATTTCACGGTGTACAGTTGCAGCTGTAGCTGTTCTAAAGCTAAGTACTGACAGAGTTGTTAGTGCACTGAATTCGAATATTAAATTTAGTAGTTTTCAGTCGTTCATCTAAATATTAGTGGTATGTTTACATTTCACAGTGTGCAGTTGCAACTGTAGTGGTTCTTAAGTTCAGACAAAGCTGTTTGTGCACTGTTATTCGGTTACTAAACTTAGTAGTTTTCAATGGTGTCTTGTGCTGTTTCTGATGAAATAATGGTTTAACAAACTTTCGACCATTGTGTTTTATAGAGTTGCCTATGCGCTGAAGTCATGTATTAAATTTAGTATGCAGTTTTCAGCTGACATTTCTTATTGTTTGTTGTGAAACATTTCACTAGGTTCAATTTCGTCCATTGTTCCAGTCAGTAGTTGCTTGAATTTTTAGTTTTAGATAAGAAATTGTGTGAAGTTTTTGTGGTACTGATATTAGTTACGGTTTAGTGGTAGATCACTATTGCTAGTTTTTTTAAATCGTTCTACTGTTGCAATTGAACTTACGTAACATAGACATTTTGTTTCTTCAGTAAATGTTAAAATTTTACCATTACTGAGAAGTGTGGACTTTGTCATACGCAGAGGGGAGCTACTGGACATTCAAATGAGATCCTCTCCTGAAAATACGGAATCTGAAGCAGAAATAAGTTGATAGAGGAGCAGGAGCACAAAATCTCTGCCCTTCAGGTTGTAATGGTACTTGAATTACACAACCATTACGGCACCTCACCTGAACCTCTCGATACCAGCTATATTTTACTGTGTTTCTGTTAACTACTTAACATATTTCTGAGACAACATTCAGATTTGATTTCATTTGTGATACATCGATATGTTTATATTGCAATGATATTGTTCTTATGTGTATTCTTTCTTTTGTCACTATGATCTTTGACGTACTTGTAACTGATTTTTGGGCGCGTAAGCGATTATTAGTTAGTTGTTAAGTTGTTAGAGAGTCGGACCTTGAAAAGGTCAAGTCTTGGACGTCATGTTGGAAAGACACATATTATAGTTGGCTTATAAAATGTGGAGAAGATGTTTTCAAGTATGTTTTGTATTGTGAAGTGATGTTTTGTGTGATACATGATATTGCAATAAAAGCAGTTGAAAGGAAGTGTAACTTAAATTCGGAGTGCTGATTATTTTTTTACATCACCATTGTGCTAACTTTGAAAGGTTTAATCTCCAAGAATGGTTTGAGAAGCGCATCTACAAAACTTTTGAATATAGCAGAATAAAATCTAGGCCTCTTTGCATCCGAGCTTGGAATCATAATCACCTAGATTTTCAACGATTGAGCCATGATAATATGAGACCAGCGTGGGAAACACAAAAAGATGAGTGCCTCGTTTTTTCATTACTACCGAAATGACTTTATTAACTGTGCTCTAATGACACCTGCCACATAATATGACTGTTGTTGCCTGAAAATGCAGTATTTAGCAGCGTGAGCAACACCACAATCGTTATTAAATGCTGACCTTTGTTGTGGTAGGGTTGTTAGAAGGTGCAGTTACAAAATGCAAAGGAGGAACTAGATAGGTTGAGGAGAGTGAAAGGTACTGTGGAATGGGAACTGGCAGTTGGTAAGAAGGCAGCTATGAGGAGGAGATCTTCAGACAGTTGTACTTTGCATATAACCAATAGATTTGATCAACCATTCAAGTTTAGTGGAAAGGAGCCTCTCGTAGGTATAGGAAATATACAGCAGTCCTCAGCAGTTAGGGAACCTAAGTCAGTTGCAAATTCTAATAGAAAGAACAAGGTTCTGTCGCTAGGCAGTTCACATAGCAGAGATGTTGGCCAGCAGTTGCAGGAAGTGTTGGGGAGTGAGTACCAGTCGCCAGCATTATGAAGCCAAGTGCATGGTTGGTTCAGGTGACTATTAACATAGGGGAGTTCTGTGGAATTTTACAAAGGAGGATCAGATAGTGATTGTGGATGAAGCTGGGAACAGTCGTGGTAGAGACGGGGAATATGATGTAGGTGGTGACCTGGTAAAGATAGCTACTCAAACTGGTGGCACTAATGTGCACTTCGTACAGATGTTTCAGCATCATGATCGGCCTCATCTTAAAGCTGCTGTTAGGCATGTTAACACGGGACTGGAGAATGTGCTGATGGCGGAGGGCATGGCTCAAATTGCAGTGGTGCCAGTTGAGTCAACAATAGATAGAGTTTCATTAAGCATGGCCTACAACTCAATAGGTATGGGAAGGGGAGGCTGGCAAAGCATATACATGGCAGTGTAGTGTGTGGCAGTGAGATCACTCATGGGAAAATTCCTGCGGTAGTTGGTGTTAGAGCTGCACCTCTTTTAGATTGAAGTCAGCTGATAGGTATCCCTGCTTAAAGGAAGTCCCTCTAACAAGGGAATCGCCTTCACAGGAGGTCAGATAGCCAAGTAGTGAAGGAATCAGCATTTTTCATCAAAATATAAGACGTATTAGAGATCATGTTAGTGAACTGCTTTTAGATGTTGACTCCGACATTATTGGTATATCGGAGCACCACCTAAATAATATGACAATTTAGAGGCTTCCTTTACCAGGATATAGATTAGCTGGCTGTTTTCCAAGTTCTTTGCGGAGTGAGGGAGTGGCCATGTGCATAAAAAACAGTATTCTATTTTAGTCCATAGACATATCATGGCAATGCACTGAACAGGTATTTGAATGTTGTGCAGGGGCAGCTCAATTTACTGAAACTGAACTTTTAATTTTTGTTATTTATAGATTCCCTAACTCTGACTTCAGAGCATTTCTGCTGAAGCTAGAGAGGGTTCTTGACTCACTTTATAGGAAGTGCCAAAATTAGTTATGTGTGGTTGACTTCAATATAAATTTCATATGTGATTGTGCAAGAAAATGAATGTTGGTAGATCTCCTAAATTCGTATGATCTGATGCAGACTGGGTTTTTTCCAACCAGGGTGCAGGGGAACTGTAGCACAACCATAGACAATATTTTTTATTCATTCTTCATTATTACATGGGCATTCTGTTAGTAAAAGAGTGAAGCCTTTCAGACCATGACACACAAATTTCAACACTAAAAGGTTTTGTACTCAAACAAAGGATACACAGAATTACAAACTATGTAGAAAAGCTAATCCAATGCAAAAAAGAGAGTATTTTAAACTTTGTTACGCAACAAGAGTAGCAAGATGTCCATGGTGCTGATAACACAGGTGACAAATATAATGCTTTCCTTAATAAACACATTTCTCGTGCTCTTTGAAAGTTGCTTTCCATCAGAAAGTTACAAACAGAGTACTAGCAGTAAAAGACAGCCTGTGTGGCTGACTAGTGGGATAAAGGAATCATGTAGCACAAAGTGGGAATTATATCAAAATGTTAGAAGTAGTCACAATCGAGCTTCAGTAGCCCATGACAAACAATATTGTAAGAAGCTAAAAATGTTATTAGGAAGGCAAAGAGTATATGGTATGCAAATGGAATACCAAATTCACTGGATAAAATTAAAACTATATGGTCAGTCATGAAGGAATTGTCTGGTCAGCAGCACAAGGGTGACAATATAATGTCAGTTCAAATTAAAAATATTTCTGTTTTACTGGTAAGTCATATATATGTGAAGTATTTAACAATCACTTTCTGAACATTTCTACAGGGAATCATATAACTCTCTTGGAAAATGCCTTTCTGAGACTGATGTCTGAAATACTCCTCTGTGATATTGACAAAGGGGAAGATACAGTCAATGATCAAACCACTGAAGACTAAGGACTCTCATGGATATGATGGAGTGCCTATCAGAATATTAAAGTACTGTACTGCACATGTTAGCCCTACCTGAATGATTAAAGCATTCATTAGTCAAGCTGCTTTATAAAAGGGGGAAAGGGATAATGTAGACAAGTTTAGACCCATTTCTATGTCAATTATTACAAACAATTTGCTATCAAATTGTACAGTTCGGTTTTAGAAGTTGTGTATCAACTGAAAATGCTATATTCTCTTCTCTCTGTGTGGTACTGGATGGATTAAACAACAGGTTTCAAATGCTAGGCATCTTTTTTGATTTATTTAACTAAGGCATCTGATTGTGTTGATCACAAAATATTGCTGTAGAAGTTGGACCATTGCGGGATAGAATTGGTTTGCCTCTTACTTTCACAACAGATAGAAAAAGGTCATTATCCACAGTGTTGAAAATGTCTATGATGTGGGATCAGAGTGGGATGGTAGGTCCCAAGGGATTAGTCCTGGGGCCACTCCTGTTCCTTATTTATATAAGTGATAAGCCCTCTAGTATTACAGGTGACTCTAAAATATTTCTGTTTGCTGATTGTAGTAAAATGTGCTGTGTGCAACACTGGCACTGTTTCAGATATACAGTTCATGACGTAAATTCATGGCTTGTAGAAAATAAGTTAACATTAAATCACAGTACGACTCAGCTTTTACAGTTTCTAACACACAATTCAACAAAACCTGACATTTTAACTTCACAGAATGGTCATATGATTAGTGAAACTGAACAGCTCAAATTTCTAGTGTTCAAATACATAGTAAACCGTCATGGAAAGCCCACATTCAGGATCTTGTTCAAAGACTTAGTGCTGCCATTTTTACTATTCGAACGGTATCTGAAGTAAGCGATAATTCAACACAACATAAAGTAGTCTACTTTGCTTATTTTTATTCACTTATGATGTAAGGTATTATATTTTCGGGTAACTCTTCCCATTTGCAAAGGATATTTTTGGTTCAGAAATGGGTGGTTCAGGCAGTAAGTGGTGTTAAGTTCGCGAACCTCTTGTCGACCCCTGTTCATTAGTCTGGGTATTCTGACACTGGCCTCTCAATATTTATATTCTTTACTGTTGTTTCTTGTTCATAATATCAGCTTATTCCAGAGAATCAGCAGCTTTCACTCAGTTAATACTATGCAGAGATCCAATCTGCATTTGGACCGCACTTCCTTGACTCTTCTGCAGAAAGAGTCTGCAGTATACTGCTACATTCATTTTCAATAAGCTACCACGAGAATTCAAAAACCTTAGCAGTAATTCACACTCTTTCAAATCCAAAATGAAGCTCTCTCTCATGGGTCACTCCTATTCTGTCAAAGAGTTCATTGAAAAATTAATCTGATTCCTGTGTTATATTGTTGACTGTGTTTACATAAACTTGTGGTTTGTCTGTATTTGGGTTCATAAACATTTTATTTTTTCTGTTATTATTTTCATATTCTAGTTTCATGTACTGACACATTCCATGACCTTGGAGATTTGCACGTCAATTTGGTCCTATGGAACCAGATGTGTAAAAAAAAACTGAAACTTTTATGGGAAATGCATTTTGGATTTAGCTTAAATATAATACACAACCTTAGATATTACCTTGATGATCAACAACATTCCTAAGAATGAATGACGCTCTTAGGCCGCATCCACTTCTGCTGATACATATGCCAACAAACCGATTAACTTTATTCTGTGCATGAGGATCAGATGTTGTGACAGCCATTATGCTTCCTGGCAAAATAAAAGAACACTGTTGAATTGCAATGAGCTCAATAACATAACATAATGTAATCATTTGATAAATATGAATAACAAGAGGTTAAAGATATGTTATTCTGAAGTGTGAATGAAATACACACAGAAATACTGACTTACATATTTTGAATCAAAGTTTCCTCTTTGTAGCCTATTATTATGATGGATGAACAAAAAGGAACACATACATGCATTGACTGAAGGGAGAAAGAGGAAAACTTGGGAACGTGAAGACTGAATGCAGATGAAGAAGAATGAAGAATGGGGAAAACAACCAACAAAAAGTGCAAAACACAGATAACTAACCCAGCTGTACACACAGAAATAAGGTTTTACTGATCACGATAAAAAACGTCAAATATCAAAGTTACTGTTACTGCAGCTTCTCTAGTTTTCACTATCCATAATACCAGTTTTCAAAAGCCACGACCGAGCGAGGTGGCGCAGTGGTTAGACACTGGACTCGCATTCGGGAGGACGACGGTTCAATCCCGCGTCCGGCCATCCTGATTTAGGTTTTCCGTGATTTCCCTAAATCGCTCCAGGCAAATGCCGGGATGGTTCCTTTCAAAGGGCACGGCCGACTTCCTTCCCCGTCCTTCCCTAATCCGATGAGACCGATGACCTCGCTGTCTGGTCTCCTTCCCCAAACCAACCAACCAAAAGCCATGTGCACAATCTGCAAGCTCCAAAATTTACAAGAATTTCCTGGCTGTCAAAATATAGAATTACTTGTTTCTTTCTTACTTTCCATTTTCCAGAAGTTCAATCAATAGGATATGTTTATTGTGTAATTTAACACAAAACATCATGAAAGTAATGTTTTAAAGAACTTAAAAATGTGTAACAGAAAAAACTAGAACAGACATACCACATAGTTAAATACAATAACATCCTCCAGATCCATCCTGATACATTAATATCACAGAGATCTGATATAAAATTACATTATCCCAAGAAAGGTACCTTCTCCACATGTTTCTCATGACAGCAACAAGTGTAACACTTGTAAACTGATGCAAGTCCATTGAGCACGTCAGTATTTAAAGGTGGTGGTTGTGCCAGCCAATACAGATGCTTTATAAGAGGTACCTTCATAAAAGTTCTTTCTACTGGTTGGATCCTTAACTATTTTTAGAACTGAATAAAAAATGAAAGAAATAATTGAAATACCACTTCAGTGTTTCGACAGTAATGTTAGATAGACCTTTCAGTTTATGACTAAATGATATTCACGTCATTTCAAGGTTTTATTGTCAACCAATATCATTTGCCTCGTTAACATGAACAGGAAGAGTTGACTTTTTCCCTTTCCTACCACAAATCAGGTGGCCTCTATTTGAGCCATGACAATGTCATTTTGAATTTTCTTTATGAGAAAAACTACAGAAACCAAATCTGTTAAGCCTGGCTGTGGATTTTTAAGTTACTCTAATGCTTATTTGGGTTCAGGAGAAGTGTTCGTCCTGAAACCTTGATGTGGTTAAATCTGCATTCTCTAAATAAGTGTGTTCACATGGTGAATATTTTAAACAATAATGGATTTAAACTTTCTACCAAATTCAAACTGTGTGCCTCATGGGGACTCGAACATGAGACCATCTTGCCCTTTACAGACTGAGCTGTCCAAGCATGACTCATGACCTGTCCTCACACCTTACTTCTGCCAGTTGCCTCTCTCCTACCTTCCAAACTTCACGAAAGTTCCCCTGCATAGCTTGTGGTACCAGCACACACTTTGAAGAAAGGACTCATTCTGGAATAAACGGACTCATGGTACATTTTCAAGACTGGGGTAGTATTCCTCTTCAGATGACGTGAGCAGTCGTATTATGTGTACTTGTAGCCCGAGGGCAGACAGTTAACATTATTACCATCCATTGCTGCTAATGCATTTTACTGTCATTGTTCTTCTCTATTTTGTTCTGATATCTACTTCATGATATCAACTTTTTGTTACTATTATTTTCTGCTGTGGCCTTCCTCTGTCTTTCTTGCCCAAGGTCTACATGTCTAAGAAAGTAACTAAAAAACACTTTTTTTCTCTCCTAAATACTAACCAAAAGGTTTTTTCTCCTTTATTTCTTTTAAAATTACTGCATTGGATTTCTTATGTGCCCAGCAAGTCTTCGTTAAACCTCTGCATGATCACAAGTTCATCCTCAGTAAATACTTCTTGTTTGTAGTTAACAATGTTCACATTAAATGCACATATGGCAGTACGTTATACATTTGACCAATTGTTTCTTACTTATCCTTTTATAATGTTTGCCACGACTCATTTCTTTCTGTAAAAAATTGTTACAGCACTTATCTACTTTTCAACATAAACCACCATTTTCAGGTGAGTTTCTATGTCCTGTTCACAACAGAAGGTGCCATTGTTGCTCCTCATTTTCTGGTTTAATAGTAGCATCTGTGCAGAATTGACTTCACTTAATTGTAATGGTAGTATTGGCTTGTTGCTGAAGAATTTTACACTGTCCGATCCAAGCAGCGGCATGTGCTTATAGAGTGGCGGAGCTTCTTTGAAGCATAGTTAGTTAGTTCGCGCGTGTGTGTGTGTGTGTGTGTGTGTGTGTGTGTGTGTGTGTGTGTGTGTTTTATAGGCATGACAATGTGCTGCATAGGGCGCACACACACACGCCTGGGAGTGCCTGTCAGTTGACCTGCAGGCATGTGCAGGTAGTGTAGATTACCCACCAGACTGCCCTATTGTACACATTCTGCATATGTGTGAGCCACTACCTGTAGCCATTCAACTGGGGCAGTATGATCACATAGGCTATGGTCTGGCTGGCTGACTGCCCGCATGGCAGTTGTTTGCCCACCCCCATCCGCCAGTTCCCATGGGCACCTGGTTGGTACTCTACATGGAACAGGCTGTTCTTTACCACGTCACTGACAGTTGTCCTTGCTGTACGAAATTCCTAGTTCTGCCTGGGAACATCCCCCAAGGTGTGGCTAAGCCTATCACCACAATACCCTTTCTTCCAGGAGTGCTAGTTCTGCAATGTCTACAGAAGAGCTTCTGTGAAGTTTGGAAGATAGGAGATGAGGTACTGACAGAATTAAAGCTGTGAGAATGGGTCGTGAGTCATGCTTGGGTAGCTCAGATGGTAGAGGACTTGCCTGTGAAAGGCAAAGTGCCCGAGTTCAAGTCTCGGTCCAGCACGTAGTTTTAATATGCTAGGAAGTTTCATGTCAGCTCACACTCCGCTGCAGAATGAAAATTTAATTCTGAAAACATCACCCCAGGCTATGGATAAGCCATGTCTCCTCAATATCCTTTCTTCCAGGAGTGCTAGTTCTGCAAAGTTGCAGAAGAGCTTCTGTGAAGTTTGGAATGTAGGAGAAGAGGGCGCAAAAACAACTAGGGTCATAAGCGCTCAACTTTCGAGTGTAATTATTGAAATATCTGTGATCTGTCGTGTATGCATTTGTATTTGTGTGTGTGTGTGTGTGTGTGTGTGTGTGTGTGTGTGTGTGTGTGTGTGTTTTGGTGTGATATAATTTTTTTGTGCTGTGTGTTTTTTATGGCTGTGTGTGTGTGTGTGTGTGTGTGTGTGTGTCCAGATGGTGTGGGGGAAGAGTTTTTTGTTTTATGTTACCATTACCTTTATTAAGTGTAGTAGAGAGCCTGTGCTGATGTGTGTTTGTTCATTTATCACGTGTTTGTTTTCTGCTATGGCTTTCTGGATGTGGAAATTTTCTTGTGTTTGTATAAGATGTTTGTCACGGTTGCTTATTCTCATTATTTTCATTTCTTGTTCCATGTTTGTAGGATGATGGTTATGGTGTTTTAAATGCTCTGCAAAATGTGGAATGGTTTGTTTCATACTTCCAACATCTGATATGTTCTTTGTATCTTGTTTCAAAATTCCTGCATGTCGCACCTATGTATACTGCATCACAACTTTGACATTCAAGTTTATACATTCCTGATTGTTATAATTTGTCCCTCTTGGTAGCTGGCTGGCTTAGGTGTGATTGGAGGGTTTGCCCAGGCTTATATGCTATTTTGAAGCCCTGTCTCTTAAGGATGTTTGCAACTCTGTGTGTTAGTTTATGTGCGTAGGTCATGCTGTACCATCTGGTTCTCTTCTGTGTGGTGTTGTCATTGTGTGTGTTTGTTGAATGTGTCTGTAAGTTTTCAGCTTGTGAGTTCTTTTGTATTCTGAAAATGTGTTTGTTTTGTATTTGTGTTTTTATTTTTTGATTGAGCCTGTGTATCACATGTGTGTCATATCTGTTGTTCTTGGCTATTTGTATGATTGTACTCATTTCTTGTTCATAGTTCTCTTGCTGAGTGGGATTCTGTTTAATCTATGGAACGTGTCTTAGTGCTGCAAGTTTCTGGCTGAGGGGATGGTTGGATTTTCTTTTTCTTTTTGTGTGGTTTTAGTGCGCACAAATACAATGGTCATTAGCGCCCAGACTAAATTAGGAATGCACCGCGGGGCACAAGGTTAAAACAGCAACGAAAAGGGACAATACTATAAAAGACAGACAGGCATAGGATTAAAAAAACGGCATAATCAAATGTCCTTAGACAGGTTTGTCAAGTTGATAAAACGAAGAACGCGAGCAGCTGCTCCTGGGTCATCCGCTAAAATGGCATCCAGAGTACATGGCAGGCCAAGATCAAGACGCAGTGTGTTAAAAGTCGGACAGGACATTAAAATGTGGCGGACCGTCAGCAATTGCCCACATGAGCAGAACAGCGCCGGCGCAGCCGTCAGCAGATGGCAATGGCTGAACCGGCAGTGTCCAATTCGTAACCGGGCCAAAACGACCTCCTCCCGCCGAGAAGGGCGTGAAGAGGTCGTCCAAGCCGTGGGGAGAGGTTTCAAGGCCCGAAGCTTGTTGTCCGTAAGTGCAGCCCAATCGGCATGCCACAGCGATAAAATGCGCTGACAAATGACCCTGCTACAATCTGATGAAGGGACACAACAAGTAGCTGTCTGAGGCTGGAGGACCGCAGCCTTGGCCGCGGCATCTGCATCTTCATTCCCAAGGATACCGACATGGCCAGGAACCCACATAAAGCTAACCGGAGAACCGTCGTCCACCAGCTGCTGAAGAGAGCATTGGATCTGGTGCACGAAAGGGTGAACCGGATACGGATCACTGAGGCTCTGGATGGCGCTCAGGGAATCGGACCAGATGACATAAGCACAATGTCGGTGGCGGCAGATGTAAAGAACAGCCTGGTAGAGGGCAAGTAGCTCAGCTGTGAAGACCAAACAATGGCCATGGAGCCGATATTTGAAACTGTGTGCCCCGACAATAAAAGAACACCTGACACCGTCATTGGTCTTAGAGCCATCTGTATAAATGAAGGTCATATTAATGAACTTCGAACGAAGTTCGACAAAACGGGAGCGGTGTACGGAACCGGGGGTAACCTCCTTTGGGAGCGAGCTGAGGTCAAGGTGAACATGAACCTGAGCCTGGAGCCAAGGTGGCATTTGGCTCTCGCCCACTCAAAAGGTTGCAGGGAGCAAAAAATCAAGGTGCTGAAGGAGGCGACAAAAGCGGACTCCAGGGGATAGCAGCGCAGACACATACAACCCGTATTGACAGTCGAGAGAGTCGTCAATAAGACGGGTGGTCGGGCATTGACAACAGCCGACAGGCATACCGACAAAGCAGTGTATCACGCCGGTAGGTTAGTGGCAATTCACCGGCTTCGGCATGAAGACTCTCGACGGGACTAGTATAAAACGCTACGATCGCAAGACGTAAACCCCGATGTTGAATAGAGCTGAGGCGGCGTAAGATGGATGGCCGTGCAGAGGAGTATACGAAGCTCCCATAATCCAGCTTGGAGCAGACGATCAATCGATATAGGCGAAGTAGGACGGTTCGATCTACACCCCATGACATACCACTGAGAACACGGAGGACATTTAGAGAACGGGTACAACGGGCAGCCAAATATGACACATGTGGAGACCAGCTAAGTTTCCTGTCAAATGTAAGACCTAAAAATTTTGTTGTCTCCACGAATGCGAGAGCAACGGGACTGAGTCGTAAGGATGGTGGGAGAAACTCTTTGTAGTGCCAGAAGTTAATACAGACCGTCTTCCCGGCAGAAAAACGGAAGCCATTGGTGACACTCCAGGAGTAAAGACGGTCAAGACAACACTGAAGACAGCGCTCCAGGAAACATGTACGCTGCGCGCTGCAATAGATGGTAAAATCGTCCACGAAAAGGGAGCCTGATACATCAGCTGGGAGGCAATCCTTTATTGGATTGATCGCTATGGCGAAGAGAGCGACGCTCAAAACTGAGCCCTGTGGCACCCCATTCTCCTGGCGAAAGGCGTCGGACAGGACAGAACCCGCACGTACCCTGAACTGCCGATCCATTAAAAAGGCACGAATAAAAAGAGGGACGCGACCGCGAAAGCCCCATGTATGCATGGTGCGGAGAATGCCCGCCCTCCAACAGGTGTCGTAAGCCTTCTCCAAGTCAAAGAACACAGCCGCGGTCGGGTGCTTCCACAAGAAGTTATTCATAATGAAGGTCAACAAGGTAACCAGATGGTCAACAGCAGAGCGGCGCCTACGAAATCCACATTCAATTCATTTATCTTGGCGGCTCGCGCATGCCCGCCCAGACGCGGGAGATTGCAGCGTTGCCAGTTGTACGCGCCAAGAGAAGCAGCGCCGTAGCAGTGTAGTTCTCAAACTTACGTTTAGGGGGGAGCGCGCAGTTTATGAAGTAAAGCCACCACGGCCGCATTAAACCTTTCGCTGCTACAGAGAAGTGCTCCCCGCATTCCACGCCGTGCGCGATTTTGTAACCACTGCACTGCTCGCCTGTGCAGACACATAGTGTTCCGACTGCTTTGACACACTTATCATTCGATTTCACAAAAACTATTTGGCCCAAAATTTTGATTTTGACACATCTTCTTGACTGATACCTTCCCCCCATAAATGACTTAATTTTGTTTCGATTTTCAACGCAGTTATATTGCAGCATTAAATGTAGTAAACCATTGCACGAAATTTTGAAGAGTTTGCAGAGGTAAAGTTCATAGCATATACTTTCCGTATGTTCGATTGTAGTTACCACAATATTGAGAATGAAATGTGGACAAGATACCTAAATTTCATATAAAATTTACTGTATAACAACATCTCATTTAATTTAAGTACCAGATTGGTGTCGTATGTAATATTGAGAAATATTCCATCTTTCGCGACTGTAATAAAAGTTTTATTTACACCGGGCGCGTTTGACTTTATTTTAAAGCACTTCAATCAATCAAAAGGAAGTACACAAAATACGTTAAACAAAACTGTGGACTTACAAAAACATTAGGACTTGAATATACTGTGTATCAGTGCTCTGAGCTATGTCAAATATAATTTTTGTGTGTGGCACACACAAAAAGCATTTATTTGCTAAAACACTGATCGGCCGACACAAACGTTGAATATTGTGTTACCTCAGCACAAAACTACGAAAGGTGACTTGGCAATGGAGGAGACAAAATGCTGTCCGATGAAGATGCTTCAAAAGAGAAAAACGCGTCTGGTCTAAATAAGACGCTTATTACAGTTGCAGAAGAGGAATATATTTCAATACCATTGGTAAAATTGCAACTGTGGAACAAAAACAAGAAAGAGAACACGAGTATTATTGTGTATGTGCCTTACCCTTCATTGTTGTCAATCGCTGCGATAGTCTTCTGCATCGCTGTAGTCAGTGTCGCAGTCCGAATCATCAGGTCTTAGAGTTATGACGATGGGTTCAAGCAGATTGTCAATTACAATTTCCCTGTCCATGTCCTCCTCCTGTAGCCTTTGTGCATGCCGAACACATTCAGCCCATGCTGAAGGAGTAATTCTGTCAAGTGCTTCGTGCAGAAGCCTTTCTGTATCGGCAATTTTAAATGTCACGTTTCGTTCTGCGACATACCCTTTCATTTGTGCCCAAATTAACTCTATCGGATTGTATTGGCAATGGTACGGTGGCAAACGCAAAACTGTGTGTCCATGTTCCTGTGCAATACAATCGATTTCATAAACTTTTGTGCGAGGCTTATGAAGCACTACAAGATTCAACATTTCAGCACGAGTTTGGTTGGCAGTATGTGGAATATTTTTACTTGCAAGCCATAACATGATATCGGCTTTTTTTGTACTTGTTGTGGGTGTCTTGTCAACAACAACAGAGTGATAACTCGCATTGTCCATTACAATCACCGAGTTTGCAGGCAAGTAAGGGAGAAACTGATTCCTAAACCACAATTTAAATGTCTCAGAGTTCATTTTGGAATGATAATCCCCTGAATTTCTCTTTTTTGCCCGGAACACTAATTTGCTTTCTGGAATGAATCCAGAAGCAGAACCAGCGTGAAGCACAATTATTCGTCCACCTTTACCAACTGGTACTTTAAACCAACCCGAACCATCACTCATTTTCCAACACGCTTTCCTTGTGTGATTTTGGTTCACCCATGTTTCGTCCAAGAAAAAAATGTTCTTATTCCCAGATTTTCTTACTTCAATACTACGTCTTAAAAACTGTGCCCTTGAAGCAGCGATATCACTATGTTCCATTAAAAACTTTCTTCCGTCATTTGTATGTACATATTTGAATCCAATGTTTTTAAGTATTCTATTCATTGAAGTCATGCTACCTTTAAAATTTATGGTTTCACGCATTTTCACAGTGATTTTTTTACAGTAGGAAATTCGCCTGTGTTGTACATGTTGTACATGTTGAGCACTTCTCGTCTTAGAACATCTTTGTCGAAATTATCTAAATTAGTTACAGTCCTCTCATGAGTGCGATATTTCCCTGGCGATCTGAAAAGTGGGCTTCCACAGGTCTCCGTAGATAACTTTCCTTCATTGGCAATCCGCTGAACGGTTCTCAAGCTAACGCCTGTCCCTTCTGCAGTGCGTTCCTGAGATCTGGCGCATTCCGTGATAGGTCCACCGTTTTCTGCTTCGCGCTTGAAAAAAGCGTGAATCCGGTAAATTATGTCCCTTGCCTGTTTATGGAGAGTTTGTCGCTTACCACCATTATCAGCCATGACAACTTGCAACAAATGCGATAAAAATTCACCAAAGAATAACTACAATCACATTTAACACTCGCACTCGCCAAGACATTCCCAGCAGACCGTTCAGAAAACTACTGAACACTCATTGGCTGTCAGCGGATGCGTGACGTCAGGTGCATAGAACGAGCCTTAAATCGACCGCAGTCGTTCATGGTTCCAACTATACAGAGTGTTCATTTTAATTGGAGACATTGAAATATCCGCAAATCTACACATCGGATCAAACAAATTTATAACTAAATTTTTTTTGTCTCAGAGGGGGACATCCAATGATACCAAATTCGACGAATTTGTAGTCAAATTTGTTATAATTGGATGTCCCCTTCCGGGAGGAACTAATTTTCATTAGGATTTCTTTTGGCTCTGTGTGTCGTTTTCAAGAGATTTCAATGTCCCCATAAAATGAACACCCTTTATAACATAAACAGTGTTTATAAATTGGGAAATATTCTATCTTTAGCAACTGTAACAAAACTTTCTTTATACCAGAGTCATTTCGCTTTTTTCTAAAACGTTCTGATTAAAACGAAGTTAGCGAAATTGGCAAAGTACACAAAACTGAATTTTGGACGTAATAAAACATAAAACTAAAATATATTGCCAGTGAGGCACAGTGCGCAAACATTTTGTTTTTGTCACAACGGACAGCAAATACTTGCCAAAACATAGATCAGTCGATGAAACCATTGAATATGATGTTGCCAAAGCAGCGAAGCAAAGATTTCCGTCAGACAATGAAATAGCTCGGCAACGTACGAGCCGAAATTCTGCTCTAAATAATACTTTTAATACTGCCGCAAAAGAATATATCTCAATATGAATAGTAAAACAGCGACTGCGGAAGAGGCGATATACAAACAAAACGGATAACATGAATATTGTATGTGTGCCTTTTCGTTGTTTTTAATTGCTGTGAAAAGAAATATTGGAGGAGAAAATTACAAAAACTGAAAACTTATTATGATTATAATGAAGCACAGGAAATTTCAAAACATTACATTCAAACGAATAAAATTCATTAAGTAAGACACTTCGCTATTGTTTTTACATAAATAAAATATTTAGTATGCAACAAGCCTTGAACTCAGAATCTTCCGATTAGCAGCCCAACACCTTAACCATTACGCCAACGCAGCTACTCATTTCTCGCATCTCCTGGAGCACTCTAAACGTCTGCAAAATACCGACAAACACTGTTGGGATGACTATGAATTACTCACGTTGCGTCGAAGTACAATAGGAAATAAACAATTACCGCTGTTCTTTATTGCGAAAAAGCGGTTCGTGAGACTGATACAAACACCTTTCCTTGCTATCGCCTGAATTAGGAGGCTTATTGTTTGTTTGGTTTAATTAATTAATAGAATATGAAGCAATTGGTGTAAAGAATGCTTTTTCCAAACTTTCTATAAAAGAAAGTCTGCTATCAAGACATTGCTTTTGTTCAATTACTTCATTTATGACTGAACGTTTCTAAAATTGAAGACACTCGTCCGTGCTCTGCACTGCAGTCGAGATCTGGCAACGTCGTTCTCTGTTCATTGGCTGACTCTGATTTGTGACGTCAAATGCGCAGAACGAACCTAAACTCGGCCGCCAAGATATATGACGCGCACCTTAGTAAGGGCAATTCCCTTTGCCCTTCACCTATTTCCGCATATAGATTCAGGAGGAGAAATCTGATCAAACAGACGAGATACCATGCATGAATGGGAAGTAATAAGAAACAAACTGTTCTTACAATGTTAGTGGCATCTAGGCCTTGATTGAGATGAATTTCTTCCACACAGTCTGATTGATGAAGTGAGTTCCCCGTATGTGCAATTACCTTCCCAAAATGGTATTTTTATTGGCAGGAAAATTATTCCTTGCCCTCAATACATTAAATAGAAAATTCGTGTTTCTGTGATGCTGCACGGTTGGCATTGCTGCTTTTATATGTCAGATGTGATTTTTGCAATAACAATGTTGTAGTCTCACTGGCTCCAGCTAAATGACATATAATCCCTGTCAAACAACCCACAAGTTAGTGGAGGTGGCAATTACCTGTGAGAATATGTAGTGAGCACCTGCTTCTCAACCAGACAAGTACGGCATTGTATCTTGCTCAGAATTAGAATAAGAGCTCCATGGGAGACTCTGCAGTGAGCAGATGTATGTCTCATCATGCAAGGGCTACAGTGAGTGGAATGGATTGTATTTTGTCATGTGCTAAAATAACGGGCATCCTGGAGGCATCATAGCATGTCGACCAGCCAAGCACTGCAATGGGTAGGCTTCTACTGTTTATACAGTATTGCAAGAAAAATCATATTTTTATGACAAAGGTTGTGTTCTTGCAAATTCATTTGAGTGGAAAAAAGGGAGTGCAGTAAGTCCTCTTGTACCATCCACTCACAAGGCAAATATGCCAACGTAAGACCACAGGCCTGCTAGTGATTGTGTATAGGATCTTACAAGATTGGCCCTCTTTTTATTTTCTTCCAACTTATAGGATTTAAAGGTCAGGGGCCAAACATAAATTTTGTAAGACAGTACGACACAATTCTCAAAAAACTCTATAAACTGGCTTAGAAGATTGGAAGATTTCTAAGCTCAGTTGCACACTAAACAGTTCCTATTCAGTGCGTGCATTTGTATGTGTCGAATGTGTAATGAACTGCTTCGGTAACTGTAAAGTCATTTACTCAGATCTCAATAAGAACAACTTTATTTTATTTATATATTAGCCTTTTACCTGCAGCTTTGCTCACGTATGTGTGTGACACATATTGGACACGTACATACATACACTATGTGATCAAAAGTATCCGGACACCCCCAAAAACATACGTTTTTCATATTAGGTGCATTGTGCTGCCACCTACAGCCAGTTACTCCATATCAGCGATCTCAGTAGTCATTAGACATTTTGAGAATGAGGCGCTCTGCGGAACTCACGGATTTCGAATGTGAGTCAAGGTGATTGGATGTCAGTTGTGTCATATGTACGTACACGAGATTTCCACACTCCTAAACATCCCTAGGTCCACTGCTTCTGATGTGATAGTGAAGTGGAAACATGACGGGACACGTATAGCACAAAAGCGTACGGGCCGATCTCGTCTCTTGACTGACAGAGACCACCGAGAGTTGAAGAGGGTTGTAATGTGTAATAGGCAGACATCTATCCAGACCATCACACACAAATTCCAAACTGCATCAGGATCCACTGCAAGAACTATGACAGTTAGGAGGGAGAAAAGAAAACTTGGATTTCATGTTTGAGCAGCTACTCATAAGCCACACATCAAGCTGGAAAACGGCAAACAATGCCTTGCTTGGTATAAGGAGTTTAATCATTGGACGATTGAACAGTGGAAAAACGTTGTGTGGAGTGACGAATCATGGTACACTATGTGGTGATCTGCTGGCAGGTTGTGGGTATGGCGAATGCCCAGTGAACGTCATCTGCGAGCGTGTGTGGTGCCAACAGTAAAATTCAGAGGCAGTGATGTTATGGTGTGGTCATGTTTTTCATGGAGGAGCTTGGACCCCTTGTTGTTTTGCATGACACTATCACATCACAGGCCTACACTGATGTTTTAAGCACCTTCTTGCATCTCACTGTTGAAGAGCAATTCGGTGACAGTGATTGCATCTTTCAACATGATTGAGCACCTGTTCGTAATGCAGAGCCTGTGGCAGAGTGGTTACATGACAATAACATCCCTGTAATGGGCTGGCCTGCACAGAGTCCTGACCTGAATCCTATAGAATAGGACATTTTGGAACTCTGACTTCATGCCAGGCCTCACCAGCCGACATCGATACCTCTTCTCAGGGAGGTACTCCGTGAAGAATTGCCATTCCCCACGAAATCCTTCCAGCACCAGACTGAATGTATGCCTGTGCGAGTGGAAGTTGTCACCAAGGCTAAGGGTGGGCCAACACCATATTGAATTCCAGCATTACCGATGGAGGGCGCCATGAACTTGTAAGTCATGTTCAGCCAGGTGTCCAGATACATTTGATCACATAGTGTACATACATCCCTCCCTCCAGTTCTATCCAGGTGTTGGGATGAATTACACATACATAAGTACATACATACACACATACATACATGCGCTCAGCTTTGTGACCAGTTAATATTATGGTGGATCGTATGCAGAGCCTGATACATCAGCGGAAATGGTGTCATCAATACTGTAGGGATGGATTATGTTTACTAACCATAGGAAGTTATGGGAGTGTGGTAGTCCACATTTTTTGCCACTCAATGGTGTGCATCCATCAGTGCACTGGGTCAAATACATTTCCTCTTGTTATGCTTTTGATGGAATACCCATGCTGTAGCATCATGGTGATCACTGGAAGCCTGGGTGTGCATCACCTACCATGTTATCTCAGGCCACTGAGGGTTGCATATAAAATTGATAAACAGGTCAGGACAGCCATAATTCATGATATACGTCAAAGCAACCTGTGTATGTTGTTACATCTGGCAGGGGCTACCAGCGTATGCAGGCAGCAGAATTACTGCTGCAGCAACATTGTCAGGATTTTCATCTTTTGCAAGTGCATCCTTAATATGTACATAGTGCTCAACATCCAAATGTCATTGATGCTGGTGTATGTGTTGGAGACATCCATTCACAATTATCGCATACATACCCACCAGGAATTGCAGTAACTGGTGGCAGCTTAACACGTGGTTGGAAGACGTCATTGTGAACCAGAAAGTGTTATGCTTGGATTTCCATTGCAGTCACCCTCTTTGGACTGGTCTCACTAGGCAACAGATCACCATGCAGGAGGCTGGAATGGTAACCATCATCTCTGTGGAGTAAAATTTGAATATTCGTGTAATACCTGTACTGCATCAGTGCAGAATGATGTCCTGTAACTAATCTGTCCCCGCCCCCCCCCCCCCCCCCAATGAACCATGGACCTTGCCATTGGTGGGGGAGGCTTGCGTGCCTCAGCGATACAGATGGCCGTACCGTAGGTGCAACCACAACGGAGGGGTATCTGTCGAGAGGTCAGGCAAACATGGGGTTCCCAAAGAGGGGCAGCAGCCTTTTCAGTAGTTGCAGGGGCAACAGTCTGGATGATCGACTTATCTGGCCTTGTAACACTAACCAAAACGGCCTTGCTGTGCTTGTACTGCAAACAGCTGAAAGCAAGGGGAAACTACAGCCGTAATTTTTCCCGAGGGCATGCAGCTTTACTGTATGGTTAAATGATGATGGCGTCCACTTGAGTAAAATATTCCGGAGGTAAAATAGTCCCCCATTCGGATCTCCGGGCAGGAACTACTCAGGAGGACGTCGTTATCAGGAGAAAGAAAACTGGCGTTCTATGGATCGGAGCGTGGAACGTCTCATCCCTTAATCGGGCAGGTAGGTTAGAAAATTTAAAAAGGGAAATGGATAGGTTAAAGATAGATATAGTGGGAATTAATGAAGTTTGGTGGCAGGAGGAACAAGACTTCTGGTCAGGTGAATACAGGGTTATAAATACAAAATCAAATAGGGGTAATGCAGGAGTAGGTTTAATAATAAATTAAAAAAATAGGAGTGCGGGTAAGCTACTATAAACAGCATAGTGAACACATTATTCTGGCCAAGATAGACACGAACCCCATGCCTACTACAGTAGTACAAGTTTATATGCCAACTAGCTCTTCAGATGATGAAGAAATTGATGAAATGTATAATGAGATAAAAGAAATTATTCAGGTAGTGAAGGGAGATGAAAATTTAATAGTCATGGGTGACTGGAATTCGAGAGTAGGAAAAGGGAGAGAAGGAAACGTAGTAGGTGAATATGGATTGGGGGTAAGAAATGAAAGAGGAAGCCGCCTGGTAGAATTTTGCACAGAGCATAACTTAATCATAGCTAACACTTGGTTCAAGAATCATAAAAGAAGGTTGTATACATGGAAGAAACCTGGAGATACTAGAAGGTATGAGATAGATTATATAATGGTAAGACAGATTTAGGAACCAGGTTTTAAGTTGTAAGACATTTCCAGGGGTGGATGTGGACTCTGACCACAATCTATTGGTTATGAACTGTAGATTGAAACTGAAGAAATTGCGAAAAGGTGGGAATTTAAGGAGCTGGGACCTGGATAAATTGACTAAACCAGAGGTTGTACAGAGTTTCAGGGAGAGAATAAGGGAACAATTGACAGGAATGGGGGAAAGAAATACAGAAGAAGAAGAATGAGTAGCTCTGAGGTATGAAGTAGTGAAGGCAGCAGAGGATGAAGTAGGTAAAAAGACGAGGGCTAGTAGAAATCCATGGGTAACAGAAGAAATATTGAATTTAATTGATGAAAGGAGAAAATATAAAAAAAAGCAGTAAATGAAGCAGGCAAAAAGGAATACAAGCGTCTCAAAAATGAGATCGACAGGAAGTGCAAAATGGCTAAGCAGGGATGGCTAGAGGACAAATGTAAGGATGTAGAGGCTTCTCTCACGAGGGGTAAGATAGATGCTGCCTACAGGAAAATTAAAGAGACCTTTGGAGAAACAAGAGACACTTGTATGAATATCAAGAGCTCAGATGGAAACCCAGTTCTAAGCAAAGAAGGGAAAGCAGAAAGGTGGAAGGAGTATATAGAGGGTCTATACAAGGGTGGTGTACTTGAGGACAGTATTATGGAAATGGAAGAGGATGTAGATGAAGATGATACGATACTGCGTGAAGAGTTTGACAGAGCACTGAAAGACCTGAGTCGAAACAAGGCCCCGGGAGTAGACAACATTCCATTAGACCTACTGACGGCCTGGTGAGCAAGATGTATTAGACAGGCGAAATACCCTCAGACTTCAAGAAGAATATAATAATTCCAATCCCAAAGAAAGCAGGTGTTGACAGATGTGAAAATTACCGAACTATCAGTTTAATAAGTCACAGCTGCAAAATACTAACACAAATTTTTTACAGATGAATGGAAAAACTGGTAGAAGCCGATCTTGGGGAAGATCAGTTTGGATTCCGTAGAAATGTTGGAACACGTGAGGTAATACTTACCCTATGACTTATCTTAGAAAATAGTTTAAGGAAAGGCAAACCTACATTTCTAGCATTTGTAGACTTAGAGAAAGCTTTTGACAATGTTGACTGGAATACTCTCTTTCAAATTCTGAAGTGGCAGGGGTAAAATACAGGGAGCAAAAGGCTGTTTACAATTTGTACAGAAACCAGACGGCAGTTATAAGAGTCAAGGGACATGAAAGGGAAGCAGTGGTTGGGAAGGGAGTGAGACAGGGTTGTAGCCTCTCCCCGATGTTATTCAATCTGTATATTGAGCAAGCTGTAAAGGAAACAAAAGAAAAATTCGGAGCAGGTATTAAAATCCATGGAGAAGAAATAAAAACTCTAAGGTTCGCTGGTGACATTGTAATTCTGTCAGAGACAGCAAAGGACTTGGAAGAGCAGTTGAACGGAATGGACAGTGTCTTGAAAGGAGGATATAAGATGAACATCAACAGAAGCAAAAGAAGGATAATGGAATGTAGTTGAATTAAGTCGGGCGATGCTGCGGGAATTAGATTAGGAAATGAAACATTTAAAGTAGTAAAGGAGTTTTGCTATTTGGGGAGCAAAATAACTGATGATGATCGAAGTAGAGAGGATATAAAATGTAGACTGGCAATGGCAAGAAAAGCTTTTCTGAAGAAGAGAAATTTGTTAACACTGAGTATAGATTTAAGTGTCAGGAAGTCGTTTCTGATAGTACTTGTATGGAGTTAGCCATGCATGGAAGTGAAACATGGACAATAAATACTTTGGACAAGAAGAGAATAGAAGCTTTCAAAATGTGGTGCTACAGAAGAATGCTGAAGATTAGATGGGTACATCACATAGCTAATGAGGAGGTATTGAATAGAATTTGGGAGAAGAGGAGTTTGTGGCACAACTTGACAAGAAGAAGGGACCCGTTGGTAGGACATGTTCTGAGGCATCAAGGGATCACAAATTTAGCACTGGAGGGCAGCGTGGAGGGCAAAAATCGTAGAGGGAGACAAAGAGATGAATACACTAAGCAGATTCAGAAGGATGTAGGTTGCAGTAAGTACTGGGAGATGAAGAAACTTGCACAGGATAGAGTAGCATGGAGAGCTGCATCAAACCAGTCTCAGGACTGAAGACAACAACAACAACTAATCTGCAGTTGTCACTTGGCATAAGTTCTATGATAGTTTTAAATTGTGCAATTTACTGTGTGAGCATTTTTTGTAATGTAATAATGGCATGTAGGAGTGTGGATGTGCCTCTGCCTGACTTGTCTCACACTGTAACAGGGGCCTGTGCTCATGAGTTGGAGGTGTACATCTCAGCCACTCAAGTCTTGTAGCACAGTTGTCAGCAGAGTCAATTTCTGCATACAAAACCTTTTTTTTTTTTTTTTTTTTTTTTTTTTAGTTGTACAAACCTGTGCTAAGAGCCCGGTGACCTCGCAACGTGGGGCACACTCTGGGTGTAATCGTTTGCTGTGATGTACTGATGGTCATCGCCTCAAAGATGACACACTGTTGTCCGCGAAAGAACAAGAACTTGGGGAGGAGGGGGAAGGAGGAAGGAGGGGGGGGAGGACAACTGTATGCAGCTGGTTGCCTATCTGATTGCAGATAAAGACTTCACATCTAGGCTGCTCTGTCGACTAGATTGATAATACAGGTTGATGCCATTCCCTCACAACAAACCTGTTATGCAGGGCGCCCTATATTATAGGGGCTGACAAAAACGTTGCATGTCTGTATCTTCGTGAATATTGGAGATAACTGCCCCCCCCCCCCCCCCCACACACACACACACACACACACACACACACACACACACACACACACGTTGGCCCCCCCTTGGGACAAGGAGTTCATGTGCCAAACCTGGTCCACTGTGGTTCAAGGACCTAGGAGTTGTTCTTTGACATCCACATTCTCACAATCTCTTATGTAAAGACTAGCTGATAAACCTGTCTTTGCCCATGTATTCATTTTTCCAATTTTCTATCAGAAATAGAAACAAAAAATGACGTGTTTGAAAAAGGTGGTTTCTGTGATGTAATTATGCAAGAGCAAGTTCACAACTCCACTGCATCAGGAATTCAGGACCATGTTTAATAAGGTTCCGCCTACCTGACAACATATTAATGAGTAGCTACAGAAGTTGAAGGAAACAGGATGTTTTTGTAAAGGCAGACGAATCAGAGCATCTGTGACAGACACTTATGTGGGTACAATGGGGCAAGTGTGAGCTACATTGGACCACAGACTGGACGAGTGTCATGTGACTAATAGTTCAGGCATCAAACATTTGTACACATGACACAGAAAACTACTTCAACTGTTTTTTTCTATACATATAATCATATAATACCTTATGCCAATAGAAGCATTTTTACCATCACTTGAAATTGTCTAAATCGTTTTGAATAATCCTGTATAAAGGGAAAGAATAAGCATGGGAGAAACAATTCTTCTAATGGCTTAAATGTCCACAGCAGAGCAAAGCACAGCATTTTCTTCCTTGCAGACGGTTTTAACAGAACATCTGAAAAATATATATACTCTAATTACTTAGGAACATTTATTAGCACATCCTCTAAAAATCTGAAGTAAGTTTGTTGGCACTGGCCAAAGCTAATCTGCAACTGTCTTTGTTGAGCCTGTCCGCAACTCAACGTGTCATCTTTACAGTGAGTAGCAATCTATCTTTTCCTGATACTGCTGATACAAGAGACGTCCCTAATCCAATAACTCTAGTATAATTTAAACATCTCAGCTTCTATGCCACCACTGAAAATAATTATATATGTTGTTTACTGATACAGTGTCAATATGTTTTATGAACAGCATAATGACAGTTCTAAGAGACTTAGGGCAAATAAAATACCATAAATTGAGTTAAAAATATAATTTTTGTTGCAGAACCAATGAATAAATGGACTTTACTGATTTCTCCAGATAATTTATTAAAAAAAAAAAAGCATGAAACTGTTCATCTTAAACTTACCAACATAAAATTCAGGTATGTCAATATTATTTCTACGGCTTAGCATGTCCAGTCTTTCCAGCTTTTCACGAATTTGATTTCTTTTCTTCATATCAGGATCTGGCAGAAATTCTGGGTATATCAATCTATAGTCCACACCTTCCCCAGAGCGACCTTCTAACGACTCCCTGCCTGTTGTGACAGGTTTTTCTGATTTCAAGACATCCTGAATCACTGTTACTCCAGACCGCTTTTGTTGCTGTTGAGCACCTGTGACTGTCCCATAGTCTTCATGAGTTATATGCTCCAACATAAATATAAATAAAAATGAAGAAAAACACAGAACACAGTAGTATTATATTTACTAGTAACTGTTTTATATATTTGGTAAAAAGTGAAACATCATAATGCAACAAAATAGTGTCACTCCAAAATGTGACACACACACACACATACACACACACACACACACACACACACACACACACACACACACACACACACACATACAAACAACTTGGCTCTCAGAATGTGTGTATCATTACATTAAACAAATCTGAATTCAATATGTGGCAGTGCGTGTCAAAATTTGCATGGGCTTGTAGTGCAGTATATATTATTCTATTCTACTGGGTACATTTGTCCCACTAGTGTTTTATTTGTTTTTATTATATTTTAATTGCCATGTAGGATTTCCATAGCAGCTTTAAAAACACACAAGCGAGATAACTGGTGAGTTAACATGAATCAGATGATGGATCACTGACAGTGATAAAGCAGCAGAAATTAGAGGTCTATCATCGTCCCATCACTCATATCTTTCCCAAACATTTATATCAATATATACTATGGTGCAGACAAAGATTTTATCCAAAGTAGCTAATAATGGCTAAAAATTCTCAAAAATCAAAATCAACAGAAATTAACCACACTTACATGAACCATATCCAGCTACTGTACTTATCATGCTATAACCTGAAAC
This sequence comes from Schistocerca americana, assembly GCF_021461395.2. NCBI lineage: Eukaryota > Metazoa > Arthropoda > Insecta > Orthoptera > Acrididae > Schistocerca > Schistocerca americana. The sequence goes on from NC_060119.1 coordinate 59,367,269, forward strand.
TTTCAGACAGATTAAAAATGTCAGGTACACGGAATAAAATCCGCAGCTTGTGGTCTCGCAGTAACATTCTCACTTCCCGAGCACGGAGTTCCAGGTTCGATTCCCAGCGGGGTCAGGGATTTTCACCTGCCCCGAGATGACTGTGTGTTGTTGTGTCATCTTCATCATCATCATTCATCCCCATTATGGTCAGAGGAAGGCAACAGCAAACCACCTCCATTAGGACCTTGCGTAGTTGCGTAGTACGGCAGTGTGGGTCTGCCGTGTCGTTCCCCGATGCTCTGTCAAGAACCACGGGACTTCATTTCCACACGGAATCAAACCTACACCTTTATCTTTTAACAGTCGATGCTTTCATTGGATGAGACAGCTTTGAACCGTGATGTAACTGTGTTCCCTGTTGTGACGCCATTCTGCCACAGTATCTTTGAAATGGATTGTGTTGGTTGGTTGGTTAGTTGGTTTAAAGAAAGACAAGCGACCAAACTACTACGTCATCAGTCCCTTGTTCCTAATAAAACAATGCCACAAGGGTGAGAGTAAAACGGATGAAACATATAACCCAAAACGGAAAGAAAGGAAAAGCCACAAGAACAAAGGGAAGGCAACGAATACTAAAGGGAACAAAAGAGGACAAGAAAACAAGAGAGAGACGCTAGAAACAGAAGGGAGTAGAACAAGAAAGGAGATTACAGTGACTGGTCAACCACGAGAATAAAAAGGGCCAACCACGAGAATAAAAAGGGCAAACCACTCTGCAACATATTAAAACCTCCACCCTAAAAGTGCTAGGGTGGAGGACACAGAAGGACAAAACCTACACAAAAGTACAAAATCCACTCTCACAGATAAAACGTAAAACTAAAGCTGCTGTGGAGGCATCGTCACCCAACACTGAAGGCAAAGTGCTGGGAAAGTTAAAAGTCTGCTGCAGAGCGGCTAAAAGTGGGCAGTGCAGCAAGAGGTGGACGACTGTCATTTGGGAGCCATAGCAACACTGAGGTGGGTCCTAGCGACGGAGTAGGTAACCATGCGTTAGCCACATATGGCCTGGAGTAGGTAACCATGCGTTAGCCACATATGGCCAACGCGAAGCTGGCAGAGGACAACTAATTCCCTGCGAGAGGCCTGCATGGAAGACTTCCTCACATTCATAGTCTCCTTAATGACACGCAGTTTGTTGTGCGTGCTGTTACGCCATTCCGTCTCCCAAAGCCGGAAAACCCTCAAGTGTAAGAAAGTACGCAGGTCAGCTTCGGAGATGCCTATCTCAAGAAGCAGTTTCCGCGTCGCCTGTTTGGCCAGCCTGTCGGCAAGTTCATTGCAGGGGATTCCGATGTGTTCTGGGGTCCACACAAACACCACAGAGTGGCAGGACTATTCCAGGGCATAGATGGACTCCTGAATGGACGCTACCAGAGGGTGGCATGGGTAGCATTGGTCAATAGCTTGTAGGCTGCTTAATGAGTCAGTACACAGGAGAAATGACTCGTCAGGGCATGAGCAGATGTACTCAAGAGTACAAGATATGGCCGTCGGCTCTGCGGTGAAAATACTGCAGCCAACTGGAAAGGAGTGCTGCTCAACATGTCCTCCATGAACATATGCGAAGCCTACGTGACTATCAGCCATTGAGCCATCGGTGTAAACCACTTCAGAGTCCCGGAACACGTCAAGAATCGAGAGGAAGTGACAGCGGAGAGCGGTGGGTTTAACGAAGTCCTTAGGGCCATTCAAAACGTCCAGACGAAGCTGCGGCCGAGGCGTACACCATGGAGGCATATGTGAACAGACCGCAAGTAGAGGTGGTAAAGGGAAGGACTCCAGCTGGGAGAGAAGGAACCGCATGTGAACCGCAATCGTTAACCACAATCGGGGCCACCGATGTGGGAGATGGACTGCCGCGGGCGGGAAAAGGAGATGGTAATTCGGATGCTCAGGGGAACTATGAATGTGTGCAACGTAACTGGTGAGCAGTGGAGCACGTCTGATCTGCAGTGTGTAATGTAATTAACTGTCGGAGATAAGGTTTATCTCATGTGAAAAGTACGATGCCCACAGTAAAGAGTTAAGGTAATTTCGTTATGTTGCCAGAAAATGTGTTTAATTTATTTAATTATGAATATTTTCTTTTGTGATAAATAATGGATTTGTTTAAGATGTTAAATTCTGTATATTTATATATATTTATTTATATGTATCTTTGGAGTTTATTAAGGTCAGTAGACCAAAGAATCTAGAATGCAGGAATGTCTGCAACTTCCGGGCACATGCTGGCTTGCCCGCCACTTCTTTGTCGGTATTGGAGGGAGATGGGCGTGTTTATGTGACCAGTACAGTATAATGCATTTAGAGTATCAATGTTCATAGTGAAAATGGTGTAGTTACTAAACAAAAAGTACGAATAAATATAATTTTTAGCAGAAAGTACTTCAGATCCGGTAGTGTTTATTTCAAACAGGAAGAAAACCCAGGCCATGCTTGCTGGAATGATTATTTTGCAGACAAAACTTCGAGAACCCCTAAACAAATGAGATATGCAGTGTGTAATCTTTCAGCAGCTACTAATAAATAAGTCTTGCTGAAATTGTGCTGGAACTACTCGTATTATTCTCAATTACAAACACGTGGTGAGAGTGAGGTCCTACCACAATATACCACGTAAGATTCCACAATTTTTCAGTTACCTAAGAAATGAGATTGGTAACAACCAGTACAATATGATGGCGTTGTCTGGGATTACTGAAAACGTTACCGAAATAAATTAGCACCGAGATTGCGAAGAAAACGACAGAATTCGTACATCCTGGATGAAAATGTTCAAGGAAGTCGTATGCTGATACCTTCAAGACAAAGGAAGTCGTATGCTGATAGCTTCTAGACAACGGAATGCAGTTACTGGAGCAAGAAATACGGCGCAACGAGTCAAGAAAGAAGAAAAAAGTGTAAAGTGTTGTGCAACAAAAAAAAGCAATATTCATATAAGTGTAGTGTTTCAGTGTTATGAATTCCATCATGCACCAATCAACAAAAGACGGTATAAGATAAGAAAATCAGTAAACTGTGAGTAAGATAATTTAGTATCCTTTAGAAAAGATAAATTTATTGTATTTTGTTTATTCCTGTGTAAAAAGATGACTATTGTAAAAGAGGAAAGTATTGACGATGGTGTCGCCAACGCTAGTACTGATGTAAATTTATCATATGAAAGTGAATGCAACAGTAATAGTCCGGATCCTGTAGACAAAGTTGAAACTCGTACGGAAAGACAGGATCAAGTTAAAGACATGTTATCAACAATAATGAATTATATGGAGGGAAAATTTAAAGCAATTGATGACACTAACAGATGAAACAATGAGATTTGTTTGGAACAAATGGAACAAAACAACGCTGCTCAGTTAGACCAGAATCTTAAGCTTATCAGTGATAGATTTGAAAAACAGTTCAAAGAATATGAAAAGAAAAATGGACGATCACTTTCAAAAAGTAGAAGCAAAAATTTCCAGTTTGAGTTGTAATATGGTTAAGATCACGGGTAAGGTCAATTATGTCGGGAGAAAAATTAAAAATGTAGATGCAAAAGTAATAAATCTGAAAACTGAAGTTAGTACAGGTAGAGAGAGAGAAAGTCTGTAATGCGTTTAAAGTTATGCATTCAGATATCAAACATGTAGAAGAAACAGTATCTGATCGTATTTCTATTGTAGACGATAAAGCTGTTCAAGTAGAAAGCAAATTTGAATAAAAGATAGGAATTATTACTGAAAAAATAGATGTAAATAACCAGATAAGCAAAAATGAAGTCAAGAGTTTAGAAAGTAGTATTAATGACATCACTACGAAACTTGAAAGTGTTAGTAGCAATATGGTCACCAATAGTTTGCCAAACAATATTGGCACTTTGTGGTGCAACATTCCAGTAAAAAACTTTTCAGATGAGAGCAGTATGCATCCAGTAGATTTCCTGCAGCATTGCAATGATAACTTTTTTCCAAATATGAATGATAATTTGAAAATTAAATTTGTGAAAAGATTTCTAGAAGGTGAAGCATTGTCATGGACTAATCATTATTGTACGGAGGGAATGGCTTTTGCAGAGTTTGAGGAGAGGTTCTTAAGTAAATTCTGGTCAGAGACAGAACAAGCAAGAATAAAAAGCGAATTCTTGAATGGACCTGTTTATAATCACGAGTTTGGTAGCATGAAGCAATTTTGCAGAAATCAGTTAAGGAAACTCACTCGCCTAAGCAAACCTTTTGATGAACTCACTCAAACCGATGCACTTAAAAGGAGGCTACCGGATGAACTACAGTGGGAGTTAGCTTACGGTCCAAATGACACAATAGATCAGTTTTTGATATATGCTGACAAACTAGAAAGAATTATTGAGAAAACAGGTAAACCACCACACCATAGTCAAAACCATTTTCAAAAAATAAGGCATACAAATTGGGGAAACACACAACACGATAAAATGTAACCACACAATTTTGGAAGTAGTGATTCTCATCAGAGAAATCACCAGTACAACTTCAAGGGATCACAAGGACACAATTTCCATTACAAGGGTCAATATGGAAATAATCACAATTAATTTGGTAACAGACACTTTGGAAATAAACCAAAGGAGTGGAATAGTCATAATGGTATGGGGAGAACTGAACAGGAGTTAAAAAAACTGAATAGGGCTCCATCGGCGGTCCGTAAGGTAGGAGCTACTTATACACAAATGGAAAGGGCCAACCCAAACTGTCAAACTAAACAAAAAGAGGGGGGGGGGGGGGGGGGTTTCTTGGGGAAGGAGACCAGACAGCGAGGTCATCGGTCTCATCGGAGTAAGAAGGATGGGGAAGGAAGTCAGCCGTGCCCTTTCAAAGGAACCATCCCAGCATTTGCCTGGAGCGATTTAGGGAAATCACGGAAAACCTAAATCAGGATGGCCAGACGCGGGATTGAACCGTCATCCTCCCGAATGCGAGTCCAGTGTCTAACCACTGCGCCACCTCGCTCGGTCTAAACAAAAAGATACCAGTGACATAATGAGTAATTATTTTAAAGAGAAGTGTTATCCCATTAATGTAATATCTGGTACAAATAATATATGTCATACAAATAAACCAGAAACAAAAGGTAAGTTATTTAAAGACACTGATTGCTTAGAAAACTGTGAACAATTAAACTTAGATTCATTCTATGAGTGGGCTGAGAGGGGCACCTTGCTGAGAAATAGTTGTTCAAATGATCAAAGTGTACTAGGAATTAGAGAACTTATGGAAGAGTCTGGTGGGCTAGGAATGAAAAGAGCACCTAGTAAAGATTATTTAAATGTGAATCTGCATACTGAAGGTAAGGGTGCAGAGGATCAAGAGGATAATTTTTGTGATGTTGATTGGGAAGAAAAGGAGATTGAGGATAGTAGTGAAGAAAGATGTTTTATTGGTGTAAGTGAGGAGTTGGAAGCTTTAGGGATAACTAATATAAAAGAGGATAGTAATGAAATTAGCAAGGTACACATGAATACAGTTGACAATTTGAATGATAAGGATGCCAGAATTTTAGTCAGTGAGTTATTTGATCTTGATAAATGTAAGAAAAACGAGAAGGAATTGACAGCAGGTAATCTTAACAGCATTAGTGGAGTAGATGATGAAATGTCAGATAGTGAGCAATTTTTGTTTAACTTATGGTTTAACAGTAGTGCCATTAGGGATAATGAAAATTTCAGAAAGGTAACACTTGATATATGTGAAACTTTGTATCCAGAATGGTGGCATAGAATTAAGTATCACATTGCACAAATGTTAAGAGATAAATATAAAGGAGAGACACATAATAGCACAAATGAATGTAGTTGGATTAGTGAAATATTCAGGAATAGTAATCAGGCCAAAGAAAATGCAATTAGGGTAATAACAGCATATAACTCTGGTAGTAATGATACAGGTAAGGACACTGGAAAGGGATATGGATTCAGTGAAATTGAAGATGATTTATTACATGAGAATATTAACAAAAAATTTGACTTTGATGTAAGCAGTCCATTTATTGATGTACAGATAGGATCATCGAAAGGAAAGTCTTTAGTGGACACAGGAAGTCAAGTATCTGGGATATCAGAATCATTACGTAAAAAACTGAAAACTAATAAGGATTATGTTGAGTTACCTGTAGTAGGAATTAAAATAAGAGGGAAGCACAGTAAATCAATAAGGAGTCAGGCTTTCATTACTTTTGAAATTGGAGTATCATGGTCACATGGGTGTCTCATCATTCCTGATCTCTCAGAGGATTTTATCCTAGGTATGTCTTGAATAACAAAAGTAAGTGCAGCATTTGATTGGGCAGGACAGAAATTAATGATGACTCTACCAAGTGGTGAAGTCATCGCTACGAAACTTCTTACATCAAATGTGTTGTGTATGAATAAGACTGTGAACAGTATTGAATTTACAAAAGAAGGTAAGTACATTGAAAGCCATGTCACAGATTTTGATACAGATGAGAAAGAGAGTTTGAAAAGTTGGTAAATGAAAAAGCAGCCGGAGAACCAAAAAGAAGATTTGAAACTATTTTTGTGGGAATATAGTGATGTATTTAGCAATATACCAGGTAAAGTAATTGGATACCAATGTACTTTGCAGTTGAAGCCACGTGAACCTTTCTTCACAAAACCGTACAGTATTCTAATCTCAAAAAGGGTAGCAGTGGAGAAAGAATTACAAAAGATGGAAGTGTGTGAAATCATTGAGAGGAGTATAAGCCCTTATAATAATCCCTTCGTCATTGTAAATAAACCTAATGGGCAAGTCAGATTAGTACTAGATTCCAGACAGTTAAACAAATGTTTATACAGAGAAACTGACCACCCAGAGAACATCGATGAGTTGTTATACAAATTTAAAAATATCCTAATTATGTCAAGCCTTGACTTCAGGTTTCATCAAGTACCTCTTACAATTAGTTCTAGAAAGTACACTGCTTTCTTATACAATGGGAGATGTTACCAGTATTGTGTAGTGCCTTTCGGATTAAACTCATCAGTCGCCGAATTTATAAGGGCACTAGACTATGTACTTGGCCAAGAAGTTGTGTCAGAACTAACAATTTATGTGGATGATATATTAGTGTCAAATCAAAGTTGGGAGGATCATTTGAAGTTATTAAAAAAGGTGTGTGAGAAACTCAGAAGAGGGGGGGATGACATTAAAACTGGAAAAATGTAAATTTGGTGTGTCAGAACAGAAACTTTTAGGTCATATCATTACTAAGGAAGGGATAAGTGCAGATCCTGAGAAAATAAAATCTATCGTAAACTTTCCATCTCCTAGAAACCGAAAACAATTAAAATCTTTCTATGGACTCTGTGGATTCTATTGAAATTATATAAATGGACAATGCCTTAATGTAACATGTTTAAGCAACTTAGAAAAAATGCTACATGGAATTGGTCTGAAGAGTGTCAGGAAGCATTCGATAAAATTAAGAATGAACTTTGTAAGAACAGTCTTTTACACAGACCAAATTTTAGTTTGCTATTTTGTCTTCACACTGACAGTAGTGATTATGGACTTCATTGTACCATTGCATTTGCCAGCAGAATGTTACTTAAACATGAGAGAACATACACAGTCACAGAAAAAGAATTACTCGCAGTACACTGGGCATTTACAAAATTTAAAACATACCTGTTAGGACACAAGATAAAAGTGTATTCAGACCACAAAGCTTTAAGTTACTTGCAGGAGTGTAGACTGTATCACAGTAGATTAACCAGGTGGGCAATGTTCATGCAACAGTTTGACTACGAAATTGTGTATATTAAGGGGTTAGAAAATGTAGTAGCTAATGCTTTATCCAGGTTACCAGTAGGAGGAGATCAGGAAATGTTTGATCAAGAGGAAGAAAAGGAATTTAAAATAAGATACATGAAGGGAATACAAGATGAAAAGCTCATAAGGACACTTTGCAATAACATCAGGAGGGGACAAAATAACGATCCTAATTGGAAATTAGTTAAGGACTGTTTAGGCAAAAGACTTTAGGCAAAAAACTTGACAAATACTATAAGGTCTTTAAGGGAACACTCTTTAGAAGAACAGATGTGGACTCTGACAATTGGAAGCTATGTTGGCCAGAGTGTGAGGCAGACAAGTTAATAAAGTACACCCATGAGAGTTATGGTCACTGTGGAATACAGAAATGTGTAAAAAAGTTACAAGAAAATATCTACTTTTATAACATGGTAAAGAAGGTGAGGTACGAAATATCAACATGCGACAAATGTCAAAGAGTAAAGTAAGCAACAGAACATGTCAGGGAGAAATGCAGAACATCATTCCAGATAAGCCATTAGATTTAGTAGCTGTAGACTTTTATGGTCCTTTACCTAGAAGCAAAGGTGGCCATTGTTTTATATTTGTCATGGTTGATGTATTTTCCAAACTAATTAAACTTTATTCTGTTTGAAAAGCTACAAGTAAAGAGATCATTACAAAGATTGAGAGAGATTACTTCAAGAGTGTAGGTAAACCTAAAGCTATACTATCTGATAATGGTTCACAATTTGTTTCAAAAACTGGAAAGCATTCATGGAAAAAACTAACACAAAACACATCTTGATATCCGTGTATAACCCATCTTCAAACCCAGCAGAAAGGTGCAAGAGAGAAATAGGGAGACTTTGTAGGACGTATTGTAGTCACAAACACCCTAGTTGGTCCGACCATGTAAACAACTTCGAGGATATCATGAACAGCTTGCAGCATAGCTCTACTGGGTTTTCACCGTATGAAATTATGTTTCATCTCAGACCAGTGAATCTTATTTCTGAATTAATAGACTTTCCACAATGTAGCTTAATATCAACGAAAGAATGTGAAGAGATTGTAAAGAAAACCATGAAGAGACTAGATGAAGCTAGGAAAAACAGACATGATCGGAAAATAAAGGCTACCACATTCAGAGTAGGTGACCATGTCTTAGTGAAATCCCACGAACGATCAAAGTTACTAACAGCAGAACTCAAGAAGTTCTTTGATATCTACATTGGGCCATTTGAGATTATTGAGAACCCCCACCCAAATGCGTACCGATTAGTATATCCCAAGTCAAGAAATCTGTTTGGTCTTAGGAATGTTGTTTCTTTGAAGCCATATACTGAGAAAAGAGCAAATTGAGCCTACAAACATTGATGTATCTAGACTGATTGTCACTTAATTCTATTACAGATTAAATTTAATGATTCCAATGTGCTTGTTTAAGTAATTGTACAGTATTTAATGAATTGCAAAATATGTAAACTTGAAAATGAGGGATTTTATTTTACTGATGATGCTAGGAGACAATACATGTCACCCACCCCCACAGTCTGAGAATAGCAAATCTCATAATTTTTGAAATCTTGTTCCTTCACTTAAATAGACCATAATGCTTATAAAAATGTTCTTTAGTTAATCGACTATATTTTCTTGTATATGCAAGTGTGCTTTTGTTTTACATCATGCTCACCATGATAACTGTTTTTATTCAGCGGTGTTGATAACACAACACATACTTTATGTTGGCTTATTTTGCCTCTTAATTTTGATATCACATAATTTACAAGGCTAATGAGAGAATAGTATAGTTGAACTGAAATACTTTTGCAACCTCAGTGATGATATAGGAGTTATGATACGTCTATTCTAATATGAGAAAATGTTTTAACTTTAGTATTATTTTATAGTAAATTTCTGGGCAACAAACCGATATGTGTATTTATGTAATTTATGTTGTGAGACAAATGAGGAAGTTAACGGGTGATGTAAGAATAAATAGTTTACTAGAGTTGTGATAAAAAGTTGTATACTAGCCAAGACAGTGATGCAATTTCTGTATCGGACTGACAAGTGGACCAGGGTACACTTGTAAGTCCTGGTGGGCTATTGTAATATAATTAACTGTCGGAGATAAGGTTTATCTCATGTGAAAAGTACGATGCCCACAGTAAAGAGTTAAGGTAATTTCATTATGTTGCCAGAAAATGTGTTTAATTTATTTAATTATGAATATTTTCTTTTATGATAAATAATGGATTCATTTAAGATGTTAAATGCTGTATATTTATATATATTTATTTATATGTATCTTTGGAGTTTATTAAGGTCAGTAGACCAAAGAATCTAGAGTGCAGGAATGTCTGCAACTTCCGGGCACATGTTGACTTGCCCGCAACTTCTTTGTCAGTATTGGAGGGAGATGGACGTGTTTATGTGACCAGTACAGTATAATGCATTTCGAGTATCAATGTTCATAGTGAAAATGGTGTAGTTACTAAACAAAAAGTACGAATAAATATAATTTTTAGCAGAAAGTATTTCAGATCTGGTAGTGTTTATTTCAAACAGGAAGAAAACCCAGGCCATGCTTGTTGGAATGATTATTTTGCAGACAAAACTTTGAGGACCCCTAGACAAACGAGATCTGCAGTGTGTAATCTTTCAGCAGCTACTAATAAATAAGTCTTGCTGAAATTGTGCTGGAACTACTCGTATTATTCTCAATTACAAACACGTGGTGAGAGTGTAGTCCTACCACAATATACCGCGTAAGATTCCACAATTTTTCAGTTACCTAAGAAACGAGATTGGTAACAACCAGTACAAGTGGAGGGACACAAGCCTCCACCAGTATGCTGGTCACCGGACTCATCCTCAAAGCTCCTGTTGGTAATCGAACCCCACAGTGGTGCACAGGGCCGAGTAAATGCAACGCTGAAGCTGCTGCTGAGCCGTAACCCACACTCCCATAGTCAATTCAGGATTGGACAAGGGCTCTGTAGAGCTGCAGCATCCTACAGCGATCTGCACCCCAGATGGTGTAGATCGAGCAACGGAGGGCATTGAGGTGCTGCCAGCACTTCTGCTTAAGCTGACGAAGATGAGGGAGTCAAGTCAATCGAGCGACGAAAACCAGTCCTAGGAATTGATATGTCTTCACTACAGTGAGTGGATCGTCATTAAGATAAAGTGTGATTCCGGATAACAGTACGACGCCGAGAGAAGTGCATGACACACGACTTTGTGGCTGAAAACTGGAAACCATGAGTTAGAGCCCATGCCTGCGCCTTGTGGATGGCTCCCTGGAGGCGCCGCTCAGCAAAAACAGTACTGGAGCAGCAGTGCGAAATGCAGAAGTCGTCTGCATACAGAGGTAAGATGGAGGGCCCGACAGCCGCTGCTAGACCGTTAATGGCCACTAAAAATAGAGAGACACTCAATACAGAGCCCTGCGGGACTCCATTCTCCTGGATATGGATGGAACTACGGGAGTCACCAATTTGGACATGGAAAGTACGGTGCGACAGGAAGTTTTGGATAAAAATCGGGAGTGTCCCTGAAGACCCCACTGGTACAATGTGGCAAGGATATGACGTCGCCAAGTCGTGTCGTATGCTTTACGTAAGTCAAAAAAAGACAGCAATCAGGTGTTGTCATCTGGAAAACACTGTTCGGACGGTAGACTCGATGGACATGGAACTACGGGAGTCACCAATTTGGACATGGAAAGTACGGTGCGACAGGAAGTTTTGGATAAAAATCGGGAGTGTCCCTGAAGACCCCACTGATACAATGTGGCAAGGATATGACGTCGCCAAGTCGTGTCGTATGCTTTACGTAAGTCAAAAAAAGACAGCAATCAGGTGTTGTCATCTGGAAAACACTGTTCGGACGGTAGACTCGATGGACACAAGAGGTGGTAGAGCGATCCCGGCGGAAGCCGCCCTGACATGGAGCCAGCAAGCCATGTGACTGCAGGATCCAACCCAACCGCCGACATACCATAAGTTCCAGCAGCTTACAAAGAACGTTGGTGAGGCTGATGGGCTGATAGATATCCATGTCAAGCAGATTTTTACCGGGTTTGAGCACCGAAATGATGGTGCTCTCCTGCCATTGCGAGAGAAAGACGCCATTGCACCAGATCCGGTTGAAGAGGACAAGAAGATGTCGCTTGTAGTCAGATGAGAGATGTTTAATCATCTGGCTGTGGATGCGATCAGCCCAGGAGCTGTGTCAGGGCAACGTGCAAGGGCACTGAGGAGCTCCCATTCTGTAAATGGGGCGTTATAGGATTCACTGCAGCATGTAGAGGACGTTCCCTTCCAGCTGCTGTTTGAGTGTGCGAAAGGCTGTGGGGTAATTCTCCGATGCAGAGGCTCAAGCAAAGTGCTCGGCAATCGTGTTTGTGTCGGTACACAACTCGCCATTTATGGTAAAACCATGGACAGCTGTTGGGTCCTAGTACCCAAAAAGATGTTTGATCTTTGCCCAGACTTGGGAAGGTGGCATGTGGCACCCAATGATGGAGATGTATCTCTCCAACACTCCTTTTTCCGTTGTTTGATAAGGTAGCGTTTGAAAGCTATGAGGTGCTCCAGGGAAGGGTGCCGCTTATGCCACTGTAGAGCTCGCCGACGCTCCTTAATTGCTTCAGCGACCACCAAGGGACTGCCTTATGCCTCGAGCGGCCTAAAGAGTGAGGGATCGCGTTTTCTGCCGCAGAAACAATTGCGCTACTCACCTGCTCAACCATCACATCGATGTTACCATGTGGAGGAGATTCAGCGGTGACAGCAGAGGTGAAAGTTCCCTAGTTCACCTTGTTCAAAGCCCATCTGGCCAGGTGTCCATGGGCCTGACGCTGGATCAGTGACAGGAAGATAGGGAAGTGGTCACTATCACACAGGTCATCATGTGCTCTATTGGATACATGGGAGAAGTCCTGGGATGCAAATTGATAAATCAATGGCTGGGTAACTACCATGAGCCGCACTGAAATGTGTGATGTGTGGCGGCCCCAGTATTTAGAGGCAGAGGTCAAATTGCGTCAGTAAAGTTTCGACATCTCTGCCTCGGCCAGTAAGCATGGTATCAAGTAGGAAAGGTTTAGGGAGTTGATCAATCAGTGCAGCTAATACATTCAGGGGTACTGCACCATCTGGAGGAAGATATACATTGCAGACAGTTATTTCCTGCATCGTCCTTATTCTGACAGCCACAGCTCCAAGAGGGGTTTGAAGGGGTACATGTTCACTACAGACCGAGTTTAGGACATAAACGCAAACTCCACCTGACATTCGATTGTAGTCGCTATGGTTCCTGTAATATCCCTTATAGCCGCAGAGGGCAGGGGTCCGCATTGCTGGGAACCAGGTTTCCTGGGGGGCAATGCAGATAGCAGGTGTAAAGCTTAACAGTTGCCGTAGCTCAGCCAGGCGGTGGAAAAAACCGCTGCAATTCCACTGGAGGATGACATAGTGAGACTGGGAAGGCATGGAACATTCAATGAGGCAGTTTACGCCTCAGAGTCACCTGCTGCCACCAATTTATTGCCTGAGCAGTCTATATCCATTGTGTCTGAGAGTCTGGCGAGATCTACATCCTCAGCGGATGCCAAAATCTCCACCTCATCCTCAGCCGCAGAGCTTGTAGGTAGCAGTGGTGTGTGTGCCAGGGGTTTTCTTATTGGATTTCTCTCACTGCTCCTTGGGTTTCCCTGACTGGGAGGACTTCACTGGCTCAGTCTCCGGGACTGAGGATGAGCATCAAGCCGTATGACCAGCTGCTTTTGGGCTCTTCAGCCACTGGTGGGTGCCGTCTTCCCCACTAGAAGAAACCTGGGAAGGGAGTGACCCAAGGGACCCCTTCCTAGTGAGAAAAGTCAAAGAAGACTTATGCTTCTCCGGCTTAGAAGTGGGGATGGATGTCCCCGATGGTTGGGGGGGATGTTGCTCCCAAAGTAGGCAGTGCAGGAGCAACAGGGAGGGAAATGCCCCCCACCATCAAGGGGGCAGGTGCAGTCTTCCGGCTCTGAGAGGTGACCTGGGTTGGCGGAGCTGACAGTGTCAGAACTGTTGTAGCGGCAGCGTAAGATGATGTCATATGCATAGGATGCAGGCGTTCAAATTTTCTCTTAGCCTCAGTGTAGGTCAGTCTGTCCAAGGTCTTGTACTCCATGATTTTCCTTTCTTTCTGGAGAATCCTGCAGTCGGGCAAGCAAGACAAATGGTGCTCTCCACAGTTGACACAAATGAAAGACGGGGTACATGGGTTATTGGGATGTGATGCGCGTCTACAATCTCGGCATGTGACGCTGGAAGTACAGCAGGAAGACATATGGCCGAAATTCCAGCACTTAAAGCACCGCATCAGGGGAGGGATATAGGGCTTTACATCACACCGGTAGACCATCACCTTGACCTTCTCGGGCAATGTATCACCCTTTAAGGCCAAGATGAAGGCACCGGTGGCAACCAGATTATCCTATGGACCCCGGTGAACACGCCGGACAGAATGTACACATTGCCGCTCTAAATTGCCGCGCAGCTCATCATTGCACTGCAAAAGAAGGTCTCTGTGAAATATGATACCCTGGACCATATTTAAGCTCTTCTGGGGCGTGATGGTTACAAAAACATCCCCCAGCTTGTCACAAGCGAGTAACTCTCGTGACTGGGCAGAGGATGCTGTTTTGATCAAGACTGACCCAGATCTCATTTTGGACAAATCCTCCACCTCCCTGAACTTGTCCTCTAAATGTTCAACAAAAAACTGGGGCTTCATCATCATGAAAGATTCCCCATCAGCTCTCGAATATGCAAGGTCCCGGAGCGAATAAGATCCACTACCATCCTTAGCCTGACGTTCCTCCCATGGTGTGGCCAGGGAGGGGAATGATTTGGGGTCGTACTTCTGTGTGTTGAATTGAGCTTGTGATCCCTTAGAGACTGCTGGTGTTTCACCACCAGCAAGAGATGTTGAACTGCATCGCGTGTCATCCGCCCTGATGCAACCCACTACAACCAGGGGCCCTCCTCACGGGTGCCGCCCAGCCGCAGCAAAGGCCATACAGCAGGATGGCCATTGCCAGGAGTCCCGATGCCCCAGGGGGATCGGCATCTACCCCTTGACATACGTGGGGAGTTAACAGTGCAGACATCAGCAGAGCGATCCCTGTGTGGTCAGGGGGCTACAAGCAACAGGGTACATGGTGGCCCCACCACAACGGACTGGCTACCGTGCTGGATATCAGGTGCAAAGAAGTCCATGGTCATCGTCGACACAGAAATCGGCACTGCATAGTGCATGGTAGAAAACGCACTCAGGGAGGTGTTCTTGCCCAAGAGATGGAGAGTGGGCAGGACTGCAATGCAACGACGAGAAAGTGGGCTAAAGATCTCAATGCACGATGGACACAATGCACCTTGTAAGGCGCCCTTCCCTAATTGGCTCGCTCTTCAGGAAAATTTTGAAGAATGGATGTCAAACCCTACAGGAGACCGTCACATAAAGGCCAAAACATGTGAAACTCCTTTTAGCCGCCTCGTACGAGAGGCAAGAATACCTTGGGCCCATTCTAACCTGCGGACCCGCAGGGGGTTGGATTGTGTTAGCAGAGAGCATGTTGGAGTAAGTGGGTGCACACTTTAAATAGGAGTATCCACCATCTTGATGACATTATTGGTCTAAGACGAGGTGGGGGACTGCAGTCTTTGCTATTCCCAAGTTCCCTCTTACTTTCCAAATGGCACAGAGTTTGCACATTTATGGACTATTACTCACAGAGAAATGGGAGAAATTTACAGGTTGTACCTAAATCATTTTTCATTATAAGCATTCTTCATAAGGATGCCATCAAGCATACAGCTCTATATGCTAAAACCCCACAAAAGAAGAAGAAATGACAAGACTACCTGTGAATGCGCAAATGTGATATGAGCTCCAAATTTTGTTCAGAATCCTATGCTGGCATGCTCATTACTAAGTTCAGTTACAATGAACGGGCATACACAAATTACCTACACTTGCCATATCAAAGACCTTGTTATTAAACACTTTTAGTAGCACAATGAAGGTGCCTTGTTCTTGTGTTTCATCACTTGTATCATATGGAATCCCAGTGTGTGGAATGGTTGATAGACACCAAGTTACAGAAGCACACCACCATCAAATTCCACCATAAAACAGGGGTACAAAATGTTAAAGGAGTCTAGAAGGGTCGTGAAGAGGATGAGTCCTAGCATCTGAGTATTTGTGATCAAAATGTGGCAGATGCAACAGGCATTCAGCCCTACCAAATCAGTCCATCAACTGTTTCGACACTTGCAGTTAACACCAACCACAGTACACAGACTACTACACAGGAGACTGAAGCATGATACGTACAAGGTGCAGCTGCTGCATGCACTTCAACCTGATGATATAGCAGTTGAGAATCAGTTGCATCAATGATAACCCAGACTGTCTGAAAAAGGTGATGTTCACCCACAAAGCTTGCTTTCATGTGTCCAGAAAGATAAGCTGATACAGTGTGAGAATCTGGAAGTCTGAACAACCATTAGCAGAGAAACTGTGAGTGATGGTCCAAAAATAAATGTGATGTGCTCTGCTTCATGAACGTATGGTGAGCCTGTTTTCTTAGCGGAGGTGTCAATAACCTCAGCTGTTAATCTGAACATGGTGGAACAGTTTGCATTCTCACAGGTTGCAGAACTGCAATCTAATAGCATGTAGTAGCAAGATGATGCCCCTGCTTACTGGGCGTCAATCACTAGGACAACATTGGACGACACATTTCCAGGTCAGTGGACTGGTGTAGGAGAATCCTTTTTCTGGTCCCAAGCTCTCTAGACGTAACACCATCAACCAGACCTCAATGTGGGACCTGCAGGAACAGTGAGCCTTTTTTTTTTCTTTTTTTTTTTTTTGGGGTGGGGGGGGGGGGGGGGGGGGGGGGGAGAGACTCTTAACTTCTAAGGTCACCAGTCACACACACACACCCATGTCCGAGGGAGGACTCGAACCTCCACTGGGACCAGCCGCACAGTCCATGACTGCAGCACCTTAGACCACTCGGCTGCGAGCTCTCATTAGAACAGCAACTACTGCATATTTTAATAATGATATGCTAGGCTGGACACGAGATAACTCAAATTTTGCTTAGGTATCTTGTGTGCTACCAACCTCGCACCCCTTGAACTCTGTTAAACAGCTACAATAACTTCAGAAGCGTGTGAACATTATAATGCTGCAAACTACACCTTTCTGTCACAGTTTCTAAAACAGACACAATCACAGTTGTAAAGATAATTAGGCAGAGGATACAGCAATAGTTGATCAGGATTGTGCACAGTCTACTGTTGCTGATCACAAAGCTATTTGTTTATTTCATTCTTTAATCCCAGTCGACAGAAGAGCAGACAGCTAAAAATAGTAATGTGGAGAAAGGTCTATAAAATAGATCATAGAGAAACAGAGGTCCTAAACTAAAGATTAAATGTCCTTCCCAATACTGCTACAATGGATAAAAAGTAAAATGCGGTTGACAGCCCATGCATCGTTTGCTAACAAAGACGATAACTTAAGACAGCAAACACAAATGAGAACGTAAGTGGTTAAAAAGGGGCATTCCGTCAGGATATGATGGACCATCAAAGGTTGAGGGCAATGAGTACAAAGTGGTGAGAGCTCTGCTGTAAATTTTGAGCAGTGTTCCAGAAGCCGATATCAAAAAATGTCAGTGCCAATGACCAAGGCATACCCAACACCACAGTCAGTCCAAGAGTCATCAATGTACACAAAGGTACTACTGCGAAGTTCCATGCAAAGGCTGTGAAACTGAAGGCAATAGAGCAAGGCTGGAGTAGTGGAATTAAGAAGAGAATGAAGGCCAAGGCGAACACGGGCTGCCAAACAAAGCCAAGGTGGTGAAGGGTTCACACCATTGAGAAATTGGCATTGGGAAATTGCAGACAAAGGGCATGCATACCTGGTGAAGAGAAAGTCATGGCAGTAGGATAGCAGTAGTTAGGCAGCTTCTGCATACAGACTCTTAACTGGGCTTATGTAAAACGTACCAGTGGCCAACAGATGCCACTATGGTGAATAGTATTAAGACGGTGTAGGAGGGGCGGATATGCAGTAGTGTAAACGAAACATCAATAGTCTGGTTTCGAAGGGACAAGGGACCGGTAGAAATGGAGGAGGATGGTTCAACCTGCTCCACAATAAGTATCACTGAGGACACACAGTACAATGAGGGACCGCATACAGCGGGCTGTCAGGTAAGAGACGTCGGAGGACCAAGAAGGTTTCCTATCAAGCATGAGCACCACGAATTTCATAGTTTCAACAAATGGAAGAGCAACAGATCCAAGACATAAAGATGATGGAAGAAACCAATTGTGCTGCCAGATTTTCATACAAACAGTTTTGTCAGTGGAAAACAAAAGCCACTGTCAATGCTCCATGAGAAAAGATGGTAGAGACATTGCTAAAGATGCCGCTCAATGAGACAAGTCCATGGAGAACTGCAACGTATGGCAAAATTGTCAACGGAAAGGGAGATGGAGACACCTGGTGGGAGACAGGCCATTATAGAGTTAATGGCGATAGCAAAGAGAACGACGCTCAGGACGGAACCCTGAGGCATACCGTTTTCCTGGATAATGTGTCTGACAAGGCAGATCCCATAAGTACCTTGAAAACTGTCTTTTAAAAATTCCTGAAGGACACGGGGCATGCTGCCACGGAAACTCCACGTGTAGAAAGTACGGAGGATACCAGTCCTCCCGCAGGTGTCGTAGGCTTTCTCCATATCGAAAAACACGGCCAGTCTGGGATTTCTGCAGAAAACCATTCATGACACGGGTGGACAAAGTGACAAGATGGTCAACTGCGGAACAGCGTGCTCGAAATCCACACTGTGCAGTGGTTAGTAAATTGCAAAACTCAAGCCACGAAGCCAGCCAGGAATGAATCATACATCTCATCACCCTACAAACACAACTGACGAGAGAAATACGGCGGCAGCTAGAAGGAAGGAGTTTGCCATTAGCAGGCTTAGGTATGGGTATGGCAGTGGCTTCATGGGAAACGTGATCTCTGCCCAGATGCGGTTGTACGTATGAAGGAGAAAGTGCCTGCCTGCAAGAAAAGCTGCTGCAACATCTGAATGTGAACATCGTCTGGCCCTGGGGAGGAAGATCAGGATGAAACGAGAACACGATCCAGCTCCCTGAAAGTAAAGGCGGCAGTGTAGCACTCACTATTCTGAGAAGAAGAAGGTATTGGCTCAAGTCTCCTCTGCTCATTTCCAAGGCATGGTGATAGTGAGAGGAGCTCGAAATCTGTGCAAAATGGTGGCCCAAGGTGTTGGAGATGGCAATAGGGTCCACTGTGGCATGTCTGCTACCATCAGGCTGGAAATTGGTGAATGGACCTTGGTCCTAGAGAGCCGTCAGAGGTTGGTCCACATGATGGAAGAGGGACTGGAACTGTTAAAAGAACTGGTAAATGAAATCCAGCTAGCGTTTCTGCTATCCCAAAGAACACGTCTCCACATGCAAACTGCATTGTGGCACGCCTTGGCCCACCAAGGGACTGGGACACGGAGTAGTAAAGAGGAAGTGCAAGGAATGCAATATTCTGTGGTAGTAAGGATAACGTTTATGAGATATTCCACCTGGTCATCACAACTGGGGAAATCTTGTTCA